>NW_027468576.1:28538179-28910679 GCF_046254945.1 Alosa pseudoharengus | reverse complement strand
TCCGAGACCACACATCAACCCAAGACCCTCCGAAAGAGCTGGTCTGCATACAGCTGTTTCGCATGCTGTTAAAAATACCATGTTTAGACTACACGAATAGGCCACATCCCAGGTGTTCAACATGAGAAAGCTCTCAGAGATGGCTCTGATAATACACAAACACAAACATGTAAGCCGTCATGATCTGATGGCCTATATTCAAATGACAGAGTCTTCCATGGAAGTGCTGAATGTGTTTTGTTTCAATCTACAAATCGAGGAAGCTGTTTTATATGCGCTTTACAGCCAAGGGCTTTGTACCATTACAACACATCCAAATAAACTCTGAATAATGGAGAGCACTGTAAAAATATTTGATCTGGCACCAAAACCCAATCATAAACAAATTCAAACTCATCGTGCACTATGCGTTTTTCTTGTTTTCTTTTTTCCCTCAAATGAACTCGAGCCCTTGACATGCATCATGCAGTCTGGCTCCAAGCCTGCAGCCTTCTTCATCGAGCCTGCAGAGCCGGGACCAATCGCAAGCCTGCACAGCTGCAGGAGAATGGTACACGAGGCAGTCAGCGAGTGAGTTAGTGAGCTAACGCACGTGTGTGTGTGTGTGTGTGTGTGCACGTGTGTGTGTGCGTGTGTGCGTGTGTATGTGTGTGTGTGAGAGAGAGAGAGCAAGCCTGGGAGGGAGGCTATGCAAATGCGGCTGTTTTAAAGAGCAGTCATTGATAATGCGAGCCTCCTCCACGTTTCCCCTGGGGCGAACCGGTGCTAATGAATGGAGCCTAGTGTAACACTACAATCACACCAAACAGAGGCTGCCTCTCCTGCAATGCACTACACCACACCACACCACACCACACCACACCACACTTCACACACGCAGTCCGTCAGGGAGGAAATGCAGCGGGCAAAACCCATTCTTAAAAACAGAACATATAGCGCACAGACATGTGCACTGCACACACTGGCACACACAGAGTGCATATCACTGTGACTGATCAAAGACAATCCATATCCTCCAGCTCAAATACACACCCTGATGGGAGCAAACTATTCTGTGTCTGTGTGTGTGCCATCACAACAGCTCTGTCTGTCTGTCTCTCCATCTCTCTCTGTCGCTCTCTTTGCCACACACACACACACACACACACATATCGTTTCCTGTCGTCTTCCCAGAGGAACAAACGGCGACATAGACTAGATCACAGGGAACAACGCAAAGAATGTAAGCCCACTATGACTGGTTCATGGGGAGAATGCAGGACGCACAACAACATGCTGCTGGCCTTGGGGGTGGGGCTAGAGGCGCCATTGTGATGCGCTGTGCGCTGAACGGATCAATGAAACGTGCGCATGTGGACCCGGACTCTCCTTCTCCAGGAGGTTGCTGCTGGCGTGTGCGGAAGGCAGCCAATCGATCTGCAGCAGCTGTTCCCGCTGGGGCCCCTCAGTTCCTGTCCACACATCTTAAACAGAGCCCTGCGTCACATGGCCATCGCAAGCGCTTCTCTCGCTCACTCGTGGACGCACGCGCGCACACACACAAACACACACAATAAAATAAAATTGGAGGAATTAAAGCTAACGCAAATACTAACAAGGTAACCACAAATTCAAACTACAAAACACAGATATGGTAAGTGGTAGGCCTACTAAATTAAATAAAAACATGCACATGCAGTAATGCGCACACACACACAGACAGGCACAGACAAACACACACACACACACACACACACACACACAGGCCAGCCCAAGACTAACACTAATTATATCGAAAGCATGGGGTACCTTCAAAGGAGCGTGGAGAAAATGATCAAAGTTCAACGGGTAGAGCAACTCAGCTCTCCCGCATCCCCCCACCTCCTGTACCAATGCACGTTTGAGCGCAGGCGACAAGGAGGTCATCGGGGAAGGGGGGGGGGGGGGTGTTACCCCAGCCCTATCGGTAAGGCTGTAGGGAGTTCTTAGCTTTCTCTTGTGGCTATTTATCAGAGCTGCTGAACATGACCAAGGTGTGTGTGTGTGTGTGTGTGTGTGAGGGAGAGACTGGAACATCCTCGTGCCTTTTTATGGACAAAAGAGTACTGAGATACTACGTGCCAGTGTGTTATAAAAAGTGCCGCAGCTGCGACGATCAAATGGACTAAGAAGTCATCTAGTGCTATGACACTTAACTTGGCCCTCTAGAGAACGCCAGGGATGTTCTCACACACGGATTCATTCAGATGAATGGTGAGCATCTCTCACAATGCCAGAGAGTCTCAGAACTACTGCGAGCTCTCTCGCCAACTCGGTCATCAATGTTTGTTTTCCTGCCCCAACACAGAGGTACTGTGGGAGTCTTGTCTCTTCCAATAACATTCCTCCTATCGGGCCTGCCTCAGCCAGTCTCCTGTAGGGAAGGAGCATCAAATAGGGAACAAGACAAGAGACAAGACCACGTCGACCACAGACTGTGAGGGTCAGTAACAACAGATGCACCACCGTGGAAGGCCAGATCGTCCAGCTCAACACCCTGCTTACATGGCAAGTCAACGCAACACAAACAAAGTCATGGGCCTATGGAGCCTCTGAGGGGTCTCAGCTGCATGGCTGACCTCCAGCTGATGGTCAAGGCTGAGGAATCACCATTGCAGCACGTATCTGGTTCACAGTTACAGAACACAATGTACACAAAGGACTATTACGTTTTATTTACTTGGTCATTCATTCAGTTATTTATTTAGACAAGACAGTAACGTAAACATATTATAACGTAAATGAGTACATGGGAACCAGCCACTTCTGATCAGAAGAAGTTAGATACAAAAGAAAATAGCAAGACTTTTTCCTTTATAATGACCTTTTCACACTCCCATACTCATGTGACTACATACCAAAGCCCAGGTTTGCAACACAGTTGCCAATACTGAAACTTGGGAGGAATTGCTGGTTCCTGGACACAAACTGAAACATGACTTTGACTTGACTCATATCATGTGCAGTATACCGAACCTAACACACTGTATTACAAATCAAGCATGTGCCCTTGTCACCTTGCATCCTTCAGAGGCACAACGCAAAGTAGTGAGTAGTGAGGGAGTGATTGGCAGGAAAGCAAGCGAGAGGCCGCAGGCCAGTCAGTCAGTTAGTCATCGGGTGGTGACAGAACCTAGGAGAGGCCAGGGAGCCAATGAGAGGAGGAGGCAACCGGAAGCGCAGATACGGCCGGGATCAATAGTGTCATTCATGCAGCGGGGACTGTGTGTGCTTCACAGACACTTGGTTCTTCATCCTGTGTGTGTGTGTGTGTGTGTGTGTGTGTGTGTATCTGAGGCGAAGGCAGCCGCAGCAGAGGGTGCGTCATCAAAGAGCCCAGTGTTTTGTCCAGGCCAGGCCAGGCCAGGGGGGCTCGGAGCTGGGGGCAGGGTCCTGGGGAAGGCTCGGGCGATATGGGTTGTGGGTACTAGGACCAAACAGGAGGATCATGGGAAGCTCATCAGATAGCACAATGTGTCCGCACAATCCCAGGGAGAGGCTGAGAACTTCCTTTCTGGCACTTTGGGAATGTTGTGGTGATAGTGGTGTGTGTGTGTGTGTGTATGTGTGTGTGTCATCATCAAGTCAGCAGAACACACTGCTACTGCTTCTGTGGAGTTTGACACTCAATGCAGCACTCGCAACTCACAGAAGCGACTGAGGGAGTGTGGAGTGCTGCGGAGAAAGCGAGGGAGACAGGGAGATGGGAAGAAAAGAGTGGAAAGAGGGGGGAAGAGTGGGAAGAAGAATAAAGGGAGAGCTGCCTCTGGCAGGTCCCCTGGGACTTCAATCTCACACCCCCCACAGAGGCAGGTGAGTAAGGAAGGGCTTTTATGCCACATCTGATAAGATGGAGACAGCAGGGGGTGAGTAAAAGAGGAGAACTCACACACTACCCTCTCATGCACAACACACCCACCACACACACACCTCTTTCTCTCTTCCTCCCTCGTTCCCTCTCCTACGCACAGCTGGCAGACTATATCTCTCCACTCTTACGTGGGTCTTGCAGTGCGTGACGTACTTCCACCCACCCACCCACCCCCCCCCCTTTCTCTAACAGCTCTCCTGTCTTCTGCAGTGCAACATGAAAGTAACCATCCAGGAATTCCTGCTTGTAAATGCTCTGTTTCTTTGTAGCAGGGACCCTGTGTGCTGCCCCTAAGCTCCCTCCCTTACAGGGCCTCTGGTCCGTGCCTCGCAGGCCCTGACGGGAAAGTCGCCGTTAAAAACGCGGTTAAACTGTAGTAACCCCGGTGGCGGGGCAACGCAGCGAGCCTGCTGCCGGGGCCGGCCGGATTAGCGCCGCATCCGGCAAACTAGCTGGAGGTTTATTAACTTCATACGCAACAAATTCCTCCGCCGCCCCTTGATCATCAAAAGCGGCGGGGTCTTGCGGCAGCGGTGCCAACATTATTGGCTTTAAGCGCTCGATTTGTTTCAGCTAACATAAGCGCTCGATTTGTTTCAGAAGTCATCTAACATATGCAGGTGAAGGCGGCTGAAGTGCGCTTGCTGCTGATTTTGATTTTGCTGTATTGTTGGAGGGCATATTCTTTGAAATAAAAAAGATATAGTAAAAAGCTAAATGTTGTAGATTTGAAAAAGAAACTTTTTCCTCCTTGTCGAGCCCACAGCTGGCTAAAAGTTATTCACAGATGAAAACAGACTCAAAGCTTGGCTTCATCAAAGGACCCTGAGAAGAACACTTTGTTTTGACTCTTTACGAGCAAGTCAGCACGAGTTCTGGTCTCACACCACGCTTCCAAACCGTTCTGCATGAGTTGGTCTCATTTCATGACTTCATACCCACTGCTGCTCATTGCAGCTTCTGAATGGAGTTCTGCCTGCACAGAACTCGTCAAATGCACCACCCCCTTCATAATGTGGCAATGTTTGTTTTTGAGTGTTTGGTTTTTGTGCTTGCTTACCTCTGTGTGGTGAGTTAGACAAGCACTGGAATATTTCTCAGAATGTTCGAGCGCCACAGATGACACATTCCCAAACAGAAGCTACAGGACTCAGTTCGTTAGCCAGGCCTTGGCAAATCCTGTATATTCTTAAGCTGGCAATTCATTCATAACCCAGCTTGCAATTTGTGAATGGCAATTTTTAATCTCTCTCTCTCTCTCTTTCACTCTCTCTCTCTCTCTCTTCTCCCCCCTCAAACGCTCGACTTAAAATAGCTTCCTCTGATGTGTTCCCCTGAGAGAAGCCTGGTTACTGACAACCAGACTGTTATTATTTTGGTGCTGCTTTGGTGTGTCGAGCAAATCGGGCATTAACGCTGAGCTTGACTGACAAATCCAAAACCATTTCGCTCCATATCTGTGTTCGTGTGTGTGTGTGTGTGTGTGTGTGTGTGTGAGAGAATGTGTGAGAGAGTGTGTGTGAGAGTGTGTGTGAGAGTGTGTGTGAGAGTGTGTGTGAGAGAGTGTGTGTGTGTGAGAGAGAGAGACCAGAGCGAACACAGGTCAGAGTGTGCCAGTGCTATCTCAGAGGGGCACTAGAGGGCCAAAGCCCTGGGAGCAGCAGGGTGGAAAAACACGGCCGAGACGCCTGGCTCGTCGTCCCCCCCTGAAGATGTGCGCTCAGGGAGAGGAATGCCGGAGATGTGCGCTGAGGACGTGAGGAATGCCGGAGGTTTCACCGCACTCCGGGGGCGCGCTCCGGCGGGAATGTGTGTGTGTGTGTGTGTGTGTGTGTGTGCACCTGGGAGGTCAAAAACCCCGACAAGCCGTCTGCCATTTGTTTTTCTCTGTTTGTTTTGTTTTTGCACCCCCTCTCTACCTCCCTCTTTCACCCTCTCCCCTTTCTCTACCATTCTGCCTCTCCCTTCTCTCTCTCTCTCTCTTGTCCCACTCCTCACCTCACTTGTGGCATTTCCACCTAAGTAAGAAATAACACAAACCTCTGGGCCGAGTGAGTGTGTGTGTGTGTGTGTGTGTGTGTGTGTGGGCGGGGGGGGGGGGTTGGCGAAGCTGAAGTGGCTAACAGTGAGAGGAAACCACGTTTTATGGACGCAAAAATAAATCTGAAATGACCCATGGCCTGTTTGCAGGCGTGCACTGGAGGAAGGAGGAAATTATTTTTAAAAGCCGAATCATAGGGGGCAACATGGAGGGAGGGGGAAGAGGAAAGGGAGGGGGGGGGGTTAATTGGCACTAAAGACAACAGGAGGACAGAAAGAGAAGGAACCTGAACACAGCCATGCGGCAGATGACAAACTCACCCGTGCTCAGTCATACACATGTTCAGTCGGCTGAGAAAGTTCTGTCTCTCAAGTTTTTAAGTGTGTGTGTGTGTGTGTGTGTGTGTGTGTGTGTGTGAGAGAGAGAGAAAGAGAGAAAGAGAGAGTATTTGTACATTTTCATATAAGTCCATATATCATTTAGTTTCATTTCATGCAGACAGACACAAACACACACATACACCAAAGCAGCTATTGTCATTTTTCCAAGTGGAGGCTTTTTTTTTTTTTTTAAATCACCCGTGTTGTTTACCCTACTGTAAAACTGCACAGTATTCCTGCGGACGATAAACAGCCATAACGAACAATGCCCTGCCACAGCACAGAGGGAGCTCAGAGAGAGAGAGAGAGATAAAGAGAGAGAGAGAGAGAGAGAGAGAGAGAGAGAGAGAGAGAGAGAGAGAGAGAGAGAGAGAGAGAGAATAAGAGAGGTGAGGAATAAAAGGGAAGAAAAACAACAAAAGGAACAGACCCAACTCTCTCATATTCTCCCCCTGACTCTTGTTTTCCTCCCTCCCTCTCGGTTTCTCTCCCTCTCTACACTGGCGAACTTTGACCTGAAAAGCTCTCCATTGCGCAAGAGGCCGATGTCAACGCAGCCAAACAACATTCACAACAACAGAACAGTGTGTGCCAGAGGAAAAGATAGGGCTTATCTGTGCAGGGGATCTGTTTGTGCCTCTTAGTCCCCACTCTCTCTCCCTCTCTCTCTCTCCCTCTCTCCCTCTCTCCATTTGTTTTTGTAGACTGTGAGCCTTGGACCCTCCCCGATGACATAAGAGAAGACGATGTTCGCGCAACAACTCCTAAAAAGCGTCCTCAAATGCTCGCTCGGCGGGCCGCCGTACACAGCGCACACCTGGCAAGAGGGCGAGAGTGTGTCGGTTTGGCGCGCCGATGCCGTCCTGATAAGACACTGACCCAGTTCCATTAAAGCTCTCATCTGCGAAACGGTTCAGTTCAAATGAGCCACCTGAACGAGAAAAGGAGAGTGCTGAACCGTACAAGTGAGATAGAAAGAGAGGGGGGAAGAGAGAGAGAGAGAGAGAGGGAGAGAAAGAAAGAGAGAAGGATAGAGAGAAGGAGAGCTGACGTAGCAGGGGTGAATGACGAAAGGGCAGAGGAAAATGGATCAGGAGACACCTCGTCTCATGACCACTGGCACGGATGCCGACGGGCACGGTATAGGTCCTGCCAAAGGCCACTCAGCACGGGCGAGCACCTTGAAGGAGTCACGACGACCCACTCGTCAGCGCCAATCTGGCCCTCCAATCTGGTGCCCATTACTCTCCAAAGAGACAGACATTTCTAGCCCACCGCTTTCACACGCCGTCTTCCAGCCCCCCCCTTCCTTTCTTTTCACTCTCTCTCCTTTTCATCTCCCTCTTTCTCTCTCTCTCTCTCTCACACTCACTCACTCTCTCTCTCTCTCTTTCACACGCACTCGCCCGTTGTCTCTCGCCACTCGTTTTTCAGAGCTGTAAAAACAGACGGGAGTTCTACACACAGACGGAGTGCAGGGCCCTCCGTGTCTGACCACTCCTCTGCACCTCCTGGCTGGGTGACATCCACTACTACGACTCGTACTGCTGCGAGAGTGAGGGACAAATACAGCGCTACGCTAACAGTGGATCAGGACGAGGGCAAATCTACGGCAGCAGTATATCAGAGATTTTCCATGTCCAGGCCAATTTCACCTGAAATAAAACTACTACTAGATAATTTACATGTTTACATTTTGCATCAATCAGCTCAACACCTTACACTAATTTAGATTTTTTTTTTTTTTAAACAGATAACAAGTTCCAGCTCTGAAATGAGAATGCAAATACCAGGTTGAACTCCATGAACCTGGTATGACAATGAAAACACACAAACAAAGAACATTTCTGGGGCACTGCATGTTGACACTAGTAGGATACGGTGGAGGATTTCACAACCCGATTCAATTTCTCCACTTCTCCTCTCGCGCTTCCCTCTCGCTTTCCTGAGCTTAGGGGGCCAGAGAGGGGGCAGCGCAGCGGTGGCCCCGCGCGAGGGACCGCCGTCCACCCTCAGGAGTGAAACCAAATGAAAGAAACGAAAGCCCTTTCCAGCCCATTTCGCCCCCCATACTTTGGGGTTAACCCGCTAGTGAGGGGGAGCCACGTGTGAGCGGGAGAATGGGGAACACTCGTTTGCACACTCTCCCTCTCTCCCTCCCTCCCTCCCTCCCTCTCTCTCTCTCTCTCTCTCTCTCTCTCTCTCTCTCTCTCTTCCCTCCCTCAGTGCGTCTCGCCCCTGTGCCGAGAGGCATTGCATCATGATCCCGAAATGGCTCGCGCTTTGACACAACACTTGACTAAAACTAGTGCCTATCACATGACAGCTGGAGAGAGATGAGGGGCATCGCGTTCACTCCGCTGCCCTTTCCAAGCTGAAAGGACACCACCGTTTGAGGCAGAGAGAGGGAGAGAGAGGGGGGGGGGGGGCTTCTGAAGCTCCTCAACGGTCTCTCCCGGGGCAGTTAGACCACCGCCGGGCCTCTCGGTCAGAGGAGGTTTTCCTTGGCGGATGGGATGTGAGGGGCGTAGATGAGCGCACGGAGGTGGCCACCGCTGACTTACAATCAATGTGCGTCTCCCTCCCTCTCCACCCGCCCCTAACAAACGCTAATTCCACTTCTAATTGATTTGCAACGGTGAATCATCCACAAGTACACGTGGAGAGCACATGCCGACCCGTCAGAGGAGTAGCGAAGGAGATAGCAGGAGGGGGCAGCAGGTGAGATCTGTATTGGCACAGGCCCCGTGCATCTCTGCAGAAGCCGCCTGTTTTTTTTCCCCAGATCGCTTTTCTCCTCCTCTCTGTATTCTCTCTCTCTCTCTCTCTCTCTCTCTCTCTCTCTCTCTCTCTCTCTCTCTCTCTCTCTCTCTCTCTCTCTCTCTCTCTCTCTCTCTCTCTCTCTCTCTCCTCTCTCTCTCTCTCTCTCTCTCTCTCTCTCTCTCTCTCTCTCTCTCTCTCTCTCTTCTCTCTCTCTCTCTCTCTCTCTCTCTCTCTCTCTCTCTCTCTCTCTCTCTCTCTCTCTCTCTCTCTCTCTCTCTCTCTCTCTCTCTCTCTCTCTCTCTCTCTCTCTCTCTCTCTCTCTCTCTCTCTCTCTCTCTCTCTCTCGTGTGTGCTGGCCCTTCCCGCTAAAGGAGCTTTGCATCGCAAATGGACCCACACAGGCTGTCAGGTTTTTATGTTACTAAATGACCATAGAAAGGGGTCAATGGGGAGCACTGAGCACCATGCTGCACCAAGCAAGAAGTGATACCGTATCTGTGTATAACCTAAACGCCTGAATTAACTATAGGCTGAAACCGTGACTGACAATATGTAAATAAAAAACGTATCATAGCCATTTAAATGATCAATCTTCTGATTCCTTAGGTTAAAATCTGCCATGTAGACAGAAACCTACAAAAACTCAGAGCAAAATCATCCATGAAAGCACCACTTTACGCAAGAGCTCCAACCCGACGAAGAGGAAAAACAGAATGGCTACTCACTTCTCTGGCAGTGGTCCTGGTTCCAGCAGCGCTCTCCGAAGTGGTCGTTGATGGTGGTCGGCGAACAGTGTTTCTTGCCGCCAACCGTGCCGGGACACACGTCGCCACACTCACGTTTGTCCTTGTTGGACACGATGTAGTTGTCCTCCACCGAGTCCAGCACCTTGGACCAGTCCAGCGTAGACAGGTAACAGAGGTCGGGGTTCTTCTCCAGCCGCACGGCGCCACGGGTCACGTTCATCAGGCTGTACAGGCCAATCTCCTTCAGCTGGAGCATCTCGAACATGACCAGTGCGTAGTTGAAGAAGAGGTTGTTGCCCCGGATGACCGTCAAGTTGGGGAAGAGGTCACTCAGGGTCTCCAGGCCGTAGACGCGAAAGAGGAGCAGGTAATCGGTGATGACGGTCAGCCGGGGGAAGGTCAGGCCGCGGAAGTCCTCCGCCTTAGTCTTGAACATGAGCAGTATCTTCAGGTGCCCCTCGATCACCGTGCAGTTCTCTAGCAGGGTCAGGTTGGCTGCATTGTTCCGGATATCAATGCTGGGACAGACTGTAGAAGCAAAGAGATTGCAGTAAGTATAACTGTGACAGTAAGCACAATTACAACATCTTAAAACAGTAACACTAGTAGACATAGTATAAGTAAAGATCGTAGTTTGCTGCATGGTATTTTGCTTTGGACAAAACATCTGCATTTGGACTGACTGACAAAGAAATGCTTTGGTTGGAAGGTTAAAATGTAAGAGTGAAAATACTTTTTTTTTTATAACTTTTATAATATTTATAATACATTTTTATAAATACATTTCAAATAAATGCTATAATTTTTTCAATGATGTAGCAAAGTTACTATGTGATTAGAACAGAGCTGACCAAAAAGTGCTTATGTTAGCCATGAACAGAATAACAACAAATGTTACAGCTGGATAAAAATGTAAATGTACTGAAATGTTTACCAGAATTAATGACAATTAAGCTGCACATCAATAAACTAATACTGTGCATTGAAAGTAAATCTAGTCCACACAGATATGTTAACTAAGGTATTAAACAACTAAAAACCTGCAGCCATTGCAGGGACTCAGTAAAAGACAAGGGAAATCTGTCCCTCGGTTTGTGGTTCCCCAAACGTCTGATGTATATAAATAAAAGTCAATCATAAGTTCAATGCAAACCAATGCTTTTGTGATCTGAAAAATGTAGGACTATTATGTTCAATTACCAACCAGGCAATTAGTTAATTTATTGATTTATTATCTAGGCCTATTGGATACTGACACTGGGCAACCGCATCTGAGGTCTGGGCGAAATAGGACCTTCACTTGCCCAGTGGACAAGCTACAGAAAAGAAAAGGATTTGTCCAACCCTGGAGCTTATCTTTTCAACGTCGGGTTAGTCCGGGTGAAATTGTATGCGGCCGAGTCATAAGCATGTGTAAAGAGCATCTTTAAATAAAGTGCACTCTCTCCAGCTCCTCATTTCGCTACATCAGGGTTTGTTTATTCGCGCACACTGGCTGTGCTCTGCCGAGGCACTTGAGCGCCTCAGCACCCCACTGAAGTCTCTTGCCTGTGCCTGGCTCCCTGTGGTGCTAACTGACGTTGAGCCCTGTCTGCTCAACAACAAGTGAGAAAAAAACAGAGAGAAAGAAAACACACACACACACACACACACACACGAGAACGAGAGGCCTGGGAGGCAGCTTTCCCTTCGTTTCATTCATAATCTACAGAGCCTTTGTGTGTGTGTGTGTATGTGAGTGTATACGTGTGTGTGTGTGTGCGCGCGCGTGTGTGTGTAGCTGCGCGTTGATAGATGAGACTGGGAGAATTCATTAGCGGTGAGGATTCGCTCGCTGCAAGCATCTGCTGATGGAGCCAGTGGATGATAATGAGTGGAGCGGCGTGGTGCGGCACGGCGCTCAGTGGCTGCTGGCCGCTGCTACGGCGCTCCTGCTCATTACAAAAGAGATTACGGTGATGCTGCTTGCTTTGTTCTCCACCGTTATGCTTTCTTTTCTCCGCACACCCCCTCAGAAGGTTTTTCCCCATTTTTCACCAGAATATGTTAAGATGGCTTAAGCTGGGGAACTGTACTTAAGACTGCTTACTGCAGGAGGCTCATGCATTTTACAACACAAATATTCACTGTCACAGTTTCCAGTCAAGGAGGGATTTCTCCCTTCCTCTGTATTACATCATTTTAAAGGGTGGATGTCCTTGTCTTCCCTTTCTGATGCATTTCAGCGATGATGGCAGTGCATAATTGACATGGCTAGCTACTACATTTTAGACAGTGTCAAAGAACAGCACTCCATGGGCCTAAAGACCAAAAAGCTAAACTACTAAAACACATAAAATAACAAAAACTACACCAACTAAGAGAGAGAGTCCATCAATGAGCACAACTGAGTCTGATTGTGAGTGACGTACTTCGGCCTGCACAGGAATGACAAATCAAAGCCACATTAAGTGGCAGGTGAGGTGAGCATTCTCTGACTATCTTGTCTTGAGCATCTAGTTGCTACAGTGTCTTAATGGATCCTCGTCTTTTTCATTCAGCACTCCTGCACTGCACTTTATCTATTAAGACACCTGCATGTAAACATCTTGTGCGAGAGTTCACCCACACATAGAGCGATGGAGAAATAACATGCCTCAGAAAAAAACAGCACTTAACTAAAACATGACATCTTTTATGCGCCATGTTATTATGTGGAAAAAAACACCGTTCACACATCACATTGTGTGTATGATTACAGCACAATTGCATGTATTTTTTATGCTTACAGTGAGAGGGTATTAGCCTTGTTGACACCAGACCCTTCTCAA
Organism: Alosa pseudoharengus; assembly: GCF_046254945.1. Lineage (NCBI taxonomy): Eukaryota > Metazoa > Chordata > Actinopteri > Clupeiformes > Clupeidae > Alosa > Alosa pseudoharengus. Next base: position 28,898,050 of record NW_027468576.1, on the reverse strand, counting down.
TTGACAGTGGGTCTAGAAAAGATTCATTGACTTACGACTTCCAGCAGGGGCGTAACTAACAGTAAAATTAAACTTTAATTGGTGAATTAAACTCTCACCAAATTGTTTCAAAAGTGTAGCATAGCAGTCTTGTAAATGAGGGTTTTAAATGCAGTTGTTTACTCAATTCCAAAGAAATACATGTCCATGCCAGATTAGCAATTGTATTTGCGTGCCCGTGTTTTAGGGACATTGGAAATGGGCCTCAATGGCCTCATGGCCAGACGGACCTGCAGAGCAAATCTCAAAATTTCAGAAAGCTTGTATGGGTATTCCCAGGCTAAGAAGGTATAATAGATCTACACAATGTTGACAGAAGTGTATGTGAGATCATACACCAAAATTAAACGGATTTCCCCCCAAAGGGCATTTTTCATCTGTTTTTTATTTTTCCTTAAGACGTATATTCACTTTCACAAATGTTTTCATAATGTCAGGAAAAAAACAAATGGTGTGGTGGGAGGACAGATTTAAAAGTTCATCATTGCTCACACGTTACCACAAAAACTCACAAGGGACACAACCTCGTCTCTGCGTTTCACATGGCCACATTTGGTCTATAATTTTTAGCAGTGATAACATGGTCTTCAAAGCAGCTTTGAAACGGATTCATACTACTGCCCACAATTCCATATAAGTACCAAAAAGAGAAATGGCTTCATCAGGTTCACTCAACTGGGTAAACAGTGGAGGCAACTCCTCGCCATGGTAACGCATTTCCGAGAACACCAAACAGACACAGAGCTGTACGGCAAAAAAAGCTTCTCAGGCAGGAAATATGTAACATACTTTGAGGGAAAGAGTTTTTTTTTGCTACACAGACCAAAATGCTAATGATACCAGTTACAGTTTATTTATTCTTAGATGGACTAGCTTAGCAAATGCACTGATAAACAAACAAGCTGTGCCACCATTTAAAGACTGTGCACACCATCTAATTATAATACATGTTGACTGGATAAGCAACTTGCGATCCAGTTGGTTCAGTATGATATTAATTTCCTGATTTCCTGAGTCTGGTATTCTCTTTAAACGTCTCACAGCTGTGACACACACACACACACACACACACACACACACACACACACACACACACGGGAGGGTTTTCAGTCAAATCAGCAATTTCTAAAAGCAAGCTTGCCCTTAATGGCTTCGAAGTTAAAGCAAATTTCAATCAATAATTAACTCAACATTACTGTACATCACTGTCACCACAGATCACTGAGGCCAACAGCTTCATGAGGAAGAAGCAGGCATAAAAATAAGGTGGGGGAGAAACTGTGTGGGGTGTGTGGTGAATTCTTCTGTGCATGTGTACGTGTGTGTACGTGCGTGTGTGTGTGTATGTGGGGGGGGGGGGGGGGGGTGTGATGATGTGGGACCTCCTGTACTGAGCTGTTCTCACACATGCTTGGCATAACACACTTCCCCTTCTCCCAGCGCCTCTGTCTATTAGCCTTTGGCGCTTCGGGAAAGGAGACCTGCCCCCCTGGACAGGAAAGGGAACACCAGCACATCACTCAAGCCGCTGATTTAGCGCTGTCACCCGGGTGATGTCAAGTTCAAATACGACCCCTTGTTTACACCAATGCCGCAAATTGCAGCTCTTCCTTGTCTCGTTTTTTTATTGGTAGACAGAGAGAGGCAGCGAGAGACAAAGATAAAGAGAGAAAAACAGAGAGGAAGAGTGGGAGAGAGAGAGAGAGAGAGAGAGAAAGGAAGAGTGAGAGAGAGAAACGGAAAAAGTGAGGAAGAGGGGGAGAGAGAAAGACAGAGAGGAAGAGGGAGAGTCCAATCAAGTCTGAGGAAAACTGACAGACAGAAAAAGGGGAGCTGATAAATCTCCACCTTGGCGTCCGTCCGGGAATCGTGCCGGCCAAAGACCCAAAACATCCACCATCACAAAGAGACAGCGAGCCACAGACCAAACATGAGGACCCCAAACAGGGGAAAGAAAAAAAAAACAGCAGTTGAGAAACAAAAAACAAAAACAAAAAACAAGACAAACAAAAGCTGATATGAAAAGAGGCCAAACCACAAAGGATTCTGGGAAAGCCAGCAGGGTGGATCGCTCATCCCAGCACCTGCTGCCCTGCACTTCACCTCAACGCTCAGACGAGCAACGGCTAATTTCTGGTCTGATTCACTTACATAAAACTCCAGCTTCTCTCTTACATCATGGTCTGTTATAGACCTTCACTACAACGGTTTACAACTGTCTCTTAGGGGACAGTAACGCGGCAGTAACCAAGGAGCCCAGGCCAAAAAAAAAAAACTCTGGCTTACTATTTGCCTTGGCTATTGGCCCGTGCACTGAGCTTGTACCGCCTCCCTTTTAAATAAACCCAGTAAAACATCACGGGGAATGACATTCATAACAATCACTTAACTAAATCGACCTCAGTTTGGAACATTACTCAAAGCCTTTATAGGCGGCCCCGGAAACACACAGAAAAGAGAGATGGAGAAAACGAATGCCTGATAAGGGCTCGGAAAAAGGTAACCCGACACCCGTTGCTTTATCGTCGCAGCCCATCAGACTGCCGCACGCTGACAGGCTTGTCTCCTGATGGATTGGGCCTCGTTGTGCAACATGCAGTAACAAATGTCATACGAGTGCAACTGCAGTCAGCCCACCCCCGCCATCGCTCCTCCCTTTGTCACAGCAGTCCCCGACAGGGACACGCTTCGCTCACAGCGAAAGCAAATCTCGCTGCATTATTAAAAACATAATGCTACACAAAAGAAAGTCCTGCCCTTTAGGGTTTAGACTTGGGTTGTGAAATGGAACGACACGTAGAGCACCAAGTGTTGGTCAACTGAGCTGACCCAGTGTGGGGCGGTACAGTGAAAAGGTCCTCGGCAGTGTGTGCATTGTAAATTAAACCAGACACTTAAAGCAGAAACATGAGACCCCAGTCATGTATGACAAGAGGCTAGCAGGTTGGCTTACATCACACAAGTGAATGAAGGGGGGGGGGGGGGGTTCTGGACACAGCTATTCAACTGGTGCAGACAGGCAGACAATGCAGCGAAGTTGAATCTGATTTCGTTATCAGCGCTAGGGATAATATTAGATCACGCAACAGCAGAGGAAAGAGATACGAGGCTCATGAAACACCTCAGTGGAGTGGACCCACAGTAGGCTACTTCCTTTAGGTCTGACAGAACGTTAACCAAACAACTGTCAATGTTGCAAATATTTACAGTTTAGCCCAAATATTATTCATGCCGATGCCAAATCTTAGTTTAGTGAATTTGTTTTTGACCAGTGGGTTTCCCCTGTCTGGAAAGGACATGGAAAACTGGAAACTTTTTAACCATTTCTGTGTTTTCTTGGTCAAATAAAAGATCATATTAATTTAAAAGTTGTCATGGATATGAATATTTATGGACTTACTATACATCACAACAAGTGAACAGAGTTTGTCACTATATAATTTCATCTCATTTTGGCTTAAGTGCTGTTTTTATTTGTCGCAAAGGATCAACACAAACTGGACAAAAGGAATCAGAGGCGGGTGAGGGGGTCCATCCAGCTGCACTGGCCATCATAGTGTTCATTTTCAGAGGGATCCTTTATTTTTAGCATGGCATTCCCACACCGGAGAATTTAATACGCTTCTACCAATAGTAACTGGTGCATGGAAACTGGAACACTCGGCGCGCGGACCACATGGCAGGAATGCTGAGGCCGTAAGGGCTTTGGGCGATTCTGATGGGCATGGGCATGGCCAACAGCAGCATTAGCTCTACAAGGAACCTGCGCGGCCAACACACTACCGCAGACGTGAACAGGCGACTACTGGCACTAAAACGTATCATATGGATGTCACCTTATGTAATTCTACAACTAATAGCCTACTGCCAAAAATGATCACTGGATATAAAAAGGATGTGTTCCATCAAATTTGGCCAACTGATGCATTAGCATCACACAGGTAAGAAGAGGAGCCAGGACAGGTTCATACCGGGTGTGATGGCAAACGGAAAGTTCTCGACAGAAATGTGAAAGCAGTCGGATGGACGGCTGCCTTGATTCTCCCATCACCTTCACCCTCCTTTCGAAAAGACCAGCAGCAGGTATAGGAGCACCTGCCAGGGCAACTGCCTCCGCCACCCTGCTCCAAAACCGAGCCTATTTATAATTAGGATCCAGTTACAGGACAGGAGCCAAGGCATGGCAGATTGCTCCACGCATAAAAGAGCAACATTCAAGGTCTGCCACACTGTTGGATCTCCTGCCAGGAGCCACCTGACAAAATCCCGCCGGTAACATCAGATCCAGCTCATGTTCGTCACGAGCGACGTGCTCCGAGGAGCCACGATAGGTTGTCGCTCTTTTTTCTTCAGAGAAAAAGGTAGAATAATCGCGGGAGGAAATATCTCGGCTCGAAGTCTGGTTGCTGGGCGAAAGGTGGGAAGAGCTTACTGTAGTAATGAATTGGTGATAAAAATAAAGAAATTAATTTACACAAGGTTTTGAATCAACAAAGGAATCAAGACTAAGATTTTTCTTTCTCTTGAAAAAGACTCTGGGTATGTAGCCTATGTGGGTAAATTCCTTCTCTTCTTTGCAGGAAGTAAAGAAATCAGCTACTAATACTTGCACTGCAACGTGGGCCTTGGAACATATTTAAACAAAGACGGAGAGGGAAAAAAAATCACAAACCAGGTGCTGAGCCAAACAAATAAAAGAGAGAACTCCAGAAAGGAGCATTCCTCAAATAGCAGTCTAGCAGCAGAAGACACTCACACACGTCCATATACACACACTAGAGCAGAGCGCCGCACACTAATGAAGAGCAGACCGACAACGGCGTTTTACTCTGCCCTCTGATATAGCCGCGACTCCCGAGACACACCAGGCAGTGCTGGCGAACATGTGACGCTCTTTTTTTTTTTTTTTTTTTTTTTTAAACTTGAGTACAAAGTAGCCCAAACACGGAGGAATCTGTCTAGGAACACAGATAATTTCCTCCCCTTTCCCTCCACCCTGCGCTCCCTTCCAGCCGGCCACAGAGCAGCTGCAGCCTCCCCCAGGGCCGCCGCCGGACTCGGCCTCAGAAACCAGAGGTATTCCGCTCCCGAGTACATCAATTGAAAAACAGATGGGTACTGGCATCTTGACTATTTGGCAATTTCGCACAACATTTTTACAGACCAGATGGGTGGAGCTCGCTACGCTCCCCCATAGCTGCCCCCCCCCACACACCCACACACACACACACACACACACACACACACACACACACACACACACACACACACACACAAACACACACACACACACACACACACACACACACACACACACACACACCAAAGCACGATCACTCACTAGGCAACAGTTTCATGTTCAAGGTAGTGTTGCACGGTGCACGAATACCCTGAAATTGTATTACTATCGTTTTACTATCATTTTTTAAATGATCGTGTTCTTTTGCGTCTTTTCATATCCTGACAACACTAGTCCAAGGTTTAGGGAACACTTGAACTGTTAATCTGCACAGTTCTCGATGGAAGTCAACGGTTCTTTTTGTCAGAAACGTGCCACTAAAAAGCCATGTGCTCGGCTGGGAGAGACAACCACCTTCCAAAGCGCATCCCTCCACTTACATCATTAAAGAGAGCCAGGGCCCGTGCTGACAGTCATTACACTTCACTATGAGACCACATTAAGTTGCTACAAAAGTCGCTTCTGTCAGGTAGAAAAACCTCAGCACTAAATGGCCGTCAGCACTTCAGTGAACTGCTTCGATTCAATCCAAGTTGCTTGTCAGATGCAAAGAACATGTGTCAACAGTGAATGCTGTATCTGTTACCGCATTCACTGCTGACACTAACTTGGTAAATACCTATAGGATGAGGTGGAGCATGTGCGGAATTGCAAAAACAACTCTCGGGGAGGGCAGAGGAGAAAACAGCTCATCTTCCCAGCAGACATGGGTGCCGAGTGGCCATCCATTACTGGCATGAATGTCCAGCCAGTGCTCACTACCACTGCACGTCTCCCCGCTCACCAGTCATATCAGTCTCCATCAGCACCTGAGTGAGGTGGTGCCTTTTAAGCAGCAAGTTTGGCTTATCTCTGTGTGTATGAGGCCAACCCATTTGGACAAGCAAACAACATTAAGACTTGACATGGGGTTTTCCGTGTAACAAATTAAGGACCATTTCCCCCCTTGCTCCTAAAGCTTCCTAGAGAGCAAGTGAGTCATTTTCCACTAACATTTAGTTGTGATAAGAAGATGCTGACCATTCCATACATATCATATCAGTCAGGTGGTGCAGGCTATGTTCACAGACACAGACAGCAATAAGGTTTGAATTTAATACCAAGCTAAGGGGTTCAGCAATATTTCTAAATATTTGCTCTTCCATTGCAAACCCTGTTGCCAAGATGCACGTTGTGTTTTCCATTTCTAATTATGCAATGTTTGCACACTGAATCACAAAATATTTCCAGAGGCCCTACATAAATCCCTATCTACAGTACAGTACGCTGACTTTTCTCCTCTTTCTGCACTTGAGATCCACTCCAGCTCACAGTCTGCCAGACAGTTCCGACCAAAAGCCAAAACAAGAGGCTGTACGTACAGTACGTGATGCACAGCAGCAGCCCTCCCTTTCCTCCACAAAAGCAGTAGCAGTAGCAGGCTAGCCTGGGAGCAGGAGAGGGAAATGCTACACCTCATCGGCCCTCTCCTCATCTATGCCCCGTCTAATTGGTGTTGACGTTAAACAACAAGCTCTAACTTGTCAAGCTTTTACATGAACATGGAGATTTAACGCATGGTGTGTAGAGAGAAAGGGGCACCCGGACAAGCCCAAATAAATAAATAAGTGGCTATGCACAAGTGGACTTTTCTATTAACAATACCTTTAGTGTTTGGTGCGACAGCGCTGTAAACCGTGGATAAATTCACCCCCACTGGTCAGACGCCAAGCCCAACAGGGACCTGTGGCTTGGGCTGGTTGGCTGGCTGGCACGCGGCAGTGTTTGGGCTCGTTTTTCTGAAGACTGCCACTGAACACACTCCCCTGTGCTGAGCGAGACGGCCGCCCGGGCCGGCGCTGCCGCCGGGAGCTGGCCAGCGCCACACACACAGGAAAGAGCTGAAGCCACACTGTCTGCAGCCCCGAGAGCACACCGCAGCAGCACTACGACTGTCAACCCAGCAGCTTCAGGGTTATTAAAATGCATTAAGAACTCTGATTGATAAAGACAATACATGAAGAATGATTTATAGGGAAAACTGTACAAACCATGACAATGTAGGCACTATTTTTAATTGACTTTGCTTTTGTGGTTGGAGACATTTTATTAAATCTGATAAAGTATTCTTTCTTGATTTTCTTTTTTGAAACCCACAGAGTTTTAACATCTTTGCACAGACACCCAGGGAGCAAGCAAGTCCCTTTGAGGTTGAAGCAAGACAAAAGGTTCTTCAGCCCTGAAAAACTCTCCAGCCACTCATTTCATTGTATGAAAAAAAAAAAAACAAGAGCACTTTTGCTCAACAGCTCTTGGCTTTCTTTCAGAAAAGCAAAGGACCGCTGGCAGCTTTATTAGATACCGTGCTTGAGTGACGGGATCCAAGTGTCAGACTGAACATCACAGTAGGAGCTGAGAGGAGTGGAGATGGGATATGGAACGGGTGCTGTTCGCACCTTCGGAGCCGAGGAACAAACAGGATGAAAAAAACCTGCCTGGCATAGCGAGGGATTGGCCGGGCCACTGAAGAGTGGACACTGTGTGCCATTACAAGGGAAGCAGGGATTTTATGTGCCCGTGCAAACATCTGTGGTTCGGCAAACAAAAAACACACACGGCAAAAAGGAAAAAAAAAAAAAAACAGACAACGCCGAACTCCCTGACCTCACACGGCTACGTGCGGCACCAGCGCCAAGGCCGGTCTCCATGCTGACCGGCGGCCAGGCGACGCGGCGGGGCGTGGAGGGAGGATGCTGGGGGAGAGTTGGGGCGGTGGTGTGTGTGGCGTGGGGGGTATGGGGGGTGGGGGTGCGCCTTTGTGTCTCAGCTCCCCTCTGTTGGGAGCTAAAAATACACAGACAGACAATCCTTACAGCCAAGAGCCACCAGCCAGTCATCGATGGATGGGAGCTCAACCGTGCCTCAAGAAGAGGCTCTACATGAAACCTCTCAGAGGTAAAGCAAGAACAAGAACTATTCATCTTTTTGAGTCCTTCAAATTAAGAGGGTTTTCTTTTACAGATTTTATTATTTTCTGTGACACTTTGGTCATTACATAAAAATCACACTGTTTACCGTCACTGCTTCTTACCAAAATACTAGGTTTTTGAACGTTCTAAGTTCCGCAACAATTGAAGGTTCTAAAATTCTATGTTGAATTCAATGAACCCAGATATTCTTTAGAACGTTCATTTCTCAACATTCCCGTCACACTGGTGTGACGGTACTCCTTTAAGGGTTAATCATACAGTACAAAATGCACATCTTCACTTGAAAATTGGCTCTAACGGTTTGCAACACTTTCCTTTACTTTCTACTACTTTACTTTCCTTCAACATAAAGACTGATAAATGGCCGGGAGAAATAAACTCCATCTTCACTCCTTACCACAAGATGAAACAAATCACAGCCACCCCTTTAACCTTGCTGAAAGGTTTACTGCCAGAATAGGGCTGAGCATCACACAGATTTTATGAACGCTCTCGCAGGTCTGGTAACGGCTTCCAAACCCAAACCTACAGCAGTGCAGAGGCTTGCTGTCCGGAGAGAGGGGAGAGAGACACATGCTAATGAGGCCGTATTAATTTTGGCCCCAATCAGCACCACTACCACAGCCACAGCCTGCTGGGAGTGCCGTCAGGACCCCTGATGATGACTAGCCCCACACAGAGCTGTTTATTCCAGCCCACAGCACTCCATTTAGCCCTCCAACAGACAAAATGCAAACGACATGAATTTTTATGACCGGTTCCGTCCAGTCGTTTGTTCATTCGTTTCCGCGTTAAGGTCTCCCAACATTTTACTGCGCCTATCAATCCTGCCTCGCTTGCGAGGACCTCTCCTGTACACAGCTCAACCAGCAAGTGGTGATTAACAACTCAAAGTGGGCTATGAGTCAAAGGTCTGGTTTTCGGTCATATGACAGTCCTTAAAATACATTTAACCCATCAGCTACTGGAGCTTGGACCGGCAGGCCTCCATAACGCATGCACAAGTACGCACACAGACATACACACACACACACACACACACACACACACGCTGCAGACAAACCCCTCACCATTATTACCACTGTTACGTTGGCCACAAGAGCTTCCAACACAGCCACAACTGATCCCAGCATTACCAACATGGCTTAAGGTGGGACTTTTGGCATTAGGTCACTGACCGTTAAAATAGGACCGATCCAAACAGCAACAAGCCCATCAAAATCAAATGGTTCAGTTGTGCTGTAACAGCCCAGCAATAGCACTTTCTAAATGACCTCATCTGGGGAGATATATTTTGATAGTTTGAGAAATTAAGTTGCCGTCAGAATCATTAAACATGCACCTGTGCAAAGAAGTGTGAATCACATAAATACTGATTTTGAAACATCTGGACAAAGCACTGCCAAGAGACAAAACATCAGATTCCACCTCTCACACCGTTACATTCTGTTAAGCAAATGTTGGGATACTGACTCTGGGAGGTTAAAGTGCTACAGAGGCGATAGGTCCTTGTAAACAAACAAAATTTGAAATGTGAACAAAATTCAGAGGTAGTTGAATCCCCAGACTACATTGTTAAGATATGGATAAAAACAGTTCAACTTTGTCAACTGAATACTACAATGGAATCCCTAATACCAAAACATGGCATTAAGAGGTCTCTAAAATTAAATGTAAGTGGTTGTGACTGACATGCATTGGCAAACCACAAAACAGAAACTCATTTGTTTACGGTCTGTATTTCACTAAACACTAAGAGCAACCAAACTTCCTTTGGCACCCAGTGGAATGGAACCAAACATGGTCAGACATCTACGGTCATTCTTAAGAAGCCAGTAGATACTAGCATACTCTGAGCATCTCAACACATGGTTCAACTGTTCACAAGCAACAGCTGTCCTAGGAGAATGACCTCAGTGCATTCAACAGTTTTCCACAACACTTACTTCTTAACTTGGAGCCAGATTAAACAAAAATGGTTGCCTGACACATGCTGTGACGATCTGTCAAGCAGCCAGGTCTGCATTTACACACATCACATTTGGGAGCTACTCCATGTGAATCATTCACCTCTTCACTTGAGGAACGACCATTTAGTTCACATCAACACAATTTAAAAGGCTCCTCCTTTTAGAGTTGGAGTTTGCTTATTCTACACACGCTCACACCGCCACACACACAGCTTGAAGATCAACCTCACTCGACAAAGTAGCATGGATGAAAAAAAAAAAGTAAAACAAAACAAAAAAGCTGTGCGGAGTGATAAAGGCCACCTCTGAGACTCCAGGAGAACTTGGTGTTCACATGCCAAATAGCAAATGAGGAGATGCGTGACCTGGGAGACAGAAGGGTCACTCAAGAGCCATGCAGTGAGACAGTGAGCTGATCTTACACCCCCCCCCCCCCTCCCTCTACCACCCCCCTACCCCAACTGCAAGAGTACCTACAGGGTGGGCCACTTCAAACACATTCCACACGCAAAGCCTGATGGGAAGAATGCCACTGTGATCTGGTAAGTGCCTGAGGATCCCAAACAGAGCCGTTCACAACACAAGCTAGTGGCCCCGTTCCAAAATATTTTATAATATTCTGGGACAATGAGCAATCCCCATTAAATCCTTTAATGGAAATGTAACAAGGCACTTTGCACTGACAATGTTCATTAATACATTGCCTTTTTTTTTGCTTTGCCTGGTTTATTATATCAGATGGAAAAAAAACAGGAATTACTGAACAGAACCAAAAAAGGATTTCACCAAATCTGGCTACACTTTATTTTTATGAGCATGAATGCTTTCACACAGGTCCTCAAACATGTTCGTAACTGTCTCGTTAAGCAGCCGGTGGTGTTTGTAGCACATCTGCTTGCTGAATGAGGAGGACTTTAAAACATTTCCTTGTGGCTCCAAACAGGCTATGACTCAAGTGCATGTCATACAAGAGTATCTATATCAGGAATCCAGTCATGTTAAAGCAAACTTGACGGTGAGATACAAAAACAACCCTACAGGTTCTTAATTGATCTCTTATCGGTAAGGAATGCCAAGTAAGGTGTGGAACTCATCGCAAAATATTTCCCAAAAGTGCATATTTCATATTTCAGAGAGCAACTGGCATGCAGTTTGCTACGTATGAAGAATGGCATGACCCCCTTTAGTGCGGTTGAAATGCAGTCAAAGAACCAGGCTCATGTCATGGCACAGAAATCACTTAGAGAAGTAAACTAAGCAGACGTAACAATGTATCTTATTCTAATGCAGCAGGTGGACAAATGTTTAACCCCTATAGAAAGAGAAGGAATTGGTAGTTTTCTATTGTAGCATATGGATTCATTCACTCTCATACATGTGTTGAGTTGTTTTGGTGAAATTCTCAGTCATAGTGACTGAATCTGAATGAAACTTTAGCTGTGCTGTGTTATTATGAAAGAATGATCAACAATGGTACATGATAGATCCTACTTTCGCTATGCAAAAATAATTTCTGCAACTGGCTAACACTAGCTTACACTACATTCTACAGCTCATGGCAAAATTCAGAAAGTCAGATATTCATCTGTAAACAGGGAAGTGTGTGAGTTCGAGCATGTGTGATCATTAGATGAAAACAAACTTCCTCCTACTCCTTCATGTTCCGTTTTCCCAATAATGACACACCTTAGAAACGCCATGTGCCTTTATTGGTGCACTTCATTTATCAACAACCTACTGGTTACTGAGTTTCTTCCTAAACATAGCGAGTAATACTGCAACTGTATTGCCTAAAATGTAAAGCATCAAATTGGCTAAGATGTCAAAAACTCAGGGGATTCTGAAAATGTCTCATATCAGTCTGAAATTCCTATATAATAATTTTGACGTGTTTTACCTTCACACTGGAAACCAAGTGAATGAAATATACCTAGGCTATGCAAATAGATACAACTTAATTAGTTATTTGAATTCATTTGAATTTGAAATTAATGTTAAAAATGTTCAGTTAGGCCTGCTATCTTACCGCACCTACATTCATGTGATTAGACAGAATCCAAAGCAACTGAAATGTAAATAGCCCCCTATATTGATAATTTTACTACAGTGGATATAATTGAACAAAAGCTTGGTAAACACCCTGGGCTACAATATATCTAAATTTCAGCGTCCCAAAACTATAAACCAGAGGTTCGTGAATGTCTCAAGATTTTCGTTACTGAATGTACATAAATGAATTAGTAGGCCCTATATATTTTTTATTATAAGGAGATAAAATTTGCACATACTAGGCTTCTAATAACATGAGTCTCATAACGGTGCATTTGTAATGGGGCAAAGACAATAGGGTAACGTACAATGATGTCTTCACAGTGTAGGCTATCTTAACGTTTGATTTGCAACAACAACGCTTGATATTCTAGTTTGTTGAAAGAAATCGCGATGTAACCCTAGCCTACTTTGCCTATTCTACAACTGTCCCAGTCATATCGTCTCCCATGCGACATGACTTGGAATACAATCCGCATGCAATGTCAAATAATTTCTCTAAACGCCACGCTTTGGTTTCAGATCGGGTTTATAAAGCCGACCACAAGAGAAGACACGGCACCAGTACGGCACTGGTAGTATATAGGCTAATCCACCACTTATGGGATCTCGGAATCTTCTTAACGTTGGCTAAATTTGTTTACGTTTCCAATACAACGTGAGGAGTGTTGCAAAAGTCGCCGCAGGAAGAGGCCTAGCCGTGCGAGCAAATCCTGCGACTTCCAGTTTAGATTCGCTGCAACAGACCACCCGAGTCCGGTGACGAGAGCTAATCTGGCTGCAGGCTCACGTACAGTACCAGGCCTCCGTAATGTTTTTAAGAGGGGGGCGGGGGACTTATCTGCAACTTCACAAAAAACATATCTGAAAAGTCGAGGGGTGGGGAGCAAGCTCCCTATTCATTTTTTCTCATATGCATGCCTTTCTAAATGCATGCAGTTTGTAATGCTTTACTACGATACCAAAAGGTCAAGCGTTGGGGGGAAAAGGCTAGCGCAACTCAGATGTCAATTGTATTAGGCTAGGTGATACTCTTTACTATTAAGATAAGCAAATAAATAAATAGCCTACCATTTTCCAGAAGCAATCAATAAGATAACCTGTCATATGGTATAACCTGTTCACATGTTTGAATAGCCTATTGCAATGTAATTATTATGGGGTACAGTTATTAAAAGTTATTAACAGGCATACTTACTCTCTCCATGTATTGATCCACAGTGGCTCAAGACGTAGACAAAAGTTACCAAAATGACCGCTGACATTTCTAGACGCATCGTGATGGTAAAACTGCTTTTCTGAACTCAAAATCCGTGCAGGGTAGGCTATTAGTTAGCCTAATATAATGATCAGCGTCTCAGTTGACAAAGATATCAAAAAGATAAAAGTGAAAAATATATATATATATATATCACTTAGAAAAAAATATAGGCTATTCAAAACTTTACAAAGTCCCGCGAAGGACCAGGGGTCCAACGTGGTTGATTGTAAATCCAAAACGTCTAGTTGTCCAACTTTGTTCTGCGCCCCAAAATGAATTGAACATTAGCCTAAATGACGTGATCTTGGGTTCTGACCAAAAATATGCAAACGAAAATCTTCATTGTAAATAGTCATTAGGCATATTCCACATCGGCTTAAGTTCCCGAAGTCCCTCGTTTCGAAAAGAAATCCCACACCGCTAGTAAGGAGGTACCCAAAGGGGTACTATTTGGGAGCTGCTCATACCATGAATGATGAGGTACCAGTTAGAAAATTCCAGTTGAAATAAAATTGGACAGTTAAATATTGTCTACTATCTTCACGTCCAATGATGCAATGTGACGATCTAATTGATCAACAATATAGAATTATGTCCTGGTTCCACAACAACACGGTCCTGCTGGACACAAATATTGACCCAAGACTCAGAAGGGTTGGCCGAGCTGGCTTTAATCCACAGGTCGCTGTGTTTCATGCACTGCCAAGTCTTCTCCCTCTCCGCTCTATCACCAGAAGTTCGCCCTTGACGAAATGCGAATGGGAAAATGAATACATTCCAAGATCCCCTCTAGAGCACGCGTACAGGAAAACCGCGACGAGTTTCCCTTCAGTATGAATCGACGTTCATATAAATCCGCAAAAAGCCGTCTGCTCCGGCGTGATAGACGAAAACAACTATCAAAACGTAATTTAGCCTTGGCTAGACAAACTGCACCCCTCGAAAAAGGGTAGCCTCCACGGAGGAGCAGCAGCTTCCACCACAATGCTTTCAAGTGTTAAAACTCCACGCTGTAGTCCTCCGATTCCTCGGATCAGCAAATAGCCCCAGCTAATCTGAAACAAACGAGGCTTTTGGTTTGACGATCAACACACGTTAAATGTCTTGTTTGCAGGATTCAGGATGGCTAAGTAAACAAACTTATTGGCGTGAGGACAGCCGAAAAGAAGCGAAAACTTCGCTCGACCCGTCAGAGGTTCCTCTCTCTCTCAGGTTCCCCCTCTCTGTCTCTGCCCTCAGTAAACAAGTAGCCTACTGCCAGTCAGCTGGACTAGATACGTGGGATGGTGGAAAATATGGAGCGGATTCTCCTAGGAGACCATTTAAAACACGGATTGGAGTATATAAGCCATTTCTGTGTGCTCGACTGGCAAAAATGTTCATTGATAGGCTTTGTCAGGTCAACTAGTGGGTTTCCCAATCTTTGGTTAGCCTAAATACAACAGGCCCACTCATTTACTATTTCCAGATGAACATTTAGCCTACTAAATTAAGTTTTATTTTTTATTCAGATCTGTTTAGTTTATTAAAATTCTTTCACTATTTTCTATTGAGCAGAGAAGGGCTGAGGCAAGGGAAATATGTGCTGTTGTGATCCTTAACAGGACATGATATTTATATATTTAGGCTATCAACTAATGTTTTTGTTGTTGTTTTACATCATGTCTTGCAGAGCAATGTGTGATTATTTCTCCAATATTCACATACAGTACAAGTGTCAAGATTATAATGAATGTATTAGAACAAGACTCTACTTTCATTCAGTGATGAATCATTATTCCACTCCTCTGTCCTCTTTAACACAACATTATCAGCTTGAGACACAAAATGCCCTTTATTTTTATAATGCACTATTGATTTTGTTATAGGCTAGCATTTCTGAAATCTAAAATTGTTTAAACATGTATCTACACATTTAATGTCTACCTATTTCAATAAAGCATAACAACAAAACAGAAAATGAGACAAAGAACAGCAAGAGTCACTTGAGTACCTTTGCATGAAAAATGTGTGAAAAGAGAAAAGAGTCGAGGAATTTCTCAGAATTCAAATAGATGTACTGCAGATGTACAGTTCATCTTATGCACAATAGATGGCACTGTATAGGGCTGTAAATGTGCAGTAGTCCGCATCATGCCCTATTGGAATAAGGCTGAAACACATTGCTGAAACATTTTACAAAAGCTGAGCTGAGACTGATGATTTGCATAAGGTAATTCTGTAATTCTAGGTGTTATGCTCCCATTAAGAAAAGAATGCATATTCAATCAGATAAATCTTGAGTCAAGTAATTGACCCCACTTCTGTACTGGACAGGCTGAAAGTGATTTCCCCTCAAATCAAATAATCAATCAATCAGGAAGTGCTAGTTGAGAGGATTTGCCGTCTAGGCTGCATCTGATTTAATAAAGGTCATGCAATAAATTAGTCTCTCTTGCTGAGTACTGATATCTTCAATTTTTAATATTTATTTTTCTTTTCTGAAATTAGGTAGCAAGAGGGACAGGAAGCTGTCTTTAATGTCACAATGAATTGTGCCTCAGGGTCTGTCACAGACAAGGCTCATCAACTAAAATACACTTGCAGACAAAACGTTCCGAGATTATCCTCCTTAAACTGCTCCTGAGGTTGGAAACGTACCCTTAAGCACTTCATGTTCTCATTGATGCAGCAGGGGCTGTGCCATCAACAGAGAGAAAGAGGGGGGGGGGGGGGTTGTCCGTGGAACAATAGATTCACATGTCTAGACTTAGACGTTTAGACTTGTAAGCACAGTCAACTTTTCTGTTCATCTATAGCATAACATATAAATATCTTCATCGTAGTTCCATTTAAAAAAAACATCTATAATAAACCCTGCTAACCGGGAAGCAAATGCAGAAGCTGATTTCCCATACATGCTTGTACAGAGTACTAGCAGAGTACAGAAGGCATTTGATGGCAGACGTTCAGGGTAAAACAGAAAGCCAGCAGGCATGTCAGACATGACAGGCACAGTGCCCAGTGTGTGCTATAGGCTGTTGACTTGTTGTCGTGTTCCAGCACTCAGCACCATCCGTTATAGATGTTGGCATCAGGTGTGCTGCATCCTGTGTGTCAAACAAATAGGAACAGGCATGTATTCACTACTACCATGTTCAGCTTGGAGGGGGAAAAAAGTAAAGCATTTCATTGTTATATAATTGTGAGATGATGAAATAGTAAAAAAAGTTATTTTGCAAGCCATGATAAGTAATTGTAGCCTATTCATAGTTTTGTCTTGATTGATCATTACCAATATAACAATTCGGACACATTTCATGATCGCCTTTAAAGTAATCAACTCAAATCAATCTACTCTGACAGGCAACAAACATTTAATGTATGTCTCAAATATAAAGCTCAATGGTAACTGTTCTGTAACACATGTGTATATATGAGGCCATATTTTTATATACAGATAGACAAAAATCATCAAAAAAATCATCATTTTATATACAGATAGACAAAAATCATCAATAACTGCATCATAACTCCTCATAGCCTCATCATGACTGAGTACTGTCAAATTCAAGTATAGCCAGTTGAGTATAGCCTACCACCTGTCAATAACTGTAGGCTATATGGCAACAGGATAAAGAACAGCCCAGTGGTAAGCCAATGGAAGCAAAACTGAGTCAGACACAATACAATCTCATCCTTTCTGTCATGATAAGTAGAATACCCTACAGCACCAGTTAGGTTGGTTGGGCTGCATATCTGTTGTTCCAAATAGCTGGTAGTTATGACTCAACCATGCAAAGGCTGTGGCCAAATATTAAAATATTAATCTGCGTACGGTGTGATGACCAACGTTATTAAGCCAATGAGAGGATCTCTAAACCCCCCTACAGAGAACATCTTGGCTGATACAAAGCAGTGATTATTCACTCTGTGATGCAAAGGGTCATCTTATAACACTGCCTGGCAGCCAACACACCTATAATTCATGATATCTGTCCAAATCTGTGGGACAGCTCCACCTGTGGACCCAGTGACCCACTATTGCTGTGCCCTCTTGTGGGAGGAAAAGGATTTGCAATCCAAAATGTGCCCAAAAGAGAATTTATATATTTTATATTTTTTAAAATTTATTTGTGCTGTATGTGATCTCTAAATGACCACAAAAGTCTGCTGTTAGAACAATATTTAAATCTTGGTCATCAATCCTTTCAGTGGATGTTTTAATTGAAATAAACTTGAGGACACTTGCTGTTACCACCACAACGTAGTCAAAGAGTGGATTGCACGCACATCTCCAAATTTAAACAGGTGCTGGGTAAAAGGCTTAGCCGACAATTGAAAAATAAAAAGATACCCGCACACTGTTTCTATAAGCTCCCAGAGTGGTTTATTAACACCACCACAATATAGAGCACCACATATTCTTTTCCTCCTACTCTAAGCCTGAGGTAAACAAACACCACCAGTGTAAATGTGATACTGCGTTAACCCTCTATCAGAGAAAACAGACCAACTTTGGCTGTGGTCTCTTGGACACCGCCCTCTCCCATCTCACACTGAGGGACACTTGACCCCACCTTATCTATTCAAGGGCTCTCGCTTTTTTTGCGTTCCCATGTGAAAGACACAGCGGCGTTTATCAGTGGCTTGATTGCACTCTCGGGTCTGTTTTCCTCCTGGTCGCACAGCGATGCCGGACCCAGTCAGCCTGGGTGGGGGTGGGGTGGGGTAATGGTGGGGGTTTAGCTTTATCAATGATTGGAGTGTAGTGCTGCTGGCTGTTCAATCCCCTTCCAGAGAATGTGTCAGCCTCATCCGGTGTTTGTTGAGAGGAGTCGAGGTCGGGTCAAAGTCATCTGCACAGGAACACCACGAGCTTGGAATCAACACACATGTTTGCAGGAAACACAATTCATTTTCCGTCAAACACTGGGTGTGAGAATGTGGCTTACATAATTACTTTTATAACTGGGCAAAGTTGGTTACATTATGCATTCACAATACACAACTGAAGCCTAGCAAAACAACAGACACCATTCCCTCACCAAGGTCTCTTTAAACAGCAGTCTGGACCAAATGAGAAAGTAGAGGAGTTGGTATAATTCCTGTCTGGTGGTTCTCTGTGGCATGTGCTGCTGGTGGCTTCATTCCCTGTCACTGAGGCAACAGCAGAGAAAATCGCAATTTTGATGACAGCTCTTTTGCTGACGAAAGAATGCCCTGAGCTACCAGGGCATTGTACTGGGCTACCCATTTTATTGGGTTGAAGAAAATGGCATCATCAAAAAAAAATATATTTTTGTATTTCTTTCATACTGCCAAATATTTTTGGTAAAACCAATAGCCTATTTTGGTGATGTGATGACATCATAAAGGTGCAAAACAATGAATGTAGCCTCTGATTCAGATTCAGAAAGAAGATCCAGTGCAAGATCCTCGCTCTCACACCAAGCTCAAACCGGCCTGCAACATTGCTCAAAAAGTTGCCCCGTGTATCATCTTAAGCAACACAATGAACAATTCATATGTATGCCCCTGTCATCAATATAGCACCATTTAGTACAACCAATGTAAAAGGGTCATGATCCTTCCTGATCAACAGCATTACCCAATGCATCAAGCAATCTGGGCATACATTAACAATATCAGAGTCTTGTTTCCACTTGACAGGTTAAGTTGTGACGTTTTGAGCAGATATCTGATACAGTATTATAGGCTATGAGATGTAACAGGCACAGTTGAGATATTGACTGTTTGCAGGTTTGTGGCATGTCTCGTAGGCAGAGAAAAGCTGTTGCTCTCAAACACTGTCCACATAACAGAGTCAGTGTACTGATGAAGGAATAGATTTAATAGACAGATATGGAAAGTTTGCTAAGTGATTTCATGCTCCCTAGTATTTTTAATATTTTCAGAATACAAAAATACAGTATTTTATTTTGATACATGGCGTGGTTACTGTATTTTGTAGTTTATTTGATACACTTAAAATCAGGGTACTTTTTAAAATACATTTTGATGTATTTTTGCCCATCCCTGACAAAGGATAACAAATTGAAAATGTTTTTTTCTAGATATGGCTGAAATGACAAAATGTGAGTAGAACAAATGCCATCTCTTAGGCTAGAGGACACTGACCTTTACTGTGCAGTGCAGTTTTTACAGAAAGCCTGACATTTTCACACCAGGCTGTACAGGAAGCAGTGGCACAGCTCCTCGCCTCTGGCTGAACCCACTGGCCTCATCCCATCTGGAAACTCCTCGCAGCTGCCAGTTGTTGGGGGTCTTGTTGCTACTGCAAAAAGTTAGAGGTCCTCCACTTTCAGCATTTCACCTTATCCATTGCTTGAACAGACACTATTCAATGTTCCAAATAAGGTTTGGTCAGTTACACCACAGTAAACATTTTGACATTATTCAGCACAATTGTGTACAGGTACAGAACAGAATTTCGATGACATGATAAACACTGTAAAAACGAACATGCAGAATCAATAAATAGCTATACCTTTCAAAGGGAAGGTTAGCCCGGGCAGCAAATTACATTTGCTGCCGCTATAGGGTGCGTCTAGATTTCTAGGCTAAGGGAAGGTTAACAAACTGAAATCTCTTAATTGAAAACTTCTTGAAGCTGCATGATAAGTCTTGATGTTACCAATGCAATACTTCACCATTGGGTTGGTGTGACTTTAACTGCAGTCGAAGAGTAATGATGCATTTGTTAGTAAGGTCAATTGGAATTGGTGTAGGTCTAGGTCTATGTCTATAGCCTACCGTAGTATTGTTTAAATTGACACCAAGCTTCACATTGATTGACTTAAAAATATCAGAAATTGTGTGCTACTGATTAGGCTACTTTGCATTTAGTCAGGTCAGTTTTTGATGTGAGACCTTTTTGTGTGCAGCTCGCATCCTGGGCTGATGATACTTTGTCCACCTCCTATTGGTGACCAACATACTTTCTGTATACAACAGTGTGTGTCACACTAGAGCGGCTGATACCCTGCTGTCTGGATTATTGACTGTGTGACCTGTTCAGACTGAGCATTGATGTTTTTCATAAAGCGGATGAGTTAAAGGATAGACATGAATGAAAGTAGAAAGGAATTCAGATCGTCCTGAAATACCAACCATGAAATCTTAATTTTATATTTGCTTACTGAAGGCACAATAGATCTATTATAGCTTTTCTCGATTGCTTTACAGCTTCTGACAACATTGAAATCACGTTGTCTTATGCCTACACTGAGACACTCTGGCCAAAATGGCAGAATTTGTTGACAAAAGGCTCTTACCCCATCAAAACATTTAAAACATCCAACAGAAACTAATCTTTCCTTCAAACAACACAACTTGAGGCCAAATTACTACATTTTCCCAACCAATCATTACACAATTGTATTTTGTGCTTCCATGCCTGTGTGCCTGTGCCAAATGAAACCCCTTGTAAAGAATTACTATAAAACCCAAATTATAAACACTTTGAAACAAAATGTATTGATGCCATTCTTTTCAGTAAACTGAAATACTCTACACATTACAGAATCAGTTAGGAATATACTACAATAGAGTAACAAAAACATTAAAATAATACGAAGGTACTATAGAGTACAGTAAATATTCAGTCCACTCTGTCATGACAATTAGGCCACATATTCTCATCCACATCACATCAGGGGAAAAACATCTTTGAATGTCTTATCCACCTTTGACAATCTTCAGCACTAATGTCCTGGGCAGCAGCTATCATTGCGTCCTGGTCATAGGCCTGATGATCATACACTGTCCACCTCAAAGCACTAAAGAATTCCTCAATTGGATTGAGGAAGGGGAAATAGGCTGGTTGATGACATGGTCAACTAGTTGCCTGAATTTCATCTGAAACATGTGCTCTTCCTACTACACCCCTCCACGCCTTTTCCTCGGGCCCCTCTGTACCTCTTACTCTAATCCTCACCTGCCCGAGACCTCTTGGATCCATGCTTGCAAAGAGCAACACAAAGGTGGCTCCTTTATGGATGGATACAGACTGATTGCAGATTGTTACTGTTGTTGTTATTATGAAGGCATAGCTCATAGGGCTTTTTGCCCAGACAGACGTTCCGATGTGCTAACTGAGTTTGTTGATTTAATGTTAGGTCTATCTCTTGTGCATCAACCTAATTGTTTAACTAATTTTATACAATGCCTGTTTGCTACAATTGCTGATGACAGTCACTCAGAGGCTATTTACTGGGGGATATGATATGATATCTTGTTGATAAAGACCACCACAATTGTTAGTGGTATCCCTAACACCATTCAAAATAATTTAGTAGTGAAATATAGTTTTTTCCTATTGCTTGCACACAAATTGCAGAATTTGGCTCATTATGTCAAAACTCTACACAAGCACAGCACTTGGAGATAAACAACTCACATCTATGTCAAAGTTGTAGAGATATAGTATTCTGAAATCTTTAAAAAGTAACTTGGTAGGCCCATTTTTTGGGACGAGATTCACTGTCAGCTGCTCAGGGGCTGAGTGAACACCCCTAAAGATCTGATCTATTATAGCCCCTTGTGTTTTTTGAGTCTTCGTCAGAGTTAGTATTCACACTGCATGCAGTGCTTTGCGGATTGGCCAGATGCTTTAATGTTTTAAATCATTGGCTTCTTTTTCCATCTCCAATGGAATCCAGTTTTATAGCGTTTGTGGTCATGGACTCCAACACCAACACCTCCATTCCAGCCACTGAACTCTAGATTTTGGGGGGTAATGGCTGGACTACTTAATTTCTTCCTGACACTTGGTTTGAGGGGTCAACCTTTTTTTTATAAAGCATTGCAACTTCCACTTTCTTTGTGTGGATCCAGTGCTGCTCAGTTGGAGGCAATAACTTGGAATATTTTCTTATGGTTTCAGGAATATATTCCTGTATTTTCCATATTATAATTTGAATCACATGTTTGATGACAATTGGTCAGAGTGATTTTTTTTTTTTGTCCAGAAAGAGATTTCTTTCATTAATAATTGTAGCATCTAATTATATTCAGTTATGATCAAATAAGTGGCACCTCTAAACTATTTGTGAGAATTTGTCATCTGGAACTTGGAGGTTGAATACTTAAGCAACTATTTCAGTTTTGAATTAATGTATTTCAAATCTTCGCAGAAAAAAACATAATATCTAATGTTCACAATTATAATACAGATCGGCCAAATATGTTTGAGCATCTTTTTAAAATGTGGAAATAGTGAGAAATTTCAAGAGTGTTGGAACTCTTTTTCAAGCCAGTGCAAGAATGCATAGCCTTTGGAGTTTTGAATCCCTGTAGCCCTGCATTGCTTCCAGGAATAGGCCTAGTTGGGCTCACCAACTTAGATCTCTATGGAAAGAGCAGGCCAGGGCTCTACACTAACATTTTTTTCCAGGAGCACTTGTGCCCCCAAGTTAAAAAATTTAGGAGCACAGACAAAAATTTGGGAGCACAGTCAGTTCTGTACTTAACTTACACATAATCTAACATTACACTGCAGCTAACAGTTAAACATGCCAGTGCACCAATTGCGAATATTAAGAATGACTGACAACATTTAGGCTACAGGAAACAGGATTTTAAAGATCAGTGCCTACTTTATTTTCAGTCTGTTTTATTTTCCTACATTTTGTTAATGTAAAATAATATAATACATTGCCATATTTGCATTTAGCCTGTATATCAAGTATCCTGCCAAATGTAGGCTAATTTATTTATTTGTGAATCCACCTGTAGCTAATCCAAATATGCCCATGTGACCTATCTGACTGCATACTGCCTAATACTACTACTAAAACAGTCAATTTTCTCTTCCACAAAACATAGTCTAATCAAGGATATATATATATTTTTATACTTTTATTTTTTCATTTGAAATATCTGCATTGATGGGGGCAGTAGCCAAACGTTAGGCCTACACTCGTTTTGCACTTAAGCTTGTATTCGGTGTAAACAAACAAGCATGCGTGGAAGCCTGCAGTAGCGTTCTACCTTTGAATAAAATGGGAGTATTACGGGAAGCTACTTTTATGCCTGTTCGCTATATTTTGCATATTGCAGCCAATACGTCAACTGGGCTAAAAAGCATGTTAGGTTACCTTTCCTTCTCTCACTGCATTCTCAGAATCTTATCCTGTTCCTCCTATATGCGATTAATTCGGTGGATAGAAGGCGGAAGAACTAATTTCTTCAATCTTTTCATCTTGGCTGGCTAGTCTAACTTTCCGCTTTCTCTGCGCGCTCATGGATTTCATAGAAGCGACTACTACTATCGAGTCCCAACGCGAAACTGCTAACGTTGATGGGAGGTGTAGTTTTATGCTGCATTCGCGACGTGATTCTATGGTTTGCACCAGTACTGTTTCTCGATGTTGCGGTGTATTTTGTAGACAAACATTGACATGGTTAGAAGTCATTCGCACCAGTGCGCCTAAATATTTTTTTGCACTCGCACGTCATCATTTTTACTGAATACCGCCTCAAAAATCCCTCCCCTCTTTCAAAAAGCATTCAATAAATAGATTTCACACTGCAGTTTTCCGTTTCTAGATTTTGACACTTGTGCTGTTATGTGGTGGGGGAAATCCACTGTGAGGGTGGCAGAACTGAGTAGTAGAATGGAACAGTGAACGCAGAACTGGAACGGAGACCTTATGACGATGAACACATAACAGGGATTTCTCCACAGATGATGGAACATCTTACATTTCACTTGCATATTTGTCTGCTATACAGAATAGGTTTTGAGAAGTGTTTTGAGTCTTCCTTGTCTCACAAGGAAAACCAAGAAACTCAAAACAATCCAATGGAACCAACAGGCACAATTCATTAAACATTTAATCTAAATCACCACAGAGCATTGTTTTTTTGAAAAATGATTGAATATGGAATGATTATTTGTCAAATAATCACCAATTATAACAATCAACATCATCTGCTCTAAGTTACCAAATTTTGTTTTTACTAAGTACACAATACTGTCAATAGGCTAAATGTGTACAAGATAAACATGATGATGAAGGGAAAAAATGACAGCTCTCAAGTTTGACAGATGGGTTTACATGAGGTCAACGGATAATAACACTACTGTGTGCATAACCTGTGCACCTGCCTGTGTTATTCTTCCATTAATTGTTTTTTAAATTAAGAATTTGGAGGCATTGCACAGTGCTTGAGTTGCAGTTCCTTGCAGCACAAGACTAAACCTCTGAACCCCTAGCCGTACTGGCAGCAAGCCAAACATTTTGAACTGAGAACTGAAAAAGACCACTATTCAGTTTGCATAAGACAGGAAATGTAATGATAGTTTAACGGAGTCTCTGAAATCCCCTTTTCCTTTCAAACTTTAGCCCATTAACATCAACAGTATAGTCATTATGAACTCATACTTCATCTCTCTAAATCCCCACACCCAGAGTGCCTTCCATGTCCTTGCTGTTGCCCTGGACAGAAAACACAACAGAAAAACAAAAACAATGGGTGTGGAAAAGCCACTGCCCTCAGACAAGGAACGAAGTTTACTCAAGTGTGACGATACAGTACTGTCAAGAAACTCATCTATCAAACCAATTGAGACATCTCGAACACATGCGCACGCACACACACACACACACACACACACACACACACACACAGACAGACAGATTTTCTCAAGACAGATTCAGTTCAAGTTATTTTATTAAAATAAAACACTTCATATAGTTTATTCTACATGGAGAGTGGACGTTTTTCGCCTTCAACAAAATTCCTCAGAAACTGTATGGGATATGGGAAGAAATGTATTTTCTAGGGAAAAGGTCTTAATAGACATGATTGGTTTTTCCATTACACAGATCTTTATAACGAATCTCTGAATGAGGAATTCAGCTTGACAGACAATCAACCACAAACTCCCAAAATGACAAATGTTTATAGATAGGCGAGGATTAAAAGTACTCTTAGCATGTCAAAAAAACAACAGGGAAGCTTCAGGTAGGTTTGTTTTAGTCTGAGTCTGTTCTATTACTACACCCCCCCCCCCCCCTTTGGTCTTTGACATACCAGGCTGGAAGAAACACATGACCTGCCTCCAAACTACAGCAACTCATCCAACTAAACTTTTTAGCAACAAGCTTGGACAGGCCAGACTGCTCCCAAAACAGTCAGTTTTGTTTGAGACCATTTAAGACAGTTTTGTTTGAGACCATTTAAGCCCCCCCCCCCCCCCCCTCTGGTATTTTCAAGTTTAGTCATATTAGGCCACTGTTACACTTGGGGGTGATATCTGCAGTCTAGCATACTGTTAGTTCCTTTCCTTTAACACTTCAGAGTTGCAGGAATGCCAGTCATCCACCAGGGGGCACTATGAACAAGCTGTGGTTAAACATTATTGGGGGGACAGCAATGCACAACCCACAATAGCAACCGAAGGAGCAGCCTTGGATGCCAAGACAGGAAAATCCCACGTGTAAAATGTACTCCAACATACTGAAACACTCAACTAACCATCCATGCGTGATAAGGCCGTGAACAAAACAACACACGATAACAAATACAAACAGATGACTGGAATACCACACCCCGTGACTGCATCAATGACACAAACCGGACAAGTTATGTATGGATGACAAGGGTTCACACAGAACTGAAAATGAGACCATGAGAGACAGATATGGAAACCAGGAGTCGTCCTGTGTGCTATGCTCTGGCATCTGCAGCATGTATGCATGTAATAGAATAGAGGAAAGAGATTACGTGTTGTGATGACAGTGCAGTTTAGTCCAACTGGTGCGCAGAGCTGTGCATCACAGCAGCAGACTGCTAGTGGGCAGCCCCTGTGTGTCGATTAAGGCTTTCGTACTGACCATGTTCATGTCCTCTCAGATCCACACAATAGCCTCGTCTGCTTCACCTCTCCTCTGTTGAAATAAATACGATGACAGACTCTTCTCTTTTTTTTCTTCTAGCAGTGTACGTCCACACATGCTTCGTGTGCAAACGGAAAAAAAGAAAATCCAAACTCTAACTCTAACTAAGTGCCGTCGGGGCGGAGACAGGTCATCATCTGAGCTTGGGGAAGATTCGGATGAAGAGGATCATGCTGATGAAGGTGAAAGACACGAGGATGAGCATGAGCCACAGGAACCAGTTGACCGACTTCTTGGCGTGCTGCTCCAGGCGGTCCGACTCGGTCTTCAGCTTCTCGAAGTTGACGTCCGCCTGCCGCATAGAGTGGCTCAGGGTCTGAAAGACACAGAGTAGCCAATGGTCACTGCTGTGATCTGTGATCTTTAGTCCAGGCTTACAACTGAGCTTTCATAATGCACCTTAGTACATAAAATGCCTAAAGAACATAATGGACGATTACAAATCTAATATAACAAGTGTCTCTTAGTGCACAAAACTCTCCAAAATGTTTTTCACAGTGGGTAGGACTCGTCAGAGCAAGGAAATAGCATAACATAATTGCAAAAGGGTTCTCCAATGTTTTCTCGGTTAGCCTTCTAAAATGATATCAGATTAGTAAACAGAATGTGCCTTTGGAACATTGGATGAATGGTTGCTGATAATGGGCATCTGTATACGTATATAGATATTGCATTAAAGATCAGCCATTTCTTTCTACAACAGTCACTTACAACATTAATGATGAAAACAAGGACATTTCTAAGTGACTCCAAACTTTTGAATGGTAGTGTATACTTAGCATTCAATGCAGTGCACTTTTGTCTATTTAAGTTCAATGACAACTCATGTAAAATTAGGAATAATTAATTTTCCTCCTCAACTGTGACATCCTACATCTGCTTAGCAACCAATAAACATCAGCTCAGACCTACAGCACTACTGCCACCTTGTGACTCAATTTAATAGCCTCTCTGCCTAAAGATACAAGTTTCTTACCGTGGTCAAGAAACTTCATTAGCATGATTTTTCTACAGCAGTTGACTTAATAATCTACGCAATTCTTATCTTAACAGATATTTTTTATCACACTTCAGTGAAACACAGCAATTGAGAACATACTTTTAGACATACCTAGCAGTGATCTTAAAATGATATGCAGTATCTAATATTACACAGGAATCTTATGTTATGGTGTTTACCTCACCCCACAAATCATGAAAGACTGCCTTGTGTGAATCAACTCTTATCTGAATATACCATCTCACTGTCTTTTATTATGGTCTATACCTTACACAGCTAGACACAGCTTTTTGTGAGCTACAAAGACAATCAGCACAATGTATTTATTTGGAAGTGCTAACCTGATTGTCTTGTTTGATGATGTTCTGCTGTGCCAATGTGTTGTTCTTCAGGTTGCGGGCCAGATTAAGCATGTCCTCCGCCAGTTTCTCCTGCAGGTTGTTGTGGTGCTGGAGGATGGCGTCCAGCTCAGTGGCAGACTGTCTCTCATCCAAAGGCACTGCTCTAAGAGAAGGAGAGGGATGCCTCAGAGATCTGGCAGATCTGCTGACACCGCCAGACCTAGGGTGCTACTCAATTTCAATGACTAGGGCAAGCCACTATCAAGGTCATTCAGTTAAAAGACAGTGCCCCAAAGACTAGGATACTATTTAAATATATTACATGGCAACTACCTAAAATGAGTCGATTTTTAAGCATGCCCATAATAATGCTGAACTACAACAAATGATCCCACTATAAATGACATTTTGAACCACCTTATAAAGGCATATATTTGTGAGATCTGTGAGACAACTTAGGTGTTGATAAAGTATATCTGTATGATTAGTAGGCCCTACATGCACAAAAATATGGCAGCTAAACCAATTCAGCTCAGAAAATATGAGGAATTTACCTTCTGTGTCGCAGGTCTGACTCAGGTGAATCTATGCAGAAAATAAGTAGTTTGTTACAATTAATATTTTGCCCAATAACCGAAACACTGGGTTTACAACGGAAATGAGAAAATGAAAGATGTTTACCTGTGACCGAGGACCCCTATGGGTAAATAAAGAAGGAAGAATGTGAAGTTCATATCAGGAAAGCAAAGACATCAGCAAACTAAAAATCACAATCTGTAAGGTAATTCCATCAGGCTAAATTTCTCTACTTTCTAGCTATTGACTTTGCACCATTTTTGACAAGGGCTATGGTTGTTGGACCAAATTCTGACCAGATCACATGTAGAGTTAAGAGTGTGGTAGTACAGGACAGGAGATAAACATTTTAAGAGAGTAACTAAAGAGGAATGTAATGGTTACTTCACCATTATATTATCTTTCGGTTTAGTGCACATGAGTACCCCAGCAGGGTGTACTGCAATAGTGCCTTCATTTCAGGTGCAGCTCACCTTCCCCATGAGCTCACTGCGCATTTCTCCTGCGCATCGGGCCTTGGTCTGCATATGAACCGTCTTGCTAGCAGGCATTCTCTCATTGGAAATAGTAGGGGTCCTTCCTGGGGCCAGGAACTGGTTAGCCAAAGCCTTTTCGGCAGTGGAGGACTACACAAAAAAGCAGAACATCCACTTTGTCAAGGAGAGAAACACTTATGTTTAGTGTTTTAGTTAACTGGGACGGATATACCATGCTTCCAATAATATAACTGTTCATTTGAGTGCTGTACACTGTACACATGTTCAAAATGATCTTGTTACTTGGAGTTTACAGTTCTGTTAATGCCACATGCAGTTTCAGTCGCATCTCCTAGACTTCTACATTGGTGGCCATAAAAACAGCCTACAAGACAGAACAATTAAGATGCTTCTCAATATTTATATGCGTTTTTTCTGACCATTCCTTACACTTTAATGTTGTACATAATGTTTTATAAAGCTTGTATAACTAACCAGTTTTTCAGCTTCCAACAGCCCCTTTAGGAAATCCACTTTTCGAGTGTAATCTGTTAAAACCTCTGGAGTTGGTTTGCTGAAAGGTGTAAGAATTCGTTCAGATTTTTGTAGTCAGTGCAATTCTACCCAGTTTGTAAGGATGATTGTTGATAGATGATTTAATTAAAAAGCAAGAAGACAAAAAAATGCACCTTGGACTTTTCCTCAAGGCCACCAACATTTCTTCTAGCGCACCAACATACTGAAAGGGAACGCATCCAGATTGCATCATTCTGTAAACATGACTGCAGCAATGTTTGTCCCTATTTACAGACATAGCCTATACAAGCCTCTTAACAGCATTGTGACATTGTAAAACGCTTACCTGATTAAAATGAAAAAGCTTTAAAGAGTTTAATGTGAAGACAAAACAGCACGGGTCCTGAAGGCGTGATCTAGGCTACTGCTCAACATTTTCAAACCAATCACCTGGCAAGCTACGTGTTATCCATCTAATTCCTACTAGCTAAATAAAAAAGAAAAGCACGGGTCTATTCATGACTTCTGGATGCTTTGTCAAATTGTGAACATTACAACCATTCCTAGTTAACATTGGTTAGCTTGTTAGTCAGTCTTTCCATGGGGAGAGAACAACTTGAACGTTAGCATTAAGTTTATTCATGTTAGGTATTGTCGAGTGGATCCCAATCAAATGTGATTTCAAGGAAATGTAATCACAACATATGATGAAAAGAAACACTCAAACGCTAAGGTTACATCTAGATATTATCATGACATTGTTTCAGGGGGGTTGATAGCAGTACAGATGAGAGAAATGCTAAAGGCATTTCCGTAAATATAAGGATAGACACCTTGGTTGCGTTGCCTATATCAATAACACCACATTCCTAAAATCTAATTTGCTACTTGAAGTATACTGAAGACTTGCTGTCGCTGTAATGTTACACACAAAACAAGCATCAGGGACACCAGCTGCACCCGGCTGTCAGATTCAGGTGCTGACGACGTGGCTCAAGCTTGCTTGCTACGTTCCTAGTTAGCTGAGTTAGCACAGAGTAGATAGCAAATGGGGTTAGCTACTGAATATAAAAACGTCATAGTCTGACAACCAAAATAAGCACAAGTAGATCGACTGCACAGGGATTTAGGATTACCTTCTCAAGTCTCCATTCCGTTTCCCCTCGCTTTTCTGAAGCGATTGATTCGCACCGCGACAATAACCTAATAAAATTTATTTCAAGCCTAGACGCCGCCATGTTTGGACCTGCCGAGTGTCGCAAGGATTTTACGCAAGAAGATTCTGAGGGGGTTGGTCTTTTTTCTGCCTTTAGAGTCCAGTGCATTGTGTAGCCTATTATTCCCGCTGGATTTTTATGTTGGAATGGATTTTTTCCCCCCTTCAATTGGCTTATCATGGTTATATATGGACATTCTTCTTTGACTTCAATTTCTTACCTACCATTTACACAATGTGGTGATGCAATTCATGGGTTTCATCAGGTCCCTTTCCACAGGTGTATTAATCAATCACCATGCAGTCTGCATTGATAATTAAGGTGCTTGATTTTATACACCTGTGGAAAGGGACCTGATGAAACCCATGAATAGGCTACTAGACACTGCACACAAGGGCTTGTTTCATGTTTAGGCCTAATAACAATCATTTTGACTTGTTAAATTTAAATGTTAAATATTACATTGCAATACAAATTAACTTTACATCAACGTGCATAGCATATGCCTATTTAACAATACCAAAAGACATAAACATATATTGCATTAGGGGACACATGATTCTGGTACTCATGCAGGGCTAAACGAGTAAACATCTTTTTTTCTCTCACAAAAACGTGATAAGTGTAGGCCTACTCCATGAGTTTGCATTTTAAATATGCATGAGTTTACTCGGCAAATGTGCATTTAGAACATAGGGGGCACTATGGAGGCTAAATGCGTTGTAGGCTACAACAAATAAAAAGTGTCAGCGATCGTAGCCTATAGCATGTTTTGCAGTCAGAATTAGGGGGGGGGGGGATAAAATAATCGACAAAACATAGGCTACGGAGATTAACAGACATCCCAAGTCTCCCGGAAGTTCCGGGAGTCTCCCGCATATTGATAGCGGCTCCCTGACGCCCGCAAATTAGATCAAATCTCCCGGAATCTAGAGTGAGCGATCAAGAGCGCGCATGCGAGACCACATGTGCATCTGAGTGTAGCGCGCACACGATGGGAGGGAGGGAGGGGTGGTGCGTGTGTGTCTGAGCGCATCCAAGACAGAGATCCTGATTGGCCTGTTTCGCTAAATCAACCAATCAGTTTTCAGTGTAAGCGGGCTTCTATCTCTTTTCTCCCGAACTTAATTAATCAGTTCAGTGTAGGCTATAGAAACAGGAGGGTCATGGCAGAGTCAGTGCCTCAAAAAAAGGAAAATGTAAGACCCATTTCAAAGTGTAGGCTACCCTTGTCTCATAAGAGTAAAACATAATGATGGACCTAGTCTTGCACCCTGCACTGTTTGTAACAGTGACTTTAGCATTGTCCATAGCGGGTTAAATGATTGCAAAAGACATGTTGAGATGAGTTTAACAATGTCAATTCATGTGCATATTATTCAGGCCTATAGCCTACTAGATGGCTAGTTGGCAAGGCTACATGAAAAGACCAAACTACCAAAATCTACACTGTAAAAAGTTTAACGTAAAATTTACAGCAACTTGCTGGCAGCAAATAACCAGCAAGTTGCTGTATTTCACTCTACAGTACACCTACTGTATATGAAATCACAGTACCTATGCCTGATACTGTAAATGCAAACTACAGTAGTACTACCAGTGCTGTAATGTATACAGCATTGAATTGTCTACCGTATTTTTAATCACAGTACATATGGATCATACTGTAACTAAGTACAGTAGTAATACCAGTGCTGTAATATTATATACAGTAATTGTGGGAAATTCATATCCTGCTTTATCTACAGCCAGGATAAATTTGGCTAGGCCTAGGTATGGTTTAGGCTACACAAACTTCCATAAATAACCATTGACAACTTGTTATCAGTTTGAAAAGCAAGTACATTTATTCACTTTTTTCCGTTTAGAAATTCTCGTGTGCTGCATCCTAACGTTAGACCAACGGTTGCAGTCAGCCTGATCCACCACCAGTAGCAGAGTGAAGCAGCACCTAGCAGAAATAGAGGAAGAAAAGATAAATAGTGTTAGATAACAATGTTCAACTGAAACTGAAGGCTACTTACAAGTGAAACTTTAGAATAATCATTTATATATATATACTGTATGTTTTTTGAGTTTACTGTCAAAATGCCAGGCTGAAGAAGGTGTTAGCATAACTCAGTTTCGCAAGGTATATTTAACGTTAGCCAGCTGGGTGAGCTCATTGATGATGTTTGCTTGCAGCAACAGCCATTCGCGCTGTTCGTCCGAACAACGGTTAATGATAGTCAGATGTGACTTAAAGTTAACTTATATCAATATTGCTAAAGTTCGCCTATTAAACTCACAAAACCGTACATGATTACGGGGAGTTAACGTTACATAAGTCAGCTAAACCTCCACGTTAACTTTAACCAGCAGCACATCATCTTCAGCCTAACATTTGTGACAGTAACATACTAGCAGCTAGGCCTAGCACTACTAGTGAATGTTTTATATAAATGATATGAATATAATAAACTGTAACTTACTGAGAACTAAGGTAGGCCTAATATAAATGAGACTGCCATAACGTTAACGTAACATAAAACATTAACGTTAATGCCACCGTCACAGCAACAGCAACTATGATAGCTAGCCTAACGTTAGCTGCTACTTACTTAGTTGATCCAACAAGCATGGATGAGTTGTAAGTTAGACAGTACAACGTACATAGACTGTACACATGCCCGAATTTAATGTAGTACACTTTCACAATGAAACATTAACGTTACATAAATAAATGCTTGCTTACCATTAAGGTGGAGCTGCGAACTTGTCAGAGTGCTGAACACCGTTGGTCTGACTGACTGAACTGTTGCTCAAAAATGATCTCCCGCCCGACAGTTCAAACGTCGTCGCGCGGTGCACGTTTCAATCACCACGTCAAAATTTCCCAGTAAACCATAAATCCATGCCTTTTCAATATCTTTTCAAAATGATGATTTGGATGGAAAATCAACATAATATCAATGTCACCTTGCTATCTGGGAGCTTAACTTTGTATTTATGTGCAAAAAGAAAACAGAAAACCCCAACTGATTTTCCGCCATGTTTTTTCAAAATTTTCAAAAAGCTGACAAGTGAGGGAGGAGTCAGATTTATTACTGTGTTATGATTCGCAGCAAATTTTTATTACTGTAGTTTGACCATTTTTGACCATAATTCATAGCGAAACCACAGCAACATACTGTATTCACAAATACAGTACACATTTTCCCCAAAAACAGCAGTGATGCTGTGAAAATCACGGAATCTTGTTACAGTGTACATATTTTATTTTCACAATTTATATCTATAGGCCTTCCTTATTTGTTGTCCTGACTAGACATTATTGAACATATGAATCTTTTTTTTTTTTTGGGGGGGGGGGGGGCTTCGTGATACCTCCCTGAAATGACTTTTTGGAGGTTGGGATGTCTGCATTAATCCTAAATAAACTAGGCCTACTGTATTTTTTTGAAAGCAGCTTGAGGTCGGTGCTCATGAAAGAAGAATAACTGAGAGACTCTATTAGCAAAATCTTCCCCAAGTTTCTCAGGTTTTGTTCCCACATGAGGCGATGTTCTCAAGGACCTTTCCGCTGGGAAAATGCAGCATATGCCCGAAAACACCGTACAAAGTGTCAACAGTTTTAGGCCATTGCATCTTGTGTGACAGAGGCTCATCAGCTTAGTTTTCATTTCTTCACCTTGGAGATTTTCATCCAATTAGTGTTTTCCAAACAGGTATACTAACAAAATCCAAGGCCTATGTCTAATAATGAGGCCTGTCCTTTTTTAAACCCAGCATTTAGATGAACTAATGGCATTTATTTTGCAGTCAAAATTGTTAGTAGGTAGACTTATACTGTAAGTTGAAAGATGGGCACCAACATATTTAATCACTGGCATAAAATAGATGCAAAAACCTTTGTCTTCCAATATTTTGTGTATGTTGACAATTAATCATAATTTTAAAAAAAAGAGTCAATGTCAAAGAGAATGTCAAATATACAACATATTTTATTCATTTTAGCAAATAGAGAATTAATATTTATTGCATTAATAAGACCACATTGAATGTTTCTGTTTCTTTTGTGTTATC
Source organism: Alosa pseudoharengus (assembly GCF_046254945.1). Classification (NCBI taxonomy): domain Eukaryota; kingdom Metazoa; phylum Chordata; class Actinopteri; order Clupeiformes; family Clupeidae; genus Alosa; species Alosa pseudoharengus. The sequence continues at coordinate 28,863,424 of NW_027468576.1, read as the reverse complement.
AAATGCTACATATAACCTATTGAATTTCATGACACTTCTTTTAATTCATCAGCGTTTTCTTTTCTTCGAGAACTTCCAAGACAAGGTAGTTTCCTTCCATACTTGTATGCGTAAATCACTATTCCCATAGCAGAAAACAAAAGTGCACCAGTGGTACCTATTGTTGAAGTGGTGAGTCTGGAGACAGTCTCCACTGAAACAAAAAGACATATTTAAATTCTTTATTACACTCAGATATTAACACACACACACACACACACACACACTAACTTTTAATGGATGTGAAATTTCAGTATCAGTTTCAGCGGAGGACTATTCAACCAACTAATTTACCCTCTTCATTAAAGTCCTGAGAAAATATTTAAAAGTTTGTAATGGAAAATGTTACACACCTGCTTTCATAGCATTGGGGTCCTCTCTGTAGTCATGAGTCAGTGAAGTTGAACCTGTAAAATGGCATTCTTTTCATTTATTTTGCCATATATTGAATTAGGCGTTGAGTACTGAAACAGATTCTACTGGAAAAGTAACACCGCTGGCCCTTTACTACACAGACCCAGTGACGGTGGAATTGTGCATGGGGGCAACACAAATGATGAGAAGGTACAGGAAGATCACTTCTAGCCACTGCTGGTCATGGGGTGAGTGAGTGCCAACAAAACCCCAACATGCAGGACAATGTGGGAATGTTTGCCAAGGTTTAAGCCTGGGCACAAGGTGACATTTTGCTACTTGATCTTTCCAACACCCCATTTCCTCTGCTGCTGGGAATACCTCGCTAGGTTTAAAATCAGCGAAACTTTCAGTAAACTCTTGCCTTGTTCTGGTAATTCCCCCAGCTATAAATGTCTTGTAATGAGGCTATTGTACTTGTCTTATAGCCTTCATGCTCCTGTCCATGCCTGTAAACTGGACTGTTTTTGGCGAAGAGAGGTTATTGCTAATTTGTTCTCAACCCCAAACTGTGTCCAGTGCTCTTCCCGCTAATTAACATTTTCACTTGTTGAGTAAACAATTCCAGGACACAACCTTTTTGAAACAGGGCCTATATGTTCCAGTCAAAACATCCAAAATATCCAGAGGTGTGCCTGTAAGGTTAATCTAAAAGGGATGATGATCTGCCTGTAATCACACTTTGAGCTTCCTGACGTGGCCCATCAGGAAAGCACACCCTTAATGGGAAGTTGCAATATCAGTTGTGTCAAACAAGATTCTTTTAAGTATTTTTTTTTCACTACATGTCAAATGTGAGCACAAAGGGGGAAAAATCCATTGCTTCATTGGTGCAGTGGGACACTTGTGTTAACCACCTCCTGAAATCTGAGAGAGAAAATGCTCCAACTCATTGACTCCTGAAATAACCTACATTTTTATGAATGAGAAAACTGTTAAAACACAAAGTCATTCCGAGATTTGAACACAGAACTTTTCTTATTCCACATTTACCATAACAGGCCTGATATGCAAATCAGGCAAACATACATTGATGTTCAATGAGTATGAAAGAATGGAAAAGGTTTAGTTAAAAAGCATCAACCAAATGTAATGTAATGTAATCCTTAACAAATGTTGTTGGTATTTGTAATAATAGCAGATAGCATGATCACACATGGTAGTTGTTGAGAAGATATTTGAACAAAGGACTCGGAGAGAGTATACCTTCCCCTCGGGGTGACCTAGTCATTGATTCAGATGAAGTGGTCTGTCCTGAAGAGACTGAATCTGGAGTTGTATCAGGATGGTTCGGCTCTGTACCAATAGCACCTAGAATAAACACGAGGTGGATTTAAGGTAGCCTACTATCAAAGTATAAAGAATAGTGATACTAATGTGCCGAAATATAGAGAAATGTACAGACTTACTCTCCCCTGGGGATGTTTCAGTTATTGACTCCACTGATATTGCAGCACTGCTGGTCAAAGTGGCCATAGTTGGGGTGTTATACTGCGTGGAGTCCACAGCTCTAATGTCTATGAATATAATACATATACGCGTACACATATTCAGTATACACATTTCAGCTAGAAACAAACATATAACAAAAATGCGTTAGTTTCAAGCACAGTATCTGACAACTCAAAAGGATCATCAGTTAATTCAACATTTTCAAAAACATATACCGGTAATTAGAACCAATTATATACTCTGAAATTAGAATACTGACAAGAATGACGATATTTTGTTGTTTTGTGTTTTATAATAACCTTGAAACTGTATTGTCGTATTTGCAGTTTTGCTAATATGCAAACTATGAACCCTAAGTCATACTGAGATTTGAACATGGAATTTTTCTTATTCCACATTTTGAATTTTAGGCCTGATAAGCAAATCAGGCGAACCTTGAGTTTAAGGAGTACTTTATCAGTATGTAATCCCTGAAAAAGGTTGTTGGTATTTGTAATAATGGCAGATGGCATGATCACACATGGTTGTTGAGAAGATATTTGAAAAAAAAGGCGTGAAAAGTCAGAATATCTAATATTGTATTGTTTGTCCTGTCTTGTTATTGTTGTATCCTTTTTTTGTATACTGTTGTTCTTAGGGTACTTTTTTACTTTTGCGAGCCCAGGGCTCCCTATGAAAACTCACCTGTAAAATAAAATAAAAATAAATAAAAAATAATAATGAAAAAAAAAGAGTAGTACCTTCCCCTCGGGGTGACCTGGTCATTGATTCAGATGAAGTGGTCTGTCCTGAAGAGACTGAATCTGGAGTTGTATCAGGATGGTTCGGCTCTGTACCAATAGCATCTGGAATAAACACAAGGTGGATTTAAGGTAGCCTACTATATCAAAGTATATAGACAGAGAAATGTACAGACTTACTCTTCCCGGGGGATGTTTCAGTTATTGACTCCACTGATATTGCAGCACTGCTGGTCAAAGAGGCCATAGTTGGGGTGGTATACTGCGTAGAGTCCACAACTCTAATGTCTAAGAATATAATACATATACGTACACATATTCAGATACACATTTCAGCTAACAAAAACATAACAAAAATGATAAAGTTTCAAGCACAGTATCTGACAACTCAAAATGACCATCATTATTATTGTATAAGAACCAATTATATACTCTGAAATTAAAATACTGACTAAAAAGACACCATTCTATTGTTTTGTGTATTACAATTACCTTGAAACTGTATTGTCATATTTGCAGTTTTTCTAATAGTACGCATGGAAACTGTGAACTCTGCCGAACAGGTGTAGTGAACTCTCTCTCCTCCTCTTCGATCTGTAGCAGACAGCATGTGGTTGCAAATATTGGATTCATCGCAAAACGTATACATTGGCCCACTCAATTCATCCTCTCCAAACAGCTTGATGTCCACTTCGTAGTTATCACTGCAGTAAACACTAACTGTGCAATTAACCTGCACAGACTGTCCAGATACAGGATTCAGAGGAGCCATGGACAACACAGGGTCAGGAAAGGCTTGAAGAAAAAAGTATAAAAACATAAAAAGTATATTACCAATATATGCCTAAAACAGTATAATAAATCACAAATCATGCAAAATCAGCCTTTTCCAGCCTTACAAAAATCAATGAAATTGCAGCATATTAAACTCACAAAAGACGTTTAGTCTGGCAGAAGCCTTCTTGTGTTGCTGTTTGCATTGTGATATACAAACATAATCTCCAGCATGATATTCATGTGTAGATAAAACAGAGAGGACAACTCCTTGTCTTCCTTCAGTTGTAGTAAAGTCACTGTCATCCTGAGTTACCCAGGAGGCATGTCCTCCAGGGCAATCTGTGGAACAGCTGAGATTGAAGGCAGAACCAAGCTCCACAAACAGCTGACTGGGCTGGACTCTTACAGTGTGTGCATGCAGAGAGGTAACTGCAACAAAACAAAAGTCAGCATAAAAGCGTAAAAACACAACTTAACTTAAAAGAATTGTACTTTATGAGATGCTAAATGAATGATCGTACTGTCATTTATGGTTTTATAATATAGGTTTAAATGTGTAGTTACCCAGCAGCACCAGTGGAAGACACTGGAGCAGAATATGATGTTGTTGCTGAAGTGCCATGTCTCTGCTGAGTGGTCCCTGTTGGGGAAGTGTGGAGAAAAGGGGTCAGGGTGGTCATTTCTACGCCCACCGACAGCCAAAGAATACTTACAAGATTCCTGTTAAAGTCTGAACAACACAGATAAATCTCGAATAGGAAACAATAAGCACACCATCCAGAAGGAAACAATGGCACTAAAACAAAGACAGCATCTCCTATGAGACAATAACAAACAATAATAATAAAAAATAACATTTCGTTTTCATTTATCATTCAACACACTCTTCAGATAATCACAAAACATATTTTTGTTTCAGTTTTTTTTGTTTGTTATGTCTGCTGTCTTTTTTTTTGTCTTTCTGTGTGCTGCCTTCTTGGCTAGGGCCCACTTTATAAAAAAAAAGATATTCTCAATGTGTTCTTTTCCCTGGTTAAATAAATGTCAAATAAGTAATAATAATAATAATAATAAAAAAACATACATTTATACATTTCCATATAAGTTTGTTTGTTTTAGGATTGTTGTCACTTCAAAGTAATCTGTTTACATTCACAGTAAAGGGAGAAGCTGCATGTGATCCAAAGCTCAAGAATGAAACACTGTAAACAGTAAAACAGTAGAACACTGAATGAAAAAAAGGAAAGTCCACATTTCCTGGGGACTTTGCCAGCATGACTGAACTTTGCTCAGGATGGACGTTCTTTCTCACGAGAGGACAGGGCTAGTGCCAGGGGTTGCAAGGAATGCAGTCACACACAGGCCTAGTTTTAATATCTTCATGAAATCTTTCAAAATGTTCTTCATTCACATCATTAAAAGCTGGGGGAAAGATGTAAGCAGTCCTAAAAGCCCCACAGGCCCAATGACTATTTGTAGGAAGACTGTATGATGTCAATGCCCATTTCAATGCCTGATTTACAAATTCCAAAGCAATTTTCACCCATTTCTTATCTAGCATGCCCACTCTACTCCAAGTGGGTTCATAGTACCTAATCCAATAATAGACAGTCAAATATTACAAAAGATGTTGATTATATGATCAAATGACCAAAATCTATGATAAATGTTGATGTTGTGTTGTGTGATGTTGTGTTGAACTCACGTCTTCAGCACTTTTCGTGTGACTTTCCTTGTCTAGTCATGTTTCATTGTATTTTCTCAACTTTATTTTTAAGTGTGGGGGAAATCAGAAATGAAGATGGGACTTATCTGATTTAGTTTATGCAAATGCTTAAATTCTTGCATGTTATTTTTTCAGTGAGGGTATATGCAACCAACCCAAAAGGGCACGTTACCCCGCTGCTCATCCAGCTACACTGGCTACCTATGGCCATGGGCGGATTATGAAGTTTCGGGCCCCTGGGCCCATCAGATGTATTAAGGGCCCCCCACTTATTGTTGTATATTATTATTATAACGTATATTATATGTGGGAGGGGGTGTTTGGGGGTCCTCCCCTTAGAACATTTTTAATTTGTTTGATTTCCTGTATTCTGGTGCATTTTGGGGATGGCCAATACTAAATTCAATCAGATTCATAGCCTACATCCTGATTTGTTGATATGGAGGCAATGATTCCCGGCAAAGGCTTGGGCTTCAGGGCCCTCTGACCGCTTGGGCCCCTGGTCCTGCTCCCACCTACTTGAATGCCCTCATACAGACATACGCTACCTCCAGACCGCTGCGCTCCTCAGACGAACGACGTCTAGCTCTACCACCGGTACGCTCAGGCCAATCCAAACTTTTCTCATCTGTTGTTCCTCGTTGGTGGAAAACACTGCCAGTTCCTACAAGGGCAGGGACATCCCTCTCCATTTTCAAAAAACTCCTGAAGACCCAGCTCTTTAGAGAACATCTCCTCTCATAGCACCACTTACAACAAGTCTTGCTGATCCTAGCACTCACCAGCCGTCTTGAACTGACATGTAACTGTTAAAAACAGAACTCACTGATGCACTTATTCTTACTGTACTCTTACTGTACTGTTTTTTAAATTGTCCTAAAATTGTTGAGAATTGCTTTAAAACTTAAACTGTTTACCATGTTGTTAGTCGCTTTGGCTAAAAATGTGTCAGCCAAATGTAATGTAATGATCTGACTTTCCATGGAATGATCTGATTCTTAGTTTCATTTAGCTTGATTTCAACTTTAGCTTTTAGTGTTTAATCAGCCTGTTTATGCCTCTCTACAGGTGTACAGGGTAATAAATGTTGACCAATCATAAAATGTGTACAAATCGTGCAATCCTCTCATGCCATACAGTTTGTACATTGATTTGGTATAAATGTATGTTATCTCAGGCTATGTGGCAACACAGGCTAAGTTTGGGCATCTCCCAAATGAGACCAACCCTGGACCCTGGCCTGCTGTTCGGGAAATAGTATTAGCAGATAGGAATACATATCAATCAAAGAGTAATGCAACCTGCAGATACCGTGGATGAAAACAAAATGAGTCATGACCTCAAACTCATCATAGTCCATCCTACCATTCCTTCCTCAAGTTCATCCGTATCCCATTTGGTTGCATGTTCCAGATTTCTGTGGTGGATGCTGAGTCTTGTAGAGATATTCTGCTCATAAACAACTCTCTATGACCCTGGCATTTCAGGTGAAGAAGTTACACAATAACTTAAGACATTTAGCAAAACACAACCCAATGCATGCACCACAGTCCCCATGCTTAGCCACAATAACTTTAAGAACTTGTAACTTGTTGAAAAGAGATAATAATTGCTGCTTTTGTACTTTAGAGTTCTGCTCCACATGGTGCAAACAGGCTGCAAGTGTATGTACAGTAGATCCCACTAGTAGCATCAAGCACAAGTCTACAATGTCTCCTCAGTCATACAGCACAACTGATACTATATGTAATTTTTAGATTAGTTGTCAGTACTGTTTGTCGGATCTTCACCTTTGACCCTGTTTTTCTCTTTAGTTTTAGATTTCCTTGATGTTTAGCAAACTAGACCCTTGTTTTTCAACCACTGTGCTGTGAGAGTTTTCCACGGCACACCTGATGATCTATCTGATTTCACTTCATTGGCTCAAAATGATAAACTTCCGTCAAATAATTGTTGTGGCTGTGGTGTTGGTAGTATGCTGTCAATGTAATGAAATTAGTCTTGATACTTGAAAACCATCTTTTTTAATATCTGACAAACTACAGGGCTACCTTTTCATTTCTGTCATGGACATATAATAGGACAATTTAAAAAATATTTAACCCATTGTTCTTTTGTTATGCTCACAAAAAATACCCTACACAATTCTCCATGCGTTTATTTTACTGAAAGGGTCTTGCATACAGGCGATTTTAAGGGACTTGCATTTGTTGGAGTCTTGAATATTATAAGAAAGTTAGGCTATAGTAAGCTACATTTCATTTTTGTAATATTTGGGTTGTTGGTGTGCCATGGAATTTTTCACTGTCAAAAATGTGCCATGACACAGAAAAGGAAAAACACTGAACTATACAGTCAAATTTGTTGTGGTGGATGCTTTCTCCTGTATTTCACATTTGGATTGCAAATGTGATACTAGGAATTTTACATGTAGCCAAAACACTTTATGTTCACTGAGTAATCATCTTATGTCTCATTGTGGCCATCTAGTAAAGAAAGCCATGAGAAAAAAAATTGTACCAAGTCTGTCACTACTCCTAAGTGGATCAGGTGGATGGATGGCCCTATAGGAAATCTGGCCTGCCTCTCCGTCCAAAATAGAACACAGCAGATCATTCTGACGGCAGGAACAAGTAATGAAATCCTGTCGTGCAAGCTCTAGATAACCTGGATGGAAACAAAGGGTCATGACCTCATGCTCATAACAATAATCCATATCCCACTCTGCCTTCCTAGAAGACATTTCCCACCCATTTGGATGCAGGTGCTAGAAGAATGCTGTAGGTGTGGATTACCTCATATGTGCCTGGAAGTATATTAATCTCAGAACTATTTAATAAGTACAACATAATTATTACAAAAGATCAGATCACAAAAGAAAGAATGCATGCACCAGTTTCAAGCCAGTTGCATATGAGTGAAATTTAAAGTAAGGCACCTGCATCACAGTGGACCTTATACTAATTACAATTAACTTGTCCAAATAAAACTTTCATCTCACATGAGGATGAATTGTGGGCAATATGTGAGTGTCTAAATCTTTGCACCGTGGTGGTGGTGGCTAGTGGCTAGTAGGAAATCTTCAACAACTTACAGTTCCTGAATCAGAGACCAGCTTTAGGAGAGGGAAACAGATGATCGAAAAAGATTCAGATCATAATGTAGACTGAAAAGATGGCTAGAAAACATATCTTTACGGAGATGTTGACTGGTTAGATTTTCGCTGTTATGGCATACCATAGTTGTGATCCTGCTCATGGTGTTTGTCCACCACAGCACTGAGGCCTTCAACATGTGATACACACAGACGACACTAGGTGGTGGAAATGTTCTCAAAATGTATTATGTATAGACATTATGGTCCAAAGGGTGCATAAGCTTCAGGCCTTTACGGAGCAACTGGGAGATGTACGACTACAATAAATATATACATTAACACTGGACATTCAAAACCTGCAGCCAGTACAAATTGTATTGTAAGAAAATAAAAGAGTTAATCATTCCTCCATAGTCTTAAAACGCAAAAGGCATCACTAATGACAACAAGAATGATCCACACCGACACTTTCTGTATAATCCACGATTAACACACATCCAATCAAGACTAGACCAGCATTCATTCAGTACAGCACAACCTCAGTCCATCAGCAGTTTTAATGACATTAGTATTTTAAAACACCATGGCTTTCAACCGGAAGGGCTTATCCTTCAATACGTCCATGTTAAATAAAAAAATCCGGTTTCACAAAAGAGTGTCCATCAGTCCACTGAAGCCACGGAGATGTAGAAATGTTAACACGAGCGACACGATGAAGGAGTTAGAGGAAAGTTGATTAAAAATAGGGGGCCCTGGGTGGGGTAAGCGGTTTTGTTTATCATCTCAGAGAAAGTGGCTTGTGCTGCTCCCATTTTCCCTTTGTTAGCAGAAAGCAGTGTGCTGAACATCTCAATGTAGACAGAGATATGGGGGCAAGAACAGGGCAGTAAATGCAATCTCAACCCAACCCCTGTACCCTATTCCCCAACCCACCAGCATAGCGAATGTTTGGTCCTGTGTTGGACATGTCTAGATTTTGTACCCCCCCCCCCCCCGCCCCCAATAACATGAAAACCATACAAGATCCATCCATTATTAATCAATGCTGAAGAGGAGAGAATGTATCAATTTGTGCTAAGTTGTTGATGAAGGCACAACTGATTAAATGTCCACAGCTGGTTTGGTTCTACAATGAAAAGATCATACCAGGGAATGAAAAGGTGCAATATCATGACAATTAACATTATGGTACTACCTCTACGACTAGGAACAAATCAGGCCTCAGGAACCGTTTACGTGCCTGAAGCACAGCATTAATGGTCTTAAAAAACAATATATTAACAGCATTAAAAAGTGCTTTGTGAGAAATAACAACAAACAAGAAAAAAAAAAAACACAAGATGGTATAGCATTCCTTTGTGTCTCATTGAGTGAGTGTAGCTGGTGGTAGCCTGGGTATCAGGAGCACCATGGCCAGGTTTGAGATGGCAGCGGGTTGAGCCAGTCTTAGAGGTTTCGAAAGGGTGCTTCACACCTGGCGAGGACAGGTGGGGGGCCATCCAGACAGCTGTCCACTTCTCAGCCGCATCCTCAGTCCGCCTCTCCCGCAGGAGAATAGTCATCTATGAAGGGGATGTCCGGGTCAGAGAATCGCCTCTTGACCTTGGTGGAGGTTGGGGAGGGCAGGGACGCCGACGACGGGGAGGGCGGCGTGGAGCTGAGGTCGCTGCCGGGGGCGATGTAGAGCGACTGGATGCTGTCCTTGCGGCGGCCTGGGTGCTCGCGCCGCTGCACCATGGTGAGGAATGCGCGGCGCGAGGCCGGCGTGGTGGACGCGGCGGCGGAGGGGGCGACGCCGGGGGGCAGCCGCACCGTGCCGGGGATGATGGGGTGGCGGCGCTGGATCTGCTGCCGCACGGCAGTCAGCCACGAGGTGCTTTCGGCTGGGGCGGCGGGGCGCTGAGGCAGGTCTGCGGGTTTGGGGGGACACACGGGACGAGACCTGCGCGCCGCTACTGGCGTCCTGCCTGGAAGACAGTGGAGCGGATGAGTAACGGGCAGGAACATCAGCTCATGAGCAAAGAAAGAGTCGGAGAAAGATGAAAATTTTTTTACTGACGTAGACATGACAAATGAGTAACAGAAAATGTGACAGTACATTCACTGTGAACGGAAAGGAAAATCATGCTAACGCGTGATATACCATTAGTACAGAACCACAGAAATTCCTGACATTTTATTAATGGTCATCATTCTGAGTCCTATAAATTAGAAATCATTAAAGGTTAACGTAATTAACGTAATAACGTAAATGTAATAAAAAGCAATAATATTTTGTTATGTTATGGTAGTGCTAATAAAGGAATTTATGGATTACCCAAATGCTGTATTGTTAGAAAAAGCTTTTTCTCAAGATTATTGGATACTACTATTATTGGATAACTCAATACTAATAGTTGGATCATAAGACCATCTACTGTCAGGATCAGAAATCATTTACACGAGATCGAACAATTTCTTCTTGGTTTGAGGAGACCAGGAATGTCTTTGTGTGAAAGAAACATGCATAACATAAAACTCATGCAGCTTGCGTTGGCACGAAAGACTCTTGGAGACGATAACAACCTGCTACAGAGCGGAGGGCACCGGCACCCGCTTTAAATGCACCACCACCAGCTTCTCCAGACCTGCACCACAAAAAACGACAGGGAGGGGGGGAGGACCATACGTTGGATCACCGAAGCGCACGTGAGAAAAGCCAGAAAGGGGTTAGAGAGGTCAGGGGGAGGGGGGGGTTCACAGTTGGAATGGGAGAGGCAGCAAGACTGTACCTTTAATACTGACCTTCCGTCTCGGTGGTGCTGCTGCTGCTGCTGGTGGTGGTGGTGGTGGTGGGTGGGGGGCCGGTAGTGAGGGTAGGGGTGGCCACGCGGTCGTCCAGCAGGCTCTCGGAGCTCAGCGACGCCTCAGAGTCCAGGTTCTCCTGGTCCGAGCCGGGCTGCTCCAGCTCAGGCAGCCTAAAAGCCAGCTCCTCTCTGGGACACGATATCAGACACACACACACAGGAGAGCAGAGAGGTTAACAACCTCAGAAAAGTGTGGACAAACACACACAACAACCTGGGGACTATTTCTCTTAAGAGCCGTTCATACCAAGACCGATAGCTATAAGTTAGCGATAACGACAAAGAAAAGTATCGCTCTAGCTAATATGCTAATGTGAATTGACGTTCACACAAAACCTATAACAATAATGATATGAAGAACGATATTGTTGGGGGATCACTTTCAGAGATTTTGCACAATAAAAAAAAACAAAAAAAAACAATAAAAAGTTGACTGCCAGTCAGAATCCATCAAATTTCAGATGTCACATTCATTAACACATTAAAACATCATTAGTCAGTGTGGATGCTCATATCGTTAGTTAAAGTTCTCATTATAGTTTTCATTCCTTGTGTGAACAGTCCTTTCCTTTCAGTGGTTCAATGATTTTTCATGATTTCATTTCAGAGCATTCCGCACCCTGTCTCTTTTTCCATCGACTTCCTTTAGTCACACTTAGAAAATTAAATATATTGTCTGTTTACCCAATTCAAACGGATTAAGTGCACTGAATTAACAACTTAAATAAACTAAGAATCACTTGTCATAAGTGCACAAACCAGTCTCGCAACAAATCAGAAAGGGCTCATTCAGGTGAGAGAACATTGCACCAAAGTTGGTTTGCACAAGAGTCTGATCTATCTGGGCTACTTTAACATAGTAAAGTCAAGCATATAGTAGAAAGGTTCTGTACTTCTCCTGTTTGATGGACTTGATCCTCTCCACCAAGCTTCTCTCTGCCTCCGCGTCCGAGTCGATCGGCTCGTTCTCGGGTACCACGCACAGGTCTGAAGACGACGGCTTCTCTCTCATCTGGGGAGGAAGAGGCCAGACAAAGACAGGTTAGCGAAGCACCGGAACGATGAGCTGTGGGTGGATGATGACCACGATGCAGTGTATTCTGAGTTAGTGGAGTAGGAGGAAATGGGAGGACATGACACCTCTGCCAGGCCACATGCTCTCTCTGTTTTCACAGGATCCTCTAAAACAATGATTCAGGTTAGGGTATTAGAAGGAGGGGATGGGGGTATGAGGACAGTAATACAATAGGTCACCATGTAAATTGAATGTTAAAAGATTACAGAGCACAGATTCCAAAAGACACCAATCACATCACCCTACTAGAAATAAGAGAAAACAACACTCAAGCCAACACACACACACAGACACACACACAGACACACACACAGACACACACACAAACACACACACAGACACACAGAGCACCAGTCTCTATGGCAGGAATTTCAAAGCCTTGTGCTGCATGGCAGATTTGCATCACATATGCTTCTTGGTGGAATACAAAAGCTATTAACACATTTTCAGCTCCAGGGGAGAAAGGGCCTATGAGAAACAACTGTTGAGCTCTCCTACGAAAACAAAAAAACAAAACATACCCCATTGGAAACACAATGGGAACATCAGAGAGGCCTGCAAAGCACAGCTTTGAAACTCATGCCATTGTCACAAAGGAATTAAACTTCCCAACCCCCATAAGAGATGTTATTTTTTCCACAAAAGATGACAAACCATCCCACACCTGCCCTCTATATACACTCACACATCACAGTAGTCCAAAACAGGCACGAGGCTACATGCATTCAACTACGGAGCCCAGGAGGCGTCTCCAGTGCGGCCCGGGTCTGGCTCTGACGCGGGCCAGACCAGTCCCACAGCTGGACGCCATATGGGGGTTAGTATGGGAGAAGGGATGGATGGACGGATGGATGAAATGAGGTGCACGTCATGCACGTGCAAAGATGAGCACTTCAAAAACCAAACAGGACCACGTCATAACCAGCCGAGCGATGCTCATACATACCGAGCCTCTCACCACCGGAGAGGTGTACCTGAGTGGTAACCGCCACGTCTACAGAAATTAAAAAAAGGAACAAAAGAACCAGACAGCAGGACAACGGTTACATATGCAGACAAGAAGCGAACTTAAGACAAACATCAAACTCGTCTGTGGAGCTCCAAACCAGCTCCGCGCTAAGGAGGGACATTAGAGCCAGACATTGGCTTGGGACAACACGCTGGCTGCTGGTATGCAACATGACTGACAAAAGCGCTGAAGACTGGCTGAAGGCTGAAGGGGCAGGAGGTGGGCACCAACCGTGTTGTTTCTCTTCAGCTTGAGCTGGTTGACGGCCAGGTTCTCGGCGTACTCCAGCTGCTCGATCTCATCCATCTTCTCGTTGTATCGTCTGATCTGCTCGTGGATGAGCATCTCCACGCACCTGACGGAAACCCAGGAGGGACAATCACAAGGTTGCACGGCACCTCTCAAGTCACACAGCAGACGTTGAAGGGGAATAACAGGTCAAACCAAACAGATATTAACAAACTGCAGTGTGTGATATTGATATTTACATGGTTGTCTTGGCGACATCCTTCATGCTCATGAGTGGATCGGCGCTGTCTGGACAGCGTAGGATACATGGGGCGAAGACGATGGCCAGGGAGTTGGGGTTCATGCGGTTATGCACCTCCTCTTTTGACACTCTGTCAGAGAGTCACAGAGAAGTCAGACATTGGATGATGTGCTCAGCAACATGTTTATTTCTTCCCTGTTCAGTCAAGTGTGTTGATTGATCCACTATATAATTTAAGACACTCCACCGTTGTTTTTATGAATTGTAAAAACAAACAGCTATTTGCTGCTGCAAATGTTTGCTCTGGAGAATGCTTAAAAATGAAAGAGAAGAGAAAGTCATTGTTGGCAGCTCTGGTCAGCCATTAGAGATGTGAGCTCACCTGACGAGGTGGAAAATGAGTCTCTCCAGCGTGTTGAAGTGTGGGGTGGAAAGCTGATCCAGGCCTCTGTAAATGGCTTGAAGCTGTTCCTGCTTTTCAGGGAGTTCTGCAAAGAGAGAGAGAAGTCTTAAGGCATGTTGCAGGATCTATGCACAATGTATGGACCCACATGGAAAAGAACAAACAAACAAACAACAAAAACAAACAAACAACAAAAACAAACAAACAACAAAAACAAACAAACAACAAAAACAAACAAACAAAAAAACAAAACACTTTTTAGGTTGCCTCCAGACAGGATAAATTCCATTGGGGACAACTGCTTGACAGCAATACAAACACCAATGCCTGAATCCATTTGCCAGAAGACACCTACCCACGGCTCGAAGGAAATCACTGTAGTAGGTGAAGGTCATAAGGGGGTCAGGCAGCTCTCTGAGCCACTGCTTGATCAGGCCTGTGACAATGTGGGTGGAGTAGTTCTCAAGGCACACACTGGTAGGGTCTGGAGGAACAGAGAAGCCCAGAAAATACCACCATAGGCAATAGGCATAGGTTTCAATATGATGTGAGGATATGAAGATTTCAAAACCATCATGCAAGCAGTCATGGAAAAGTATGATCCAAAGGCAGGGATCTTAAAGGTTGTATCAGCGATAGCGAAGATACATCACTTCTGTTGATGTAAAAAAAAAAACAGAGCTAGCTCGCTACTCCCTCCCCCTCCCTCCCGTGCAATTAAAACTCTCCTAAACGCACATCTCGTCGGTTATTGGTTGAAACACTTTATTTTGCCTTTGAGTGGGCTGCCAATCCTTGTTGGTAGCAATTGTTTTTGTGTACAGATCTCGGAGCCTAGGCTGCCTACAGAGACGCGTTTTTTTGACGGCCTGCCTATGGGGCAGACAGCTAGCAGATCGTTAGAAAAAATTAGATGAATGTGATCATTTATGTTTGGGCCTTTTTGGATCTGAAATCGCTGATACAACCTTTAAGTGAAAAAGAATTCAACTACCCATTCTAAACAATGCGACCAGCCAAATATACTGTATACTTGTGTGTGTCTGTCTGATCTAGTCCAATCAAAGCATTTGTAAGTTAACAGTTAATGGCTGCAATTTCTCTTAGGACTTGCCTGCCTCCATCTTCTGGTAGAGTTCTTTCATACGGTTGGCGGAGCCAGACTTCCTGTAGATGCCCTCAGTGTAGAGGCCATTCATCTCCACGTGCTCCAGCATAATCTCCAGAACAACGGGGACCGGGGTTTTGTCGTTGGTCAGGTGGCACACACGCACTCCAAAGTTGCGCAACCCCGAATCCTCCTCGTTCTGAAGGAGAGGTGTGTAAGGCATGGTCACTAAATACACACTTGCATTGAGCCAGCCTAGATTTTTATACAGAGCTCACATAGCATGAGGGATGAGAGAATGTAATTAACACAAACCTTCTTGGCACAGAAAGAGGAGCAGTCAGTGGTAATTTTGCTCAGGCATTTCCGGTGGCACACCATTTTGCAGTCTGTAAACACAAAAGGAGTTTGGTTACACTGAATAAGGCAAAGGAGCCAGAGTGACATATGCTGAAACCGTAGGGATTGCTGAGGTCTTTACTCACAGCTACACATGCAGGCTTTCTCCATGCCCCAGATATAAGAGGTACACTGGTCACATGACTGCACAATGTTCACCTGGTAGGTGGTGAACATGTGGTCCAATGGGCTTTCCATCTACAAATAGCACAGCAGCAAAGTCAGCAGCATTCTCAAGCATTCTTACCAAAAAGGAAAGAATCTTAAGGTTTATTAACAATGTCAACAAATGACACCAGAAAAAGGAAAAACTCATTCTTTTAAGTTTCCTGCAAGGCTTCATGAGTTACCAAAATAAAGTTTGAGGATAAAACTGGATTCAATTAGTCTACATAGGTGAATAAGCTCAACTTACACTTTTATCCTTTTTCCGTCTCTTTTTCCGAGTTTTAGCGGGCTGGAATAAGCAAGAAAGCCAGAAGGTGAATTCTCACCAACACTACCTTCAGCATATGTGATGCCTTTACCAAATAACCATCAGAGAGCACACATGCTCCATTATACTACATTACGGACTTCCAAAGGCAACTAATATTCATTACTTTAAATTAACTCCAGATGGACATTATGTGTACATACACGCGTGTGTGTGTGTGTGTGTGTGTGTACCTTGGCTGGCTCCGCTTCCTCCTTCTTAATCTCTCCTCGTATGAAGCCGTCCAGGACCGATTGGAAGAGGTTGACCACCAGCTGCACCTCGGCCTTCTGCTTCTCTCCCGCGAGAGCCACCACCTTCATCTGGTAATTCTTCATCAGGGCCTTGTAGCCAATGTGAGGCTTCTTTTAAGACAGCCATGAGAACAGAGGAGTGAAGGCACACAAGTATCAGTCAACAAAGCACAGAAAGTATGCAGTTGAGAGGGTGAATGATTTGTGAGGAGTACAGCAAGCGACCTACAGACAAGGAGTACATGCTCTTGATGGTCTCTCTGAACTCCCGGGTAGCCGTGATGAAGATGTCCTCCGTGGCAGACAACTGCTTACCTCTGGAGCGGAGGTCATTCACCTACAGGAGAACACAAAGCCAAACGCACGTGAACCAACTGAGATGGAATTACATGAAATGTCATGATGTTACTGCCTTGATCCATCTGAATGGCTTCGTATTTGGTACATGCAGATCAAACAGGACTCAAGGTTTGATGAAATAAAGAGGGCTAGTCTGGCAAAACCTTGACTGCACATGACATGTCATAATGAGGTGATCTTTCAGAGTAGAAAGACAGTTTGAATGTTTAAGATAACCAAGAAAGAATACAAGTGGAGAAAAAAAAATGATTTGTAGACCAACAAACTGCTTTGATTCATTCGAATAGTTTTGTTGAAATAAGAATGGCCAGTCATACTGTACATTTCATACCAAGGTGATAGGTCAGATAAGTGATCACAAGAGCTGGAGAGTAGAATTAGACTGTTTAAAGACATTGGATTAGACAAGTTGACAGATATAGACCAACAAAAATATATTTTCCCTACGAGAGCAGCAAGTTCACTAGAGGAGTAACTAGATACTTGAACTAGACAAGATGAAACAGTTGATAATAAACAGGCCCAGGAATGAGGCCGGACCTGATTGCCAAGGAACTCGTCCAAGTGGCGCAGCTCATTGGCGTTGGTGATCTCGCGGTCCAGCGAGGCATTCCACTGCTCGGACACCCGCGTGGCACGGCTGATCTTGATGGTGGGGTTGCGGCCTCCACGTCCGCCTGGTGCCTCACTGTGGTGGTGGTGGTGCGTGCGGGAGGAATGAAGGGGGTGGGCAACTGCGTGGAGCAGAGTTGGGAGAGAGGAGAGATCAAACATGAGACCCCCAATGGGAGCAGACATTACAGTGCCGAGATCTTTTGGCAAATATTGAAATGCGTAGTCACTAGTGTGGAATGCATACATAAGCAGATAACAGAAATATGAGCATGCAAGGGTGGCCTTCAGCCAAAAGATTTTACATCTTGGAGTTAGTTTTTATTTCTTTACATCAACGCAAACTCACAAGACAATCTTTTCAATGAAACTGTTGGGGTGAAAACACAAAACGGCATGTTATTGACCACATTTCATACATTCATTTGTGCTATTATTAGGCCCTATTTGTATATGCCTTGTGTACCTTCTGCAGAGCGTTCAGCAAGAGACTGGGCCATAGTGAGGTCCCCATCCTCAGGTGTTTGAACTTTTTCACGCTTCTTCAGGATCTTCCTCAGGAACCCAGACCTAGTGAGCACACACAATCCAAAGTTTGTTTGTTTGTTTGTTTAAACTAAGGCTATTTAATGGCCAGAGCATTGTGCTTAAATATATATTTTTTTTTTATCTATGCTAGTAAGATATTCTAAAACCTTTAAAGGTGGGACCACACAACCCAAAGAATGGATTTAAAATATGCCTCTCTATAGTATAACATGCAAAGCTAGAGGACATGCACATCACACAGAGGGACATATGTTAACTAGAGAAACAAGAACCTGCATGTGTACGATTAAGGTGTTAAGGAAAATATGTGTTTGTGTGCTGCATAATTGCCAGGCTTTCATTTAGGGATGGGGCAGTACGCACGCTTCTTTCCACTTTAACATACTCGCTCACATGGGATACATGTGAGATCATTATTTCAAGACATGTTCTCAAGGTCTGGGTTTTGTCTGTCCCAAGACCCCCACTCCTCCTACCTCCTATCTATCCACCTAGACTAACATTAAATCAAATCTTAAAACTCAAGAGATGTCCTTTTCTGTGCTAACTGTTGTCTGCTCTGCACAGGGGCACCCTACTTATTCCAATCAACCATGGAGAATCCAGAGCATCAACATAACTCTGGGACGAACTCACAGCATACCAGGGTTGTCATCAAAATCACCTGACCCCCCTAAATATATGAGCTCTTAATAACATCAAGCAACCATGTTCACGTAGCCTACTATTTTGTGGTATTTTCTCTCCAATTACTATTTTGGTCTGGTCTTGAACCTCAAGTCTCAATTTTGTGTTGGCCTTGATGGGCATGGTTCTTGGGATTTGTCTGGGTCTCAACATGATCCTGACTACCGCGAGCACACAGAACATTTGCTCACTTTGGCTACATGTCCATTTGAAACCCATGCTTATGTTTAACAAGTCTGATGTTTACATTAATGCCATGGTTACATGAAACACGGAGACAAAATGTTCAATTTAATTCTCAGCCTGATGCTACCACCAGGGCAGTGAATAGCCCTTCCTCCAACAAACCGCTGCTCAAAGAAAATTACGTTTTCAGGAATCCAAGGAATCCATCCCCTCCCATAACGAGGGCCTCTGCAGCTATATAAGGTTGAGGAAAGTTTACACATCACCGAAGATAGATGAGCTGCCCTGGATGGGACTATCAAGGCAGCCGAGACTCCTGAGGGAATCAGTGAGTCATAGACTGTGTGAAAGGCCACCCATGTCTGACCTGAGCTTCGTGAGTCACTACACTGTCGACTTGGTCAAGTTAACAGGATTAAATATGACTTTCAACACTGCGCCTAAAACCACAGGATCTTCCTTCCTTCATTCAATGCAGACTTAGTTATATCAGGGATTTCTGTACGACCCCTCTGACTAATATTATCTTTAGTTCATAAACAGTTGAACAGTAGAAGTGACCAGTACAGCTAAATTGAACTACTAGCACCACATTGTTACTTTACAATATATGCTTAAAAGAAAATTACAGTCTAAAAACAATCTGGGGTCTATTTTTGGATGACAATGTATAAACTTTCTTTGGGGACAAAAACATCACTGCACTGTTAATCACTGCAGTTTTGAGTAAGACTGGAGTTGTCCTTTCAGTTTAACCATCTTGCTCGTCATCAGGTTATCCTGTGGTGTGATATTGTGTTGGGAGACAGGGGAGAGGAAATGCTGTACTTCTCTGGGGTGGAGGGCTGGAGGTGAGTAGTGTCCTGCTGGCCCTCGGGTGATCTCCTGCTGAATGAGCTGGCTCTGGCCCCTTCCGCTATCGACTCTGTAGTGACTTGACCCTGTGGAAAAGTCATCGAGTACACTGGTTAGTAAAGCAGCCAGAGACCACTCCGCTGCATGACTGAGAGACTCGACTCCTCCAAGCAGGTCTTCAGGGTCCCGAAAGGAAGCAGATTGTGGTTAAATGAAGAGAATCTGGCCCATGGTTAGTAAGCGCCCTCGAAAGTCATTACCTCTTTCCATCATTCAAGAAAGCGGAGAATAAATTAGTTGAGAATTTTATGAATTTCCACAAAAAGCAAGTTAGTAGTCCACCACCATTTTGACCTTTTTTTCAAGGTTTAAATCTCACTATTCTGTGCAGGCGCATGATTGGAGGGAGGGGGGAATTAATATACTATGAGATGACAGGTAAGAGACACTGTATTAGTAAAAAATTGCAATAGGCTAACAAATTAAACAAACTGTTCATTATAGAACATTATGCATATGTCAAATGTTAACTGTGTGCATTATAGAGCCAGAATCTTTATGTGATTGGCATGTTACAAGTGCAGAGGGCTCAGTGCTTCAATGATTAGTGTATTCCAAGAAGACTTAGAGGAAACACATAGAGTATGTACTGAACTTAAGGTATGGTTCAGTATTCTGCCAAAAACAGTGTATGCAGCCTGAGATAGTGAGCATTTGTTTATTTCCCTCCGAGGTTGGCTAAGTCAAAGATCATGTAAAAAAAAAAAAAAAAAAAAATATATATATATATACACACAAAAAAATCTGACGCTGTCTGGCTCATGTCCAATCAAGACTGAAGAGGAAAAACAGGTCTTCAGAGAAAGAGCAGGTAAATGGAAGTCAAACCGACGATTCAGGGCTCCATCTCCCAATGCGGTTTTCATTTTATTCCACAAGCAGGCAGCCGAAAACACCACCTCCTCCTCCCCACCCAAAATGTCGGCAACCTCTACTTTGGTTTCACCTGAACCTGCCGTCTGTCTGGAGTCGTGGCCTGGACTGGACTCACGGGGGGCAAAGGGAAAGTCCAGTACTCCACGTCTTCCATTTCTGCGCTTTTTACTGGCAAGCAGCTACGTGCAAAGCCTAGCCGGCGTTTGCGTTCCTTGCTGAAGCGTACTGGCCCCTGAGTGAGCCAGACAAGCACAGTGACATACTAATCCTCATGACAGCCTAGCGTGAGAGCCACATGCTGACAACCGGACAGATATTACACCTGCTCCAACATGCAGCAGCACCTACACATCTCACACACCAAGTAAACTATAGTTAAAATTACAGCATAGCTATTAACTACAAAAATCAGTCTTTCTACAAAAGGTCATTAGTAAGAGGTTACCTGTCTGTTTCCAGGGCCATCCCCAGTAGGGGAGACAAAACTGGACACATCATCAAGAGATAATGAGATATCCCTATCCGAAGCCCTGTAAATAAGATACAAACATACAGAAGGTCAAGAATAAATAAAACAAAAAAACTACAGTAATATACAAACAACTCCAGCTGTATGCTTTTCTTTGAGCTCTTAAAACTCAATTTACATCTGAGCAGTCTCACTAGAAGGTGATTGGTCTTCACAGTGAAAGGAAAAGTGGATGTACCGCAGAGTGTTTATTTTCTTGCTCTTGGGGATCTGTGCTTCAGGCGAGGTGCTCTCTGATGTCTCCCCTCCCCTCTTGCCCTTCCTCCTGTCCGAATGTCTGTCCCGGTCACTCGTTTTGCCGTGACTCGGTAGGCTCGCTGTTCCCACAGGCGGCGAACTGGGGGCTTCACTGTGCCCGTTACGATCCTTCACGATCTTGGTTCCAGGGATATCCAAGGACAGTGTTGAGGGTCGGACCGGCGCGGGGGACGAGCTCTTGGCCTCCTTAGCCTTCCCTTTGTCCTTCCAGGCCACAAAGGTGTACTGGTCCAGCTCTTTGCTGTCAGAGTTCTCCTTGGGCTTGGTCTCAGGTGTGCTGCTGGGGCTGGAGCTGGGGCTGCTAGGGGGCTCCTGGCTTTTGAGCTTGGGGGACGGGTCATCCTTGCAGGCCGACGCAGCCCTCTGCAGCTCCCTCTGGCTATGCTCCAGGCCTCGCTGTCGCCTGAGCTCTCTCTTCTCTTGGCTCCGTGACGCCTGGGCCTTTCCTTGCTGCTGGGGAGTAGTTTTGGACACTTTCTCCTGGACAGCGCCCAAGACGCCTGAATCCGCAGGAACCTCGTGCGTCAGAGACTCCTGCTCCTTCTTTGGAACGGGTGCTGTGTCACTGACCTCCTGATCTTTTGGCGAAGCTGGAGCAGCTTCGTTGACTTTGACAGGTGCGCTTTGAAGCGACTCAGGTGCGGGTCCTGCCTCAGCCTGTGTACCGTTTTCTGGATGGGGGACATCCAAGGCTTTCTTGTCATCTTCTGACGTTGAGGATTCCTGGATGGGGGACCTGCCCCCCTCCTGTGCCTGGATGTCCTGAGAGTGCTCTGGGCTTTCTGCTTGTACCGCTGGTTCAGGCTGGCTGGTGCTTTCAGGCATTTCCTCCTTGCTCTTGGGCTCCTGAGAGTCTTCTGGTGTTACTGCCTGAGAACTCTGTGGGGCAGCCTGCTGCTCCATTTCCAATGCTCGTCTGGCAGACTCTTCCTCCTCTTTCAGTTTCCTAGCTGCCTCCTCTTCCTCTTCCTTCACTCTCTTTGCTTCAGCCTCCGCTGCTAATCGCATTTCTTCTTTTCTTTTTGCCTCTTCCTCCTCCCTACTCTTAGCTTCCTCCTCTTCTCTTCTCCTCGCCTCTTCCTCCTCTCTCCTCTTTGCCTCCTCTTCCTCTCTTCTTCTTGCTTCTTCCTCCTCTCTTCTTCTAGCCTCCTCCTCTTCTCTCTTCCTTTTCTCTTCCTTGATGGACTGGCATCTAGAAAATAAAGTTAGCAACAAATGTTACAAATGACGCAAGTGAAATCACTTTATAATGATGATTAGAAATGACGTGGTTGGTTGTTTATGGGTGTGGTGCAGTACCTTCGTCGCGCCGAGTTTCCCCTCACCAACGCCTGCATCTTCCGGATGGCGGACCGTTGCCGTAGATACTCCGTCCTCTGCCTGCAGCCCCTCCAGTGGGCCTGCAGTAAGGTAGCTGCCCGCCATCGCCGATCCCTACAATACCGCCGCCAGCATCTCTGGATGGTGAGAGAAAGGGGAAGCAAATGTTTTTGGTGCACATACGTACTACATACATGGTACAGCTTGTAGGTCTCGGACAACTTTCAGAATTATTCACAAGAAAAAAAATAAGTCGTCAGGCAACACATAGGCAAACACAAAGGGGAAATACACTACTCTCTCTGTACTTGACCTTCCTAAGAGTTAAAACTATGACTTCAATGTTTTCAGAGCCTTTAAACAGAAGGCCACCAACAAGCATATATTTACCATTTAGCTCCAGTCATTTCCTAGAGCAGCTGAGTCATAATTAAAGTGGGGACTAAACAGTGTCCAGATGTGTTTAGCTTACCTGAAGGAGGATGGCAGACTGCCTCATACATTCAAAGTGCCGCTGCTCCAGCTTGGAGCGGAACCAGCGCTGCAAGAAGATGATCTTGTACATGACGTCCTTGTGCAGCGTGTCCTGCAGCTTCTGACGTTCCAGCTCCTTAAGATAGACCTGAGGAGGATGTTCACTAATGGTCACTTTTACAAGCTTGGTATTCAAACTGTTAAAATATATACAAGCACCACAGGGCTTAGCACTGTGGGATACATGTCATCGAAATCAGTCCATCTTATTTCCTTTCCAATAGTGTTTTTAAATTCACAATGTAGTATCAATTACCTTGGTTTTGCCAATCTGATAGGTAGTGTTGTCTAGTCCCATCTTCCGAAGGAGAGCCGAGATGTCGTCTTGGCATGCAGTAGCATTCCTGGGCAGCAACACCCGAAACTGCTCCAAGAATTCCTGCAAGATCAACATATCCAAAGACAGTTTGGTCGAAGTCAGTTTCTGTTCAAATGCAAATCCCCAAGCAGCAGTGGTGTGATCTGCAGATAGCAGAGCTTTTTTGGTGTAGCATCTCTGGACTTTACACCAGAGGCTTGGTGCAACTATAGGTATTAAGGAATTACACATTCAGCACCTCTCACCTGAAAAGTATACTTGGCACCGTACCCAGACCTCCGGATGCGCACCGTTTCCAGCATGCCCGTGTACCGCAGCTGCTGCAGAATCAGAGACTCATCAAAGTACATCTCCCTCTGATGGAAAAAACAAACACAACATGAGCATCTTACAGTGCAGTTTCTGGGGATATGGAGGTCGAGGCCAGCCTTGGTTTAAATGCGTCTTGCATTTTAAATTAGCAAGCAAGGACCAGAAGTCTGATCCAAAGGCAGGTACAGCAGAGTAAATGCAAACGCTACAGCAGAATTTAGATAGTGTCCACTCGAGTCGTCACCTTTTCAGCATTAGACCTGAGGCAGCGAATGAAGAATGGTTCAGCCCTTCCCAGCGTTTCCAGCAGCTTGCTCAGGGAGGTCTGGAGAAGAAGAGGGCAACACAGTGATTCAGTATCTACAAGCTCTTCCAATGACACCAGGAAACTGACCGGTCAACAAGGCGACATCAAAATTGTTCATTTTTTTTAAAGACTTTTCCAGGAGGTACTTTTGATCATCTCTATTAGCTAAAATCCATTTTAAGTTCTTGGCTTTGGACTCCTCAGAAAATAGAGGCTAGCCACATTGAAGGTTCCAGTAATAATTCACAAACTGGATGCATTACAGTTCAGCTGTAGGCAATTTCCTCTTTTTCATATCAAGCCTTCTGACATCTTGTGGTTTGCGTCTAAAGTATTATTGAAGTCTCTCAACCCAACATGAAAGCAATTCTGTGACTGGACTGTCTAAAAGTATCCAAAGGATCAATCATGGTAAGAGTTTGGGTTCAAGACAGATACGTATGCCTTCCTCCAGACAGACTCCAGACTTCTTCCAGTAGCTTTAAACTTTGAGACTTGAAGTGGGATTCTGTTTTGCTGCAGACATTTTCCCCCATCTCTTTGGAGCTCAACAGCAGTTTGTCTCACATCTCAACTGTACTCTAGAACTGTTAGTCATGTTGATGGAGGACTAAGGGAATTTGTGCGTCATGTCATATTTTTAACCTTCTGCAATGGGAACGGATGACCACTTGCACGGATGACCAAGTGCTACTTTAAAAAGTTAAAAATATTGAGAACATCAAAGATCTTTATCATTTAAGGATTTGCATTTATAATAGCTCTCTTTATTATCCCAATCGTGTATGAATTATTCCATTCATAATTATTTATTCACTTATCAAATCCAAGTGAGGCAAATTTCAAGAATCTTTTCAGTGAGTATGGAGATACGTTTTAAGATTAATAAGGTCTGACCCTTACATGTTACAATATTCAGAAAGAAATATGTTGACATGGTCTTCTTCTTCAGAGGACCATCTTTGGACTTAGTTCAACTGTACAATACTGGGGCTGATACCAGCTGACAGAAGTGGCTTGTAAGAGGAAATCTGTCTTGATCATGAGACAATATTCAGCTCATCAAATAAATATGTTGATATTGTCTTATTCTTCAGAAAACTATCCTTGGATCTAGTTCAAATGCACAACACTGGGGCTGATACCAGCTGACAGAAGTGGCTTGGCAAGAGGAGATCTTTGTCTTGATCAGCATGCTGTTTGTGCTATTTTTTTAAGTCATGAGCTTATATTGTACTTTTTTGCGTTCAGTTTGAGATAAAAAGACTTTTCTAGACACTCAACTGAAATTAAAGATTTAATTTTCAAAAGTACTCAATTTCCACTTTCCATTATCCAGAAGATGGAATTGAAACCACATGTTTGGCACTGCTAGATTTCCCAGAACAGACTGCTTATACTGGCCATTCTAATCTAACACGACTGAATTTTGGAATAGTGGAATAATTCTTAGCACGGGACTACCCGTTCAGGGGTGGGTTTCCCAAAACCATAGTTGCTAACTAAGTTAGCAACTTTGTTGGTTGCAATGCAATTTCCCATTGCCAACCAACTAAGTTGCTAACAAGTTAGCAACTATGGCTTTGGGAAACCTACCCCAGGTAGTTTAGTGGATCTACCTGGAACTGAGCACTGATGCTGGGAGGCTTCTTCTTCTTGTGCAGGTGCAGCAGAGACTTGGTGGTGCGATCATGCAATGTGAGGCTCACGATGAATTTAAGTGACCGTGAGTCAAGGAGCACCTAGATGAGCAGGGACATCAAGGGGTTAAGTAGGAAACACTTAGGACCTTCACAAACACTGACGCTGAACTGGAAGACCTACACTTCATAAGCAATCAAGACGTTAGCACCCATCATCACTAAATAGGAAAGATAGCTTTGTGCTTGTAATAATCGTAACTAGTTTGATTTCAATATAAAATCCTTGCAATCTTTACCTTAGGAATGAGCTGTTTCTGCTTCGTGTTCTTATTTTTCCTGTAGAGAGGAAGTGTGAGAGGGTTTGAGGGTTTGTTTGTGTGTAGAGGTGTGTGTCTGTGTGAGGGCGAGGGCTCAGTTAGTACAGTGAGTCATGCTCAGTCGGTGAGGGAGACGGGGTACACCTGCAGGAGAGGAACGGGGTGGAGGGGGTTGGCGTGGAGGGAAACTGGAGGGTGATGCATTTCAGCCCACCCATCTGATTGTACTGTCGCTAACAAACATCTATCCGTTTCTATTTACTGCAAGGCTAAGGGCTTAAAGTGGAAATCTGTATAGCAGACAGCAGAAATCCTACATGCCATATATCACATTTGACATGGTTGCTTGTCAAAATGTTACAATCTGCCCATTTCTAGTGATTCATGACCGGAGCTCAAGAGCAGCTGCTTCAAATAATCATTGCCAGCATCCAGGAGAGTAACTTAGGCCCTACAGCGGCCTGCAGAACTGCGAGGAAAAGGCGGAGTCTGCAGCACAGCGGCTCTCCTCTTGAGAAACCATCTTTATGTCAGTAATGCTTGGTCATGCAGTAGCAGCAGCAGCAGCCGCAGCTACACAGAAGCCATCGCATCTAGCACGATCATCCAGTTAGCGTTGCTACACAGCCAAATCAAACAGAGGACTTGGCCCCAGCAGGACCTTCAAGATCTAAGCAGCTCATCTGTGCTAACGAGGATCACGCTGGCCGTGGACACATGAAGGCACTCCACGGTGGGCAGCCATGTGCTGTTCTATAAAAAGCAGCGGTGGGTTGAGGCATCTACTCATTACGCTATTAGCTGTTAGGAGTCTCCGTGAGGGAAAAGGTAAGGTGAGGTGAGGAGAGGCGTAGGGTGCCCTCTGACTAAAGAGGGAGCTTGCTTTGATTTCTGAGACAATAATAACAACCTCAAGTGATGACGAGACCGGAAAGGTGCTTCAAACTCACAGATGCTTAAAAGAAGCCTAAAGAACACCGCTCTACTTGATTAACAAGCTCTGTGTGGATGTGTGTAAAGGACACCTCGTTTAAGTTAATGGTTCAAAATAAGGCTGGCACTGGGGTGGGCTGATACGGGCATCGTGGAGGGAGGGGTTGGGGGGGGGGCGTCACACTCACTGAAGGACGTGCCGTGGGAACCGCAGGCGCCCCCAGGACTGCAGTAGCTTGCGAGGGTCCTCACCGTCCAACTGCAAGTCTTTAATGGAGCTGATGATTTGGGCATGCATGTCCCTGATTCAGCCCAGTAGGAGGCGCAGTGGAGCAGGGAGGGGAGGCAGGGAGGGCAGGGGGTGATGGGAAAGGGGTGGGTGATGGGAAAGGGGTGGGGGAAGAGGTGGAGTGGGGTGGCATACAGGTATGAGGTAAAGACACAAACCCCAATACTGAGCAGAACACACGCACGCACGCGCACACACACACACCCTCCACCATTAGAATCAATCACACACTAGAAAAATACTAGCCACCATTAAACACACGCCCTTGTCCCACAAAAATGGCATATGCAGAATGGTGAGGGCTGTGGACTAAGAGCTTATGGCAGGAGGGAGCAATCAATTCCCCTCTCAGAGATGCGTGAAAACAATCAATCCAAGATCCATACAACTAATGGGAAATGCTGCTGCCCTCTGCTCGAGAGTACGGGTATATTGCCTGCTTTTACTGAAAAGCAGGCAATTCCAGGTTCAGAGAGTGGAAAACCTGCTGCATTACTGCTCCAGCCATGCCTTGAGCTACCGCATTTCCTCTAACGGTTCTAGCTGCAAGCTCAAGAATGGTTCTATCAAAGTAAATGCATATGATGATGGACTGTGACTTTCTGAGCCTGGATTGCCCTTCTCTGCTTAGTCCCATTCAGCCCTCACCATGGTGCCCAGCATTAGAAGTGAATTTGCGCCTGGTGTTTGTAACCTCCCAAAGCAGATTGGTGAGGCCTGCGAGCATGCACTCTTCAGAGCGTTGTCCCTGCGTTTATTTGTGCTGCCTTCCATGCGAGGGGAGGTGGGTGGTTGGGGGGGTGGGGGGTTACGCTGGCTTGACCTGGAACTGGTGTTAACGAAAAGAGTGGACTTTCACCTCCACTCTCGGCCGAATCCATGCAGTCAGTACTTACCAAATCCCAAACACTAGCGGGAGGTCAAACAAGAGACTAATGTGGGGCACCCTCCAAAAGAAAAGGACTTAAAAAAAAAAAGCCTTTGCACGAAAAGCTCTCTGGGAATTTGAGGATCTACAAATCATCTGTAGGAGACACTGTTGAATAAATGTACTGGTAAGTGTTGTGGTCATTCCGCCTACATATATCCCGTATATATAACGATTAACAGTGCAATGTGAGAAAGCACAGAAAGCACAGAATTGGAAAGTCCTGATGCTGCCCAGTAGGGGATTTCTCCTCTGCTGGACTCTACGGGAATAGCCCTTTCCCCCAAACAAACCACAGGGGCTTTTCTACTTTATTTCTTTGTGTGCAGAGCTTTCTTGGCTTCCAGTGCTATAAATCGCCATATCACTGCTTAAGCCGAGCAAACAGTCCCATGCCCCGTACTGCAAGATTATTAAACGTGGCCGAGAATTGAGAGCGCAGGCTGAGATGGAGAGAATGAGGCCCAGCGAAAGAAACTGGGTGAAAAAAGGGAAGAAAAGAGACAGCAAGACATAGAGGGATCATATTTCCCTGTGGCTACAAATGGCGGGTTGAGAAGAAAAACATAGGGACTGCTCTGAGAGCTCTGACTAATATTTCTGGGCAAGGTCTTTCTGGTTCCAGTGCGTTTTGAAGGCTTTCGCCAACACAAACAACTGCCAAAAAGTCATTGCTTTTCTCCTCTTTAGTTAGCATACTCAAGATGAACAACTTAAGATCTATTACCATCTTGAAATTAGGTTAAATCAAAACCAAAACCCTTGGAGCGAGTAAACCTTTCCCAACAGCTGCTTTTCTTTGCCTGTAGATGCTACCAAGACCCAGAGAGTTTCTGAACGTGTTGAGAGGGCTCCCCCCATCCGTCCACACAAAACGTCCTGTTTGACCTCCCAGTGTTTTCTTTCAACTAGGCCACTTACTTCTTACTCTCAAAGCTAGCAAAGATGTCCTCAAAGGCCTCTAGGGGGCGCTCCTCTGAATGATCAAAGGAGAATTCGAGCATAGGGGTACGGCTGTGGAGGGGAACAAACGGCACACAGGGGGGTCACTGTAGGGCAGACGGGAGAGGCGAGACGCTGCCGGAGACTGCCATGGTTCTGGGAGAGGCGCTTACTGGACCTGCCTACTGATCATTATGGGGTGCAATTGGCTTAATACTTTTAAGGATCAGTACAGGTGGATTTACAGATCATAGACATGAGTCAATGACTGAATGTGTAAACAGTGATATTACACCAAATAGGATCATGACGGTTGTCGGTTCGCCTTTAAAAGGATGAGGCTTTTAAGCGAGCGCGTCTGACTGGAGATAATCTGGTAAATACAAGCAGAGCACTCTTGAGGGACAGCCTTCTCCACAGGATCATTGTGCAAATCTAGCCAGCAGTGTGTCTTAGGGGATGAGAGAAGAGTCACATGACGTCCCAAAACACAAAGGCTGAAGACAGGAAGAGATCAAGTTCCCCAACTGAAGTTTCCTTCTTTCTATCGTCGCTTGGTTTCTTTCTCTCCTGTCTACACTGAGAGCTGCTATACTCCTTACCGGTACATCCGTTCAATTGGTGTGTTGGACCGTTGTATTTCCCCAAGGGGCGTCCTAGAAGTGGGTCTGGTCACACCTATGTAGGCACATGTGCATGCACACACACACATTCACACAAACACACGCATGGATCAACAATGGAAAATCTATTCTTGAGATTCAAACAAACAGCATTAACAGCTATTTACAAACACAATGGGCCTGTTGTTTGAGAGCAATTGCTTGTTTCGTTCTCTCCCCATCTACCATAATTTAATTTAATCCCAGATGAAAACTGGCCTCTCTCCGATGTCAGTTGAGTGCCATTTTAACATAGGTGCGATTATAATGTGATAAAACTAGCAACGGGCAATGAAGAGCGAGAACTGGCACCAAGCCTCTGTAAGACCGGTTGGCATGAGCGTACCCGCTGTCTTAGCTGCCCAGCGTCGGCCTGCCTCGTTGAACGCAGCTATGCCACGGATGGTGGCACGGAGAATGCCCCAGCGGAACATGGCGATAGGGTCCATCCCAATAAGCTGACGCACGTATGCCCGGTCACTGCTGCGCAGCAGTGCCACAATATCAGGCCGCATGTGGTCAGTGTTCTTCTCCCTAAAGTCCTGCAGGCCAAGGGAGGAAAGAAAGCAGCAATGTGACAGTGGTCAAATAAGGACACAGCCCAATGGAAACAGATAAACGGGCAAATGGCAAAATGCCAAATGGACACTAGCTAATAAAGCCTTACAAAACACTGCATTTCTGGTCAATATTTGAAACAGGTTACCTTGATCTGGTACTTGACGTTTCCAGCAAAATGTCGGATGACGAATGCCGGCTCCATCACCGGTGTAGCGACAAAGTACTTGTTGCTGTGGTGCTGCTGCTTAAACTTGGCCAGCAGTGTTTTGTCAGTGGCATGAGGAAAGCTGTGAGGGAGATATAGCATCATAAGCAAACACATCACATTCACCATCAATTGGCGAGTACTATACTTGTCATTGTGTTCCCTTTCATAACAAAAGCCACATGTCTCTTCAGCTGAGAAGCTTAGTGTTTGTCTGAGAGCCAAAGAGAGAGGGAGCTGCTTACAAGACTCCCTGTGCACCGATACGCGCCCATGTGTGCAACCTTACTTGCTCTCCTCATCCAGTAACTGGAGGAGTCCAGTGGGCTTTTTGCTGATCAGGTGGATGCACCCCACGTTGTCCGTGTAGTCGATGTTGTGCCAGGTGATGCCCTCTGTCTGGTACTCCTCCTGTGGACCAGAGGGGAGGTGGTCAGTCTCCACAGCATGACTAAAGGCCCATTCACACCAAGACCGATAGCGATAACGATAACTATAAATAAATATCGTTCTTGTTAATATGAATGACGACGTTCACACATAAACTATAATGATAACGACATGAAGAACGATATCGTTGGGAATCACTTTCAGAGTGATTTTCAGAACGATAAATAGTTAATAGCCAATCAGAACCCATCTAAATTTTAACTGTCACATTCATTAACACAAGAAGAGACTTTGTTTATCGTTGTTCAGTGTGAACGCTTTTATCGTTATGGTTATAGATATCGTTATCGTTCTTGGTGTGAATAGGCCTTAAATCAGAGGAGTATCGAAGGGCAAGTAGTCCAGAAGCACACGCACCTGCTCAAGTTTAAAGATGTGCTGGTTGAAGTAATACTGGAGCTGCTCATTAGCGTAATTAATGCAAAACTGCTCAAAGCTGTTGTTCGGGAAGTCCTCGAAACCAAAAATATCCAGCACACCAATAGATAGGCACTAGGGGAAGGATAAAGAAAAAAGAAGCAGGTAAGTAAACACTGATAGCTCTAAACACACAAGCGGTCAGAAACTTGTAATTTGAGCATCCGATGGTTAATGAACACAAATTACTTTTTGATTAATGATTGATGGCTTTCATAGACCATTGCAGCCCTAGCACATAGCTTAGCAGTCTTTGACAGACACTCACCGGCACAGATTCCTCCATGTCTTTCTTGTTAAGCAGTGCGTGGTTTATGCGCAGAACGATCCAGTCAAACAAGGCACTGTACAGAGATTTGGCCATAGAGTCCCGTGCTGTGATGGCCTGAGGGAGACATTAGTGAGAGGAGAAACTTTGAAACAACTCTGACAGTGCCGTGCAGGGAGGAAAATGCTACCTTTCTTGACAGGCAATTAACTTTGAGGGTAAATAATGCATGGTAATGGCAGGCTTTCAGGCATGGGTGCTCACCTCACTGTGGCTGTAAGGGAGGATTAGCTTGTCATTGACTGTCACCGTTTTCCGTTTCGTGAGCGCCTCTACAAGCAACTCTTCCTTAACCTGCGAGGAGACATGCACACAGATGACTTCACAGGTGACTGCAAGCGTCTGCGGACCCCATTTAAGCTTTTTAGGGACCCACGGATACTGCGTGGCGCGAAAATGTCAGCTTAAACAGCAAGGGATTTTTACTGGCTAAGGTCAGACTGCTGAGAGCTTAAAAGGCTTGAGAATGAATATTTTAGTTGACACATGCTCACACTTATGCAAAGACTCAGAAAACTACAGAAATGACTTTTTCTCTCATAGAGGGACTGTAAAAGCAGCACTCCACACCTTCAGCAGGTCAGAGAGGGTGCTGAGGACCTCAGGAGGACCCACGTCCAGCCCCTCGTCACGGCCAGTCGACTTGCGCCGGTATGTCACATTGCCCAGATACAAGATGGCCGACAGTACTGAGAATATTCTGTAACCAAGGAGTAATTTGTCAGCAGCATATTCATAGGAATAATTTGTGTGAGTCAAGCAAAAGTGAAAATGAACTCGCAAGCATAAAGCTGCAGGAGGTCAGTGCCTGACGTTATATGAGGCATGAGAGGCAAAACATGGTAACATTAACAGGAAATGCAATCTCTAAATTTAGATTATACGCTGAGCATCTACTGAAAAAAAAAAAAACATCAGGACACTATTCTACAGAAGGTGTGACACATTTATATGAACCATAAAAACCATGTTTAATTCTTCAGGGCAGAGATCTTATAGGTTCTCTGGGAGGCTGAACTATGAGGACCTGGCCTGCCCACTCACTGTTTTTTGGTGGCAGGCAGGAAGCCCACCATCTCCATAGCCTGCTGCAAACGCTCAAAGTCATGTCGAAGGTCTTCTTCATCTTCGATCATAAAGTTTTGCTAAAGAGACAAGAGTCCAAGAGAGAAAAAGGCTTTATTAAGCTCCTCCTTGATAGACATGCCATGTCAAAAAACAAAATGGAACTTGGTAAAAATAAGGACAAAGAACTATACTGTATACATGTGAATAGGAGACAGAGTAGTGCTCATATACAGCACAGTCTTCAAGGGCCTGTGCTGGTGATTGACAGGTTGCCGGTAGTGAGGGGTTGGGAAGGGAGCAGTGGTAGTAACTGACCTGCTTGAGGTAGAGGTAGTCTTCAGGCTGTAGCAGCTTGAACTCCTTGCGTTCCTCTTCAGAGGCTCCCACCAGCAGGTAGTAAAACACGTGGTAGTTCCTGTCCAGGGGTAGAGCTTTTACTGACCAATGATAAAGCCCATTAACAGCCCCAGAAAACACCAATACACTTCAACTTGGTTACCCATATAAAAATGCCAACAAATAATGTGGTTGGTTTGGAGAGTGAAGAATCAATATTCTTGCAAATGAAAATGTGAAATTGTTTGTAAACAACACGATGAAGATAAATGTTTCAGACAGGTGTCTGAAAGCAGCAGAATATTGAATGTGATGAATGGCTCTGACATTTAGACAAAGAGCTTCTGGAGGTCAGAGAGACACAAAGGTCATGACCTCGCCGGGTTGCTTTACCTCTCATTTTTCTCTCTAGAGACCAGGCGGGATTTCTCCAGCAGATACTTCTCCACCACAGCCCTGCAAATGTGTCGAGGGGGAGACCAAAAGAAAACACACGAGTGAAAAATCAATAAAGTGACACCAAGGCCAGTCTGCGCTCTCTCTCTCTCTCTCTCTCTCTCTCTCTCTCTCTCTCATTGGAACAGGCTTTGGGGGGGGGCGAGTGAGACTGCCAGAGCAGATGGCCTTCACAACCCGCTGAAAAGAGACAAAGTTGTCAGAAAGGGTGCAACGAGACTAGGCAGTCACCAGCGCTCTCCCACTAGCCAGTGTGTCTGCAAGTTAGGTCTTTTTTTAGCCTAACTCAATTTGTTAAAGGTGGGGCCTGACAAAAACAAAAACATGCCATCCACCTTTGAATACACTCATAAAAATACCAAGCAGGTATGTTGGCTTTTAGTCTCCTGCTACGTTAAGGTAAACACACACACACAAACACTTACAAAGCTGGAGAAAGGATAAAAGCTGTTTTTGGTATCCCTCTTCTGGGACTGATTTAATAAAGCCCCTTGCTAATGAACTCTACAGGAAAGAATGTTCTGGACTTATTTATCAACGACTCTTATTGGCCTCTTACTGCCGGCTCCTGTGAAGTTGTGTGAGCTACAATAGGGCCATAAAAAGGCGAGCAAAGACAATGCCCTGAATGAAAACATCCTCTGGCCGGCCTAGTGCCAGCATTTCCCTATTGTGATCCATCTCTATAGACTGTGCTCAGAGCTGCCCCACTCTCCACACACACCAAAGGGCCATTCTGACCCTGACTGTGACTCTGGGCCGCCACAATGGGTACAGTGTCGACCTGTGACAAGCTGAGAGAGCCACTCCAGGGGAAGCCGTAACAGGGCACTATAAAACAATTAAGTCACTCAGAATGAGCCTACGTCACAATAGGTTTGATTACACGTTTATGGACCCTTTCTCAGAAGAGCATCTTTAAGTAAAACATGATTAAGTTTAAAAAGTAAAATCACTGACTGTGTTTACATGCACTATCATGATTCTGATCTTATTCAGAATATTGTGTTGTTTATATGAACGCTGAGAAAGCTGTTTATTAATATCCCTGTATGTAAATACTAATCTCATGGTTATTGATGACCGTATTCTCGCCAACGATTTTAGAGAGCGCAGCTGTATAATCTTTGGTTCTAATCAGCACCTGTCAGAAACCGGGATAAAGTGTATACTTGCTACAGTATCCTGTTTTCTTTTGGAGTAAGCCTACTCCAGCTAGCAGAACCGAATTTCTCAAAACCGGGATAAGGCCTTATCCGGGTTCTGCAACTGGGATAAGATGTTTACATGTGCAATCACAAAATCGGAAAACTTAAAAACCTGTTAACAACCGGGATACTCAATGTCCATGTAAACGCAGTCATCATTATAGGTTAGCCAAATCATGTAAGTTCACATCATGCAACTTCTGTGTGGCTTACACTTAAATGCACTCTACGGTCCATCACTGATTAGAGGAGAAATATTTTGCATTGTAAAAGCACAAGTGAATAGTGGTATCCACTAAGGGTGCTAGCGACTGTGCAAGTAGCTTGTTTGAAGAGTCATCTTCCCTGTTTACTGCAAAGGCATCTCCTCTGCAGTAAAGGGGAAATGACAAGCTTAACCAAACTCTGATGTGGGTCATAACCAGAGAGCGCAATGGGGAGGGGGGAGGGTGCGTGCTTTGCAGAAGCCTAAATAAGGAATTAAAACCTGATGTCTATGCATCTTGCGAAGGCGATCTGTGGCACATCACTCTAGGTCAGGTCATCGGGTTTGCCTTGGCTGCTTTTCCATTAATTGGCAGGATCCACACATACAGTACAGACACTATTACGGTTGGCACTTACCCACGCACCACACCGTTCTCCAGATAGTTGACCTGGATGAACTTCCCAAAGCGACTGGAGTTGTTGTTGTGGGCCGTCTTCGCATTGCCAAACGCCTGTAACGGGAGACCAGGGGAATGATATCAGCGACTTTGACAAGACTGCAGTTTACACAATGCTTGTCAGAAAAACAAACACAGCTTCTTTAAAAATGAAAAGAAAACCTTCACTTATGAGTACCAGCTAATCAGGCTCTTTAAAAAATCACATGGCCTCAGACCATGTCCACAATAGGCCCTGCATTCTCCTTCAATGGCCTTTTGGAAATTAGATGAATACTGCTACTGACAAGTCATTCTCAATGACTGTATACATATTGACATCGCAAGCCTTGTGCGCTCATGCACACATAATACAGTAGCACATCATACACAGCGTAGCACACAGACAGAGGTGGGGGGGTACAGCATTATGCATGCACAGCTGAGGAGGGAGGAGCTGGGTTGTTTTTCAGCTGACAGTCACACTGGTCCCCTGTGTGATAAATGAGCATCAGGGGTGGTAGTGCCCCCACCCTGCACCCCACACTGCGGGGCGAATGCCACCACCACCACCACCACCACCAACCCCACCTCTATGCCAGGAGGGCACCGGCTCTGCCTGCAGGTCTGAATGGCGATCAGTGTTCCACTCGCACAGAGGGCCAACAAAAGGCCTGTGCGAGGGGAAGTCCACCCGGTGCATCCCAAATAGGAGCCTGCATTGTGCCCACACACACCAGCAGAGCAGCAGGGAAGGCAGGGCCCTCTGGGTTTGGGGCTACTCGGGGCCACAACGGACAGCGAGAGAAAGAGGAGGGGAGAGGGACGGACAGAGAGAGAGAGGGGGGGGGGGGTTGGAGGGACTGAACATCTGACCTATTTTTTTAAACCAACTTCACCACTGAAGGGACGTTACAGTAAATCTGAGCGAGCACGGAGTAATTAATAAATAAATAAATAAATAAATAAATAAATTTAAAAAATCCAATCCAGGCCATGTGAGCAGCACATCTGAGGGGGGCCTTCAGACAGGAACTGGCAGACTTGAATTTAATTCGGCTAAAGCCTCTTGGCCCTTGGTGAGCGCTGTTTGGGACAGGGCATTGTGTGCTCACAGCCCCCCAGCACCCCTGAGGAAGTGGCTCAGTTTCAGGGGGACCACTCCTGCCACGTTGAGGCTAGATGTGTGACTGGGAGGTTTTGACACGTTGCCACTGGTCTTGTCACGTTAAGCCGACATGCAATACACAGCACTTTCAGTGTGGCTTAGACCAGGGTGAGGCAAAAACACAGACCTGAGGCTCCTGGGAACTCTTTCCCCTCCTCAACTGACAGCATCACAGTTGGAATTCTTAACGAACGTGCAAGTGCATTCAACCCTCAAACATGTCCCCGTTCCGACGCTGCGATTGGTTGGGACGTTCAGAAAGTTTGGGGGGGCTGAACTCCTGCCCAAACAGACCCGCTATCACTCCATCAGAGTTTCGCAAGAAAAGCAAACTGTTTGTGAGAGCAGGGTGAGAAGGGGAAACAGCAAAGAAGGGCAGAAAAGGGGGTGGGGGAGGGAGAGGCTCAGTAGGTTTTAGCCATTATTGTTTGAGCTAACTAAAAAGGAAAAAAAGACACAAAGAAAGACTGAGAGAAAGACTAAGAATGAAAAAAAGAGGCAGAAGGATAAAAAGGACGCATGAGAAAGAAAGACAAAAATGAACGAGAGAGTAAGAGAAAAGAGTGGAGCGAGAAAGAATGTTGGTGCTCTGGGATTCAGTTGTAAGGGGAATTGCATGTTCGTCCTGCTTGTCTTGACTGGTTTGTTTTCAGTGGTGTTTCCTTGCAGGCGACTGCCTGTAGATTTCCACAATCAAACCACAACAGGCAGTTCCTCATTTTTTTACCGATAGCACAAAATGGAGCAGTAATACTTTGTGATGTGGACCAACAGCATTATGAAGTTACATACAGAACAGAGACCAAAATGTGGCTCATGTCTCGAAGTGTCTGGTCAACATCATGTTGGTATCCATGTAATCCTTACAGTTTTAACACCTTTAAACTACTTAAAATTCCAGGGCAGCTTACACTCTTTTGTGGCACCTCTGTTTTAAAACAAGAGTTGGCCGACAATTTCAACACTTTGTCTGAGGGCCCATGTTAGTTAGTGAGTCATAAACGGCCTAGCGCCTACAATGCCAACATTATCAACACGAGGGCTGACAATGGCCGTGCACTGTTCCTCTGGACAAAATAAGCCTGTGGGCTATTCACATGACTGGTAAATATAACCGTTCCTGCGGACAGCTTCTCCTTTATGAGCGGCCTGCAGTTGGTGCTCCAACGCAACAGGGCGGACCAACCAGACATCTCCACTGAAACGACATTATTTCATAATGAGCTCATTCTTTTGGGGAGATAATGCCAGCGGCGCGGTACTGTAAGCTCCAGCAAATAACTTCTGTTCACCCAGAGCCCGCGGGGTGACGTTCATGGAGGTCAGGCCGTGTCATGTGACGACATTTTCAGCCTCTGGCTCGGAGCCTCCATCAAAAGTGCACACACAAACACATTCATGCAGATATACGGGCGTGCACACACACCCACACACACACACACACACACACACACACACACACACACACACACACACAGGCCTGCTTGGTTTGACTGCAAAACATGGCTACACTGACTGCAAAACAACAACTTCAATGATTATTACTCGAATGAAAATAATTCCCGGTGAGATGATGGAGGTAAAAAGAATGTGAAATGAAAGCAGTAAAAGCCTGCAGAGAACACAAAAGGGGGAAACATGGAGATTAAAGCAATCTTCAAAAAATGTACTTTAAAATCACTTCAACATGTATCTGTAGAGGGAAAAAAAAGTGTCCACATGACCATGTTTGGCACCGCACAAATGAGTTCCTCATGCCAGTCCTCCACAGGAAAGCACCACTGAGATCAGGCTCTATAAAGCCAGTCTTCCGGACCTTTTACCCCAAAATCATCGTCTACCCATTCCACCTACAAGTTTCCAAAAACGGCCTTTCCTCATCACAGCCAGGATATGATCTGACAATAACCAGCGTCAGTAACTCACGCTAACGCTAACCCAAACTTTCCATTCCAGGCACTAATGATGAATTTCCCCCTGCCCTTATTAAAAGAACATTCTGACTCTGCATGGGAATGTGCAATTTCCCTACACAGACTTTGAGAATGCAGTAACGTAGAGAAGATGACAAACTCTTAAACTGAACCATACAGTGCATTTAAGTACAGTACAATTTTGAAACCAACACAGCCCTTACACATTAGCACTGGTTGACTAAAAGCAGCGGTCATGTTAGGAGCTAAGCATTTAGCTTTGTGGAGTACTGTATGTGATTCTAATCTTGACATCCATTAACAACGTCACGCCTGCTGCAAAAATTAAGCAGCCTACTAATCCGGATGGTTCACTCATTTTTTCCCCTTCACAATAGAGTGAGGTGTAAAAAGGTGGGTGTGTTGCTGCCAGCTCAGAGCATTCACTGCCAGTGTCATCCCGCTGTTGTCTCATTGTGTCATCACCGTCTAGAATACCAGAGCAGTTCATTCTTTACATGCTGATTGCCCAATCTAGGGAGTCAGTTTTACCAAATATAGCCAGGGCCAGAGATAGTGGAAGCTGAGGAGGAGATAAACAATGGCCATAAAATAGCAACTACTCCTTCAGACTTCCTCAAAAACAATATGCAGCTTGTTGACACCCCATTGAGATAGCCTCCATTGGTAAAGCCGGCGTCCACTAGCTGCCACTTCCTGTTAATGCAGAAAAGGGAGGGGGGGAAAATCCCACTTCCTGGCAGCTGGAGCAGAGCGATAGGAAATTCCTGTCTGTGAGCTAAACTCAGTGAAGCACCACGTGCCACCTCCACCAGGGTGGTTGGCAGGGAGTGGTGGCCCCAGCAGGGCAGCCCAGAGCCTGGTAGAAATGGTGGACAGGCAGCGGGGGAGGTGAAGGGAGTTGTCGTACTTCGTAGGAGCCACACACACCAAAGCCAAAAAAAAAAAAATCAATCACAAACAGAGCATGGGGGAGGAGCAAGTGAGCCCTGTGGTCTCTGAAGCGGAGCGGCGGGACCAGAAGTCATTTGATATGTGCTGATGTCATGCCATTTTAAGACCTTAAAAAACATGCCTCTTTCTTGCAGAGCAGAGAGGAAGCCAGTTTCTGCATTGAACTGCTGTTTCTAACTCACTGTTTCCCCCCACACAGCTACATCAAAAAACGAAAGTCCAAGTACTGAAGCACATCTATTCTAGGATGTCAATCACATACAGGCACATAATGCCCCAGTGCCTCAGGAAAAAAAGAGGCCGGTGCATTTGACTTGACGGAGGGAAAGAGCTCTACCACAGAAGACCTTACATGTGGACATGATCTGGGGTGGAACCTGATGAACCTGTTTCTATGGCGAAAGGGCTGGCTCTGTGAGCAGTTGGGCTACTTTCTAGTCTGTTT
The DNA here is from genome assembly GCF_046254945.1 of Alosa pseudoharengus. Lineage (NCBI taxonomy): Eukaryota > Metazoa > Chordata > Actinopteri > Clupeiformes > Clupeidae > Alosa > Alosa pseudoharengus. The sequence continues at coordinate 28,823,468 of NW_027468576.1, read as the reverse complement.
ATAAAACAAAAATGTTTTGATAGCAGTTTAAAGAAGGAGAAAGAAGAATTTTGTTTTTAAAATCTAAATAATTTTAAATAAGCATATCTGGATTGGAATGCCATTGTATTATATGCAGTCACAAAAACAAGACCTCCTTAACAGAGGTAACCAGGGGGAAAAAACCCCACCAGTTTTGGCTAACGAGAAAAAACATTACAAAAAACAATCCCATAGCCTTATTGACTAAAAAAAAGTAGAAACCCTTCAGAGAAAAAACTAAATTATGTCAACACCACTTCAACACAAACATTGGCAACCTCCCAGTAGCCAAAGAGGGTGGGATCAAATATTGAGAAACGGGAAGAAAGCAATTGTCTAGTGGTCTGCACAGCCTCAGCAGTGATTCATGTGCCACTGAAACTCCTGAGCCTTCAATTGTGAAGGCTGAGGGGCCTTCTCGGAGAACGCTCCATCAGTGACTCCGTGGAGCCATCGGCGTCGCTGGCGTCGAAGCTCGCTGGGAAAAGCTGAAGCGGCTCTGCTCCAGGCTGGTTTCACAGTCCGTTTCTCTGACCGCAAGCGAGGGGAAGCTGGCGAAGGCCTGTAATAGAGGACAATGACTGCTGACGGAGGGGAAAATTGTTTCCCCCGTAACCACGGCGCGAGCCCGAGCGTCTAGATGCTCTCTGGCCCCTTCATCTTATTTCACTTGGGCATGCAAGGGCAGATCGACAAGAGGAGGGAAAGACAAGCCACTGGGCTGTCCAATGCAGCATTGTGCCTTAATTTTGAGATTCACCGCCGAGAGGCAATCACATGCAGTTCTGTGCAAATGCAAATAAAACGCTCTTAAGAACTGACCTGAAGGAAAACAATAATGACAATGCCACACTCTCCACTCACACCACGCCACTTGCGTCACAAGACTGCTTTAGCCTATTACCTATTCCTAGCCTTAATACAAAGCGCTCCTCGTGAAAAGAAAATAGTTGGTGGATTAATCAAAGATCCTGAGAGGCTCCAGGGGAAAGGGGTGAATGACTACCGCAGGACAGCAGCAAAGGGCTCCGGGCCGAAATTTCAGCGCGGGATTGTGGGTATAGCACATAATTTATTCAAGTCCCACAACTCCAGCCATCATAATGCGAGAAATATCCCGCACACATTTTACAGCACTGTCTGAAAACGTTAATCTAATAAAGGAGCAGCATGAATGCCGGTCCGGACGGACCAACTTCTGACTTGAATCGAACGTAACCCCATGCAGAGACACACACAGAACTACTTTGCAGGTGCTCTCTCTCTCGCAGCAGGACTCGTCACCGCTGAAGTCAAATTATGCTAGGTGCTTCTACATCAACTGCTAACCGACAGGAAAGGAAAACAAAAGTTTAGCGATCAGGAGCTGTCAGGAATTTTGCAAACACAGAAGGATTACATAGAGTGGCCATGAGACGCAGAGCACATTCACTTTCACTTTCTAGAGTGCGCATTCATTACGTGAAAGACGCATTATACCAAAACAGCGATCAAACATTATCAAATTTATCATGACGTGTACAAACACTTACAAAGTCATGTAAGTAAAGACTATGTTAAGTGTTGTTCTCTCATTCATTGACGCCTGTAATAAGGAAAATACGATTTTGGTTGGTAAAATGCACCCCCCCCCCAAAAAAAAACCGGTATAAATCCCACCTATGTGAAGCTACAAAGGGGGGAATTCCCCCCCCTTTTCAAAAAAATAATTTTGTAAAATGAATTTTAAGCCCTGGGGCTACTGGCTAGCATAGTCAGGGCTTTGTCTGTGCACAGGCACTGCAAAAGGCAGATCTGAAGAGGACTGGTTACTACAACAACTGCTTTGAACATCAACAGACAGGCCAAAGCACAGACCATAGCTAGTGTGATTTGACCTCACTGACATCAACACTTTTTGTCAATGGGCAACTTGGCAAAAAAAGACTAACCGCTAAAATGCAGAGGTGTGGACAACAACATCTTGACCATGCACAGATTTCAAGAGTCTGTTTTGCCTTTAATGAGTAATTAACTAAGAATGCTCCAGTGTTTCCCACACATTGACTTATTTGTGGCGGCCCACCACAATATGAACATTGACCACCACACAATGATTTTCCAGGTTGTACTAAATTGTGCTTAAATCTGGTTAGCATCATAACCACGCTGTGCTAATTTGTTGCATTTAAGTTAATTCTGCAAACCAACCACCACAAATGGAATTCAATTCTCTGGGAAACACTGTGCTCCACTCAGTGTCAAGAGATAAAATAGCCTATAATGTTTAAAATCATATCCTAGGCCTAGCCTACATCATGAAATTCATTTCAAACAAAAACCTGCCAAAAAACAAGGCAATAGAGCATTATGATATGGCCTATATGATGCTTTTTATGAGGAAGATGAAACCCAAAACGTCACAAAGCCTACAAAAAAAGTGGTCTAGGGGTTAAGAACCTCATCAATGTGTCATGTTGACGCGTGGGTGGGTGTTCTAGCAAAGCAGCACGATTGCGGTTTGAGCCACATCCACGTAATGAAACTTCAAAAATAAAGTTAAGGTCTGAGAAACTTCTCAGGTCACTACATGCCTCTCAGCACTGAGCACAAAGCAGTAGTGGTTGTGCAGCCTGCAGTGTGCGAATCATATCATGAAACCTCACCAACAGCCTATGCACATCATTGAAACTACAAATGTCTATGGTGACCTAATCAAACCATCTGCTTATGTGATCGTAAAACACAGAACACAGTGGCGAACAAACAGATGTTTTCGTGATGAAGAGAATATAAGTAGGGCAACAGAACAATTCTTAGAGGGCATATTTGCATTTCAGATCTGAAGCAAGAACATCTGGTTGGACACAAAATTGTTTGGAAGAACTGGAAAGACGTCACTTGTCCCCCTGAAGATCTACACAGCGCAAACACCCAAATATAAACAACTACAACACTCAGACGCCTCCTTTCCACTTTCATCCACTGTCCAAGGCTGATCTTTACAACATGAACTTATGTCTTAGGCCTTATGCTTTTTGAGTTATATGAGAAAGACCCACCAGTGTGTCTGTACCTCTGTTCATATGAGGGCAGCAGGCTGTAAAGAGGCCACTGTGGTTAAGGCACGAGCCCTGGGAGTCCACCAACCTGGGATTAGGTAAGCTATGTGGGCAGGGGGCACAGCAGAGAGGTTTGTGGGCTGCTCTTTGACATTCCTCAAACAAACACCAGTACAACATAATGGCTACTACTGCACTGCCAATAATGGGAAAAAATGACTTTGCATGAGGGGAAGCACACCAAGGGACCTTTGTTCCACACACATGCTTAACGATGGTGAAATCTAATAAAGTCCCCAATGGATCCATGAGTGCTGCCTAGCTAATTAGATAAAGGCCATTTCAAGGCTGGAGGGGACCATCAATTTCAGCTGAAATTGCTTATGGAACTGCAAAACACACATCTCCCAACACCTGTCATTTTCTATGGTCATAGTAGTCCTTGTTTACATGTTTTGGAGAGTAAAGCTTACAAGTAATTCCAATCACAGTGTATTTGTGAAGAGGTAGTCTGCATCATTTCACGATCATTCTTCTTATTTACAGTTCCTCATTCAGTTCAAGATAAACACCACCACAACGCACCCCATATCATAAGATCTAAAAGGGACTCCAAGCTCAGATAGAGAAATGCAAGTTCAAAATTTCAAAGTTGAAAAAAAAAATCCACCACACACACTGATGAATAATGAAACGCAACACACCCCTCAAAAGGAGACACCATAAATAATGCTAACAACAATGACTCAAAGCTGCTACTGTCCGAGTGTAAATGGCACAGTAAGTATTGGCTCCTTACCTCCAGCACCGGTCCTGCCCCAAGGATCGTCCTCTCCACACCACTGGCATAGCCTTTTTGACTCAGCGCTGTCAGACAGTGGATGAGGAAATTGGTGCTCTGGGTTTTCCCAGAACCACTCTCTCCAGAGATGACAATGCACTGGTTCAAGCGCTTGCGCAGCATGGCATAGTAGGTAACATCAGCAATGGCAAAGATGTGGGGCTCCAGCTTGCCCAGCTGATGGTTTTCGTACATCTTAACATACTTTGGGTTGTAGATCGGCAGGAACTTGAAGGGGTTAATAGCAATTAGGATGCTCCCAGCATAGGTGTAGATCTTCTTTTTGCGGAAACGGTTGCGCAGGTTTTCCAAGATATTGTCCTCGTTCAGAGTGGGAAGGTTGCAGAGGTCGTCAAAGTCCTTCTGAGGACGAGGCAGGAAGCCACGGGCCACCAGCCGCAGGGCCTCTCGCTCCTTGGAGAGGGCTGGGAGGTGCACGTAGCGGACAGTGCCGTCGCGGTTCCGCTCCTGCAGGAGGAAATAGAAGCCCTCGCTCTGGAGATGCTGGTCCTGAGCCTTGCGGGGCCAGAGCAGAACCCGGTGAACGGGCAGATCGGTGGCCTCCAGCACCCATTCCTCTCCACCACACTCCTTCACTTCCGCCAAGACGTAGCTCTTCGACGGGTCCAAGCCCAGGCTGGCGGCCACGTCCTGGATGACCGTGGCTGCCGTGGCATCCTTGGTGACCTTGAGGGTGCAACAAGTGTCTGTCTCCTCAGCGAGCCGTGGGTAGACCTGGAGCACATAGGATCTTCCATCTTGGCTAGCTGCCCCATTGCCATCTATGAGACTCATTCTGGCACCGAGAGAACAGGCTCAGCATGCCTCATGGCCTTCACATACACCATCTAGCACCTACAAGGACACACAACAGATGGACACTCGGTTACATTTGCAACCATTCAAAATGTAAACTGTTTTTATGAGATTTTCAGTTCAAATAACCTGACTTAATTTCTTATGTTAAGAGAAATAATTGAAAAAGTGTTTCAAATGTCAAACAGAATGTCAGACAAATTAACTAAATACACTTTAATGCTTACAAATTTCAATTTGATTGTAGCAATCAATAACATTTGAGGCATTCATTCCAATTTCCCCCAGACAAAAACCAAATACAATATATTCCCAAAACCACAAGGAAAGCTATTCTTAGATGACCCACTTGTGCAACCTTCACTGAATATTTATGAAATCCAGATTGATGTTGGTTTTGGAAAACTGTTCTGAAATGTAATATGCAGCAAAAAAAAAAAAAAAAATCAATGACAGTACTGGGCTTGAAATCAAAACCGGGCGGGAGGTCAACTGCTGGGGTTTCTGAGATTTTTGGAAAAGCTTAAGTTGGCGAATCAACATGCCTTTAAAAAAAACATTTTGTAGAGGGAGGCCTGGGTAATCTCCAAATTTACATCGAAGATATGTCTAGTAAGCTTGGCAGACACACTCTACTGCTAGCTTCATACCAACCTTCACCCAACTCTGATTATAAGATTGTAAGAGTGAGCGAAGCAGGAAACAGTGGTTATAATGCCACGCAAGTTGCTATGTTTTGCAATGCCCAACAATATCTGCAACATACTCTTGGTCTGTACTGTCATTAGGATCATTAAAACATTAAGCCTTTACAATGTTTTGCATCTAGGCAAGGCACAATACATCTAATTTAAAACTGATTCAAACAGGCTTCATTATTGTTTGATATTGCAGACTAAAGGCAAGGGATATCCTGCAATAATCACCAGGCAGCTGGCGATAAGCAAATAAACAACTTTGTATTATCCACATCACATAGACCTAAAATTGTCAAAAAACACACAGACCCAGCCTATGCTTACTGCAGCACTGGGATGCAAAAACACATTCATGTCGAACAGGAAGCCCTTTGCTGTCGAGTTACAACCTACAGAAATGTGATTTCATGCACTCTACATGGATGAATATGACCTCAATCATTGATAAGGCAGCGGGTACTGCAATGACTGTGAACAGTTACGCAAAAAGGGGAATCCTGCCGAATGACCTTCCCATTACTCAGAACAAAAAGGAAGAAAATAGAGAGAGATGGCTTTATAAGGACCACTGAACCTCCAAACACAGCACAAGTCACCCTCTCATTTCTGGATTATTAGATTCCGTCCTGGATGGGTGCCACTGAGATATCACTGGTCAAATAATGTGAAACATCGAGGCCGTTGTTTGGACTGTAAACCGAAGGATATAAGTGATTTCCTGAGGAAAGTCCAGCTTAGCCACGCTAAAGCTTTGCACCCAATTGGAAGAAATTTGATTACTTGAAGCCATATATCAGGCAAAATATACATGTACACTAGCAAAACCTCACATGAAACCAAATAAATGGACTTCATCACACTGTAAAGAGCAGCTCAAAAAAGCAGTTTATCAAAATGCAGTTTTCTAAAACACTCTCAGTCTTAAAAGTAGTCACGATACGACAACTAATATCAAGTGGCAATTCATGTTTGAGAGCATGCATATATCCTCTATAAACAAAGCTAAAATTCATCTTGCTTTGACCTTATCCGATTTGCTTGCATTATTTATGGTAGAGCAAAAATGACTGAAAAAGTACAAAACAAAATATTGAATGCGACTTTCTATTTTTCCTTCTTTACCTTGCGTTGGGGCTGTGCAACTGGCCGAATTAATTAATTTAATCTTCAGTTGAAATTAAAATAACGTTCATTTTTGTCTTGAGTGATAAATCCAGTGCAGCCTTTTGCTTTACAGTGGTAACTGTTGTAGATAGATAGATAGATAGATAGATAGATAGATACTTTATTGATCCCCAAGGGGAAATTCAAGGGTCTCAGTAGCATACAGACATCACACACAACATGCACTAACAGCAGAAATGGTAAACATAAGTATAAGTATAAACATATAACTAAACTCCACTGTACAATAAAGACAGTACAAGATAAGAAAGATAAGAAAACTAACAAAACATGAACTTTTTTGCATGTTTTTTATATGTTTTTCAGTTGAATTGATTATTCAAAAATCAATTGAATTAAATGTTAAATTTAGACAATGGATGTTGTTTCCAAAATCACAGAGTAATCCGATGAAGTATGTGATCTCAATACTGACCAAAATTATTTTTGCGACAATGGAGCAGGCCTACTTTATGTTGTTGCCTTGTGACATTGGTAAATAGAAACAGCATGTTGCTGACGTGCTGATGACACCACGGCTCACAAATAAATGATGTGAAAAGAAACTAGCAGTAGGGGGGAGGGGAAAATATTACCTCTCAAGCTCAGGCCAGCAAAACGAATGAAGTGTGAACATGGCCATAACTCTACTTGCGCTTTTGAACCTTCTGAAGTATTCTCATGAGTTAGTCCATACTTCAAATAAAACCCATGAAGCATGCACATCTGTAGAGTATATTACCAATGACATCACAAATACGCAAAAAAGACTCCTTAACCTTACTGTGATCTCTTGCCCATCAATTATCTCATTTGTCCCATTATAAAATTCAAAGTCCTCAGGCTGAAGCAGGCACAAAGACTTTAAACACAGGAAAAATGTATAGTCCTCTCTCACACACTTACATATAATCACACAGAGAATCTAAACCATTCTATTATACCATTGACCTGAAAAGAGAATGGCTTTGGGCTAACCAAGTTCACACAAATTCCTGACGTGTTTGTCAGAGACACTACTTTGTGTCACCAAAACCAGTCAACATGTAGGCTAGCTGATAAAGACTTCACACAATGCAGTAAGTGCACACAGTTTAAGGCTGGATAAAACAAAACTCATAATTTGTATTAAGCCAGTTCAGAAACTGACAGGGGTCCTATGTTATAGAGAAAGCAGAAGTTATGCCAAATCATTTTCATTTGTGCCCCTGGGCCTATAAAATGCACAGACTTGAAAATGGTATAGGCCTATAACCACAAAGTGCACCATTGTTGTAACTTCCATTAGTGGCTGGCCACATCTATTGCCTTAACTTGGAATTTCAATTACCAGCTTAACTTCAAAGTAGCACTAGATTTAAAGATAGCCATGAGCAAGGAATCATAGAGAACATAATTGTCAAGATTATGGAAGTAGGGCATCAAGCCGTAAAGGGGCTGATTAATGTTTTGCACCCTACATTTAAAAAAAAGGGTGCCTCACTATCCACACAAAACTATTCAGGCAAAAATATATTCCAGACTTCGATTTGCCAACTTCAATCAATCAAACGTTGACAAAAGTTGATCAAGAAGTAGATTATAATGCATAATGCAAGCAGAAGCTTTTCTTTGTCCTAATGACACCGGCCACAAATTCAATTCCTATTCTTCTCTGTTCCTCAAACCTAACAACAAAAAAAGCATCACTAAAGTATATCTTCAAAGACAGCAGCAACAAAGTAAAGGAGTGAGGAGCTCTCTCCATTTGGAAATTTGAATTAATCTATTAAATCTATTTAAAGACCAGTCGTCGTCATATTGACCACAGTGTACGGTTAATGGCCTTCACATTAAATAATGCATTAGTCAGACCCGAGTGCGCGCGATTGCCATGGATAAATAGCTGCGACTCAACACTGAGACACCTCTGGATGACATATACAGGAAGTGAATGAGCCATTAGCAAAAGAAAACAGGAACCAATGAAAGGCATTGCTCATTTACTTCACACAGGCCACAGCAGACAGCGACTCAGAGGAACCCACAAAGCAGTCATCAGACAGTTCAAGGGCACATGGAAGACATTTCAAAGGCCCTGATTTGCCTTGACAACCACTGATACGCCACATTGCTGGTAGTTCAGCTCCACAAACCTCTTACAGTATTTGACCGGAGCAGGTATGGGTTTCTCTCTCCTTGCAGATGCAAGGAAAGAGTTCCCATTGAGGTGTCGCTCACTGCAGCACGAGAGAGAGAGAGAGAGAGAGAGAGACAGAGAGAGAGAGAGAGAGAGACAGAGAGAGAGAGAGAGAGAGAGAGAGAGAGAGAGAGACAGAGAGAGAGAGAGACAGAGAGAGACAGAGAGAGAGAGAGAGAGAGAGAGACAGAGACAGAGAGAGAGAGAGAGAGAGAGAGAGAGAGACAGAGAGAGACAGAGACAGAGGGACAGAGAGAGCGAGAGGGCTGTAGTGTAGTGGTGCTGGCTGGCCCCAATCCCAGCTCATTCTCTCCCAGGAACAAAAGGCCCTCCCCAGAGTGGTAAATCAGCCTGGGGTCCATTATACAGTGCAGATGCAACAGGAGCCTGGCTCTGAATGAGGAGGCCTTCCCCCGTATGAATGAGTGAAACAGAAATATATCTTTTGTTGAGGAAACACCTAAATTTAGGACTTTAATGTTTTCTGCAGATGCCGTGGCCAGAAACTTGTGAAAGGAGCATCTGCTTCTTTCCTTTTTCAACACAGAAAATGGCGATAGAATTGGGGGATTTCCAAAGCTATACTGAACCCTCGTCCACATATGCCCATTGAACTACAGCTATGAAAATACAATATAAAAACTGTTTAGAAACTGCTCACTATACCACTACACCTATGGCCTGCCTAAAGCATGAGTCATACAACTTAAACACTGAAGAAAGTTTTCATGAGACTACACACACACACAAAGACATAAGGTCTTATTTGACACAAACGATCCGCTTAAACGAAGAGAATAGAATCACATGAAAAAAGGACAATAGGATGATGTATTCCTTAACAAAAGCTAAGCCATATACTGTCCATTCCTCTTTGCAAAATGGCTTCATACTTCATCTAAGAGTTGGACAGTTAGACAGTTGTGTTGAATGACAAAAACGAACATAAACACTGAGTTCAACTCGGCTTGCCACAGAACATGTGATCGTCAAGCACTTTGTCATTTCTGCTCTAGTCAGAGTTCAGCACCAATTTTAGCACAGCTCAATAAAACATTCTTTGTGTAATTTACACAGCAGGTCAGTAATCCAACAGAGCTGGCTGCAAACCCAAAGCCCGCCCCCCGCAGACATACATGTGGCCTCACTCCAGTAATGCTCTCCAGATGCCAAGTCGCCCCCTCCTCTCGGGGTGTCTGTCGTAGAAGTACGCCTGGACAATATACATAGGGGCTAACTATCAGGGTTTATCACTATTGGGCGCCCTCAGAATCACTACTACCATGCTGGGCTCTGAACAACCAAGGTGTAGTGGGTCCCATAGATATTTTCAGGCACTGAGTAAAAAGCGGCTGTTTAGAGGGGGCTTTTTTGCCTCTCGTCTGGCTCTTAAGCACTGTGGACACCAGCGCTTAAGACATGAGTGTGCTGCACTTCGCTTTCGACACTCGATTACTTGGACCCCGTTTTTTTATCGATACAACCCCGCACACCAGCGTCAAACCTCTGCCACAACCTCCGCTGGTGCGTGGGGTTGTATTGAGAATAATGTTGATTCAAATGGCAAAAGTGGAGGGCACCGCATTCATGTCGGCGCCAGAGTCCGAAGCGCTTTACTCAGGGTTCATCTACCATAAAATGGATTTCATAAAATCAAAACCCCCGACATGTGGTTTCCATGTAAATCTCATGCAAATACCTCTATGCTAGAGACAAGCATGACAGATACAGCATACCCTGCAGTCGCAGAGCAAGGAAAGAAATATGGTCTTAATCAGCATGATGGGCTGAAACCTGAAACTCTCAACTGAGCGCATCTGCAGAAAACTACTAAAGAGGCACATTGGCACTGAAAGCAATGCCAACCAGAATCCTCTCATTTAGTGGCTGCAGCCAGCGACCAAAAGATTGAGGGAGCTCTCATCTTCAGTGAGTACAAGGCGATCAGCACGGACTGGTTCCACATGTGATTTGCGACATGCACTGTTTCAGAATCAAATAGAGGAAGAAAAAAAAAACATGGAGGGCCTTTCTAGACGTTGCAGCTGTATGCAAAACTCAGGAAGAGGCTGAAGGGAAACAGGCCAGAGGACAGAAGGAATATTGTGAATGGGCGCTGATGTGGGTCTCTTTTTGAAGACACTTCCCAAACACACAAGAACATTTTGGCAGCAGAGCGGACACCATAAAACACTTCCATGCTAGGTTCAAGCTCTCCCCTTTCCTACTTCCTTCTCCAGACAATAACACTTCTCTCACAAGAGGAATTATAAGATCAGGTATTACAAAATTGGACACCGTTTATCAGTTATTATTGCTGTGTGTGTTTACCTGGCATTTCTGACAGAGAAACAAGAGACGAGCAAGCCATGATAAGAGGCTTATCTGATCCTTTGTTGAAATCCTCTCATCCTGTTAGGCTTTGCCATGGCTACTCACCATGCAATGCAGTATCTCTGGGTAGTGTTTGGGTGCCTGCAGGATTGATGTACTAAGATGTGTGTATAAGCACATTAGGGATCTTAACACAGCCTCTCAAATCACAGCTTTTCTTACTATGGTTTTGGATTTAGAATTTGTTTGGCTTTTCAAACTGAGTTAGCCACACGTCAAAGTAATAAAAGAAAGAAAAAAGAATCTCCATATTAAACACACATGATTATAGCTTAAAATCATATATCAACTCAATATTTGCCATTCATCTCTGCAGTGAGATGGCAGGTTTATAAAAAATTTAGCTGGGTGGCCAGTTCTTTTTTCCACCATCGTTTGGTCACTTGGCGACACTGTTATGGCAACATTTACTGTGGCACAGAAATGGACAGCGAGCATAGTCCTGCCCTCTGAGTCACTGTGGTTTCACCAGCCAACGTATTCATCAGGAACAGCCCGTTAGCGAGACGCCCTGCCCGAACTAAGTTTTACTGGTGATCCCATCTGCCAGCTACTTACCAGTGGTACCACTGCAGCTCACTCTGCTGGGACAGAAAACATAAACGGAAACAGAGAAGAGAACAAATAGCTGTGTATGCTCTTGACCATTTTGCTCTTCACTACAAGCAGTTTATATAAAACTTGAAATCTTGGCCATCTCTTCAGGCCTATTTACAGTCAGTGAACTCATACTGCTCTGACAACTGCATTTATCATTAAAACAGAGACACACCCCCACACACAGTTGCCTAAAGTAGCACTTTCCAGGATAATTTCTGGCACATCACATACAACGTCCCTAACGGACAATTGTAGAAAATAGGCTTCATTCACGGGGAGAGAGCCCAAGGGAATGGGTGAGTCTAGGAGTGGACGAGCTCCACTGGCCTGGCCACAAAGGATAGAGGGGGCGTTTCACACAGGCCTGCGTAAACATCAAGTCATCCTGTCCACACTTGGGCAAGCCAGACAAGGCACTTCCTGTATGAGGTCAGAGGCTCAGTCAGTCAGTCAGGCAGGAGGGAGGGAGGGAGGAGGGCTGAACACCAGCTCACAGCCCTCCCTGACCTCAGGTCCTGAAAGAGCAAGCAGATGCACCCGTTCCCAATGCTGATGCTGTGGACCAGTGTCACCTTACAAGTTTTTCTCTCCTCTCAAACACTTGACTGAACCCATCAGACAGCAATAGGCCCTTGATGAGGTAAATAAGGTGTGTAGTTTGCACACTCACTGACGCAAATTCTAGGGTGGTGACTCCCTTCCCAAAATAATGTGGACCAAGGACATGGACAGATAAGATGTTAGTATACTTTGACAACCAAGATAACAAGCTGGACTTTCCATGCAACTTTTAACGGGCAAATGAAACACATTTGTTGTCTTTTATGAATGTTGAAACTTTACGTTAAACGTGTTGGGGGTGATGAGAGGCCAATAAAAGAACTCTTAAAAGGGCAGTCTTGCATTTTGGTACACACTGTAATTATGTATATTTATAAACTCTAACAGTCTCTGTCTGCCCACAGCGGCAGCACAGAGCTGCCAGGGCGGCTGAATGGCACTACACGGTCCAAAAGCTCCCGCCGCTTGGCGTTACAACTTAAACAATTTCCATACGCCGGTACTTAACTCACGTCATCAAAAATCCACAAGGCATAGCTCGGTTAGACACTCGCAATTCAAAGACTCCCCCCCCCCCTTTTCTTCTCTGCCTACAGAAAGACACACCCATTTGCATTCCTGTCAGACGGCTTCAGAGCTCCTTTTGGATTAAAGAGCAACACAACCAGCCCAGTTGTGCCCAGGGAGACCTCTGCCTGGCAAACCGGCACTCCACAACACCCATAGAAAAAGAAAATCCTCCTAAGCAATAATTTTGTTTAGATATGACCTCAAGAGGAAATTCAATGTGGCAGGGAATCTTGCAGATAGAGCTATACCTGATGCAAGTTAATGGTCAGTTACATATTTACATAAAAAAATATCAGAGCTCAGTCAGTCAATCAATACTCAATATCAGTCACAGACACTGCATTTAGCATGTTACTGTTGGACTAATACACCTCAACTGTTTCCATTTTTAAGCAGCACAAGTTGAATGATTTAGGTGTCAATGCACTGCTATCATTTCTCCTAATATCCCCGTGAAAAACACGACTACCTAAAAGGCTGAGCTGGTCAGTCACAATGATAACAGAGAAATGTTAGATCCTTCTCACAGCTAGTCATTCACTCTGTGTCCATGTCACTATATAAATACAACAACTAATATACAACAGCTTCATAAAGGAGCAAGGTTTGCTTCTTTGGTCTGCAGAATTCTCTGCGCTTTCCCTGCGGAGGCAACAATATCAAGGGGATTCATTAGACCGTGTCTATGCCCTCTACTACGCTGCGGTCTCTAACGTTAACAACGAATGGCAAGGCTATGCTCTGCGTCCATAGATACATTTGCAGATTTGAATCGTCTTACCTGGATACCGATGTATGAGATTTGTATGCCCTTTTCTTGATTTCGTCCATTCTAGCGCTTCAGAACGGTTAAACCAATTAGTTCTCTACAACTCAAAAACGACCACTCCTCCTGCGCCTTTCTCCTCCCACGTTTCCAATCTCCTCTATTCGCTACCATAGTCCGGATAGAGGAGGATGTGAGCTGAATGCCATATGGTCCCTCTCGGAGGATGAAAAAGAGCTTCTAGTAGGCTGAGAGGCCCCTCTGTATTGTGTTAATGCGCTTATTGATCGAACTACCACAAGCTGTTTAGATAGGTAGACTCAAATTCATTCCCAGGAAAGGTTTGCAGTTTGTCTTGCAACACCTTGTTGTACATGCATAATAATATGGCATGTTAATAGGGACTCGATAGTAATTCATATTCATTTGAGGAGGAGCATGTTATGACAGGTAGTGTGCCTCTCTCTACATGATATGAACCAGAGCGGTGTGTTATTAGGTTATATTTCTACTGGAGAATGCCTTGCTCCATTTAGCTAAAACACCAACCAAAGCCGCAGCGCATACAGAGGCCAACATTTCTCTCTCCCTTTTCCATCGACTTCTTTCAGGCTACATAATCCGTTTTTTCCATGGCTGCGATGCAGACATTACTCATGAACAAAAAGAAGGGATTTGGGTCAGTTTGCAAGCTCGGGAAGTCATTGTACGAATGAAGCGAATACTTTGATTTAAAACACTGAATCAAAACAACTGGACGGTAAAACAAATGTGTATATCGTGCAAAATTATCTATTGTTCTTATAAGCACTAATAAGAAAAGAATAACTCATAACTCAACAACACAAAGGAAAAGAAAGTTCAGCCAGAGAATCCTTGGCTGCAAGCTAATTTGCAACAAGTTGCAAGATCTCCCATCGCAGCGAATAACAATGGTGATAGCCTAGACTAGCTAGCCAGCCAGACAGAACAAACGAATGGGTCCTTTCTCCTCAGTGATATTGTTTTGACTGACAATTTAATTCCTACAGCTGATTGCTGATTTCGTAAATTAAAACAAACTCACAAGCAAAGCCGAGGAAGACAAATCATTTTAAAGTGTCAGATTTGTTGCTTTGTCGCTATATAGCTAGGTCAAATATAAAAGAGGCCAATCAATGTTAGCCCAAGGCAGGCCAAACAAAATCAAAGTTAACGTTCGCGCTATTCGACCTGCATTATGACATTGACATAACTAACAGCATCTTTCTTAACAGCAGACCTAACTTGAGGTATATTCGCTTCATTCTGAACAAAAGCTGGACCACTAACGTTAGAAGCTAACGTTACATTGTTTAAACAATCACTCAGCGGTAGAAATGAACAATAACGTTATATCCACCTAATTAACTTATCTAATAATTAAGCCAAAATAACAGTTAGCGAACGTCAATCCGTAACGTTAATATTAGCTACATAGCTAAAAGACGCCGAATTAACGTTAACGTTAAATTTTGTTGAGTCGTCCTCGTTTGTCGTCTGTTGATTAACGTTACATTAAAAGTTACCTGTAATTAAAAACTACTGACATCAGAGCCAAAAAAGTGACCAACGCCACTACTGTTAACTTGTAATTAAGCTGCCACTAACATTTTTACAGATAGACGTTACCGTCATCTAACGTTACTCCATATCAAAGATTTCATTTAACGTTAGTCTATCCCTTGTCTCTTAGCAAAATGGCTAACACAGGGTAACGTTAGCAAGTACCGTTTTTGTATTATTTCCATATCATATGACAAAATAACTAGCAAAAGCATCGTGTACTTACCTCATCAAGTTATTCCGTAGAAATGTTACACATTTATGTGTTCATTCCCGTCTCGTGTTCACTGCTCATGAGTATGAAAACAAAGCTTTCAATTCTTATCTGCGATTCGCAAACCAAGTTCTAACTTAACTCAACCAATGCCAGTTTGTTCTGCAGCTAATCGCTAGCTAGCTTACAAAATAAGTTACTAATTGGCTGCCAAGGCGATGAGGTTTACCAAGAATACACTTTCAAACACTTGCTTTGCTACAAACAATAGCTACCTAATAAATTAAACTGAAATCAGTCGTCAGACATAGCACTTACAACCCTTCTCTAACGAAGTTCACATAAAGCGACACCCGCATCCTATTAGACGGAGGCCAGTCTGCTCTCTTGGCTAGTGTACTTCCTCCCTCCAGAGAGCAGCCGTGCTGGTTCGTTGTGAGGGAAAAAAAAGTTGAGCAAAAAGCCGCAAGTCCAGTTTTTATTCATTGCCTTTTGACTCGATAATGTTGTGTCGTTCAGCGCCCCCAACAGTACAGAGTGTCTCTAACAGTTGATTGTATCCAGCATCCACGCAAACAAAGTTTGTTAACAAGTTAAGTCATTAAGTTAGTGAATTTAAATGTATGAATATTAAGTAGAAGCAATTGTACGTTGCTGCCAACTTTCTGTTTCAGGAATGATTCATCAAGGAACTCATTCATTCAGCATGCTACATTTTGATCATAGATAGATAGATAGATAGATATATACTTTATTGATCCCCAAGGGTCATTCTTAATTACAAAAGAAAATACACAGTAAGTAGGCTAATAGTAATAATCCTATAGTAATTTGACCATTTCATCATGCTTGAGTCATTGTACCCTAGGCTATAAATGTATACTATTTTTTCCTCTTTGTTGTTGTACACTAGGCCTACAAGTAGGCCCTGGCAGTAGGGGCCTATGGGCCTAGTAGCCTAGTTGTTGTACATCATTAGTTTCACTACTGTTTCGTGTTATTTTATATAGTCTGTTGTTGATAACCTATGCAATTCAGCAAGCCATTTTGCTTTGAGGACATCCAACACTACAATACTTCCACACATGGTAGCCTGCCAAATTCATCTAGACTAGCAATGTTTCCATCTATCATTCTAAAGCTATCATAGGTTGCCTACAGTCAAATGGATAATAGCCTATGGAAGTGTGTAGGTTTTAAGGTTGATGTCGTCGCAGATAATTTATCAATAAATAAATAAATAAAGACAAGTTATGAGTCAACAATTTTGTTCAGCATGTTTTCCATTTTATTTTTTTGAACTAGGTATGTTACTCTGCTTTAAAACTATTCTGGTTAAGCAGGTAATATTGAACAGACATAGACACAGACAGTGTAAGGTGATGCTTACCTCTTTAGTTAGGTTGGTCTAAACACAGACCTAGTGCACTACCCTGTGGTGAAAAACAGAACTCCAGGTTGCCTGATTTTTGTAATATATAATGTACCATCAGATGTCAGTATTGCTTTACCATTTTGTTTCAGACTATGGTGGTTGCTGTTTTTCAGACACAGTCTCGCACATGCAGTAGGCCTAATACATGCTGTATGGGGTGTATCCTGTTTTTTCGTTGTTCCATTATATTAAAGAAGTACAGTAAAACACACACACACACACACACACACACACACACACACACACACACACACACACACACACACACATTATTCATTAGATTTTTTAGGATAAACATAATATTCACAATAACACTTCAATATTTGATCAATCCTTGCATAGTGAATCTTATCCAATATGGTGAAAACAGTTATTAATCATCATACCTTTGTTTAATGGAATTAATACACCCTCTGTACACATGAAACAGTATCCGAAACAGTCTGCCAAACCATAAACATATGCATCTGACATACAGGAAGCATGAGTAATACACTTGAGAGATATTGTGCTTCAATGACACAATGTAGCGTAAAAGGATCCTGTCTTAGGCAAGTTCATTGGAGAGCAGCAACTCAGTCCTCAGTTCTAATCTTCACAGTCAACCACCGCATCCTACTATCCATACTCCCAAACATGGGCATTTCAGGCAAAGCCCACTCCTGGTTTGAATTGAATCCTACCTCACCGGGCGTACGTTTAATGTGTCATGGCTAGGACACATGTCTGCATCTCACTGCCTTGCCACAGGGGTGCCCCAAGGCTCAGTGCTGGGGCCCATTCTCTTTTGCTGTGTACACTACCTCATTGGGCCCAATCATCACTCATCACTGTTACGCAGATGATACACAACTATCTATCCTTCCTGCCTGATGATTCCACAGTCTTGGCATGGATCTTGGACTGTCTTGCCTGGCCTGCACCGTCTGAGAGCCAGGCCTTCTTGTCCAACATCAGTGTGTTACCTCACAAATGCATATCTGGAAGAACGGTCAGAAATTCCCATAAACACACTCCTAAACCTTGTGGAAAGCCAGAACAGTTGAACCTGCTATAGCTGCAAAGGATGGACCAACGTCATATTAAACCCCTATGGATTAAGAATGGGATGTCACTTAAGTTCATATGCGAGTCAAGGCAGGTGACCCAATACTTTTGGCAATTTGGTGTATCTCTACTTGTACAAGTCAGTGTACAAAACGTAGGATGTTGCCAATAGCTAGAGGTTAAGTAGGCTATTGTTCATGTTGTAAAAGTATAGTAGTTAACTGTGCTAAAACTGTTCTCTCAGCCACTAAATAAGAAAAGTTAGCTTCTTCTGGCTGAATGCTTTCAAAGTGCTTAAATTATGGGCTAAGTCAGTGTGTGAAATGTAATAAGCTAGGATTTAAAAAATATACATATATATTTAAATTAGCTCACCACATACAAGCTTTTCTTATTTCTTTCTCAGGGTGCTTTGCTTACATTATTAACTTCATGAACTTTATGAAGGGCCCATCGGGTTCCTTTTGCCTGGGGCCCCCAAAGTGCCTTGAAACGGCTCTGCAAGAGTGTCCCTCTGTGTTTAAAAAAAAAAAAAAAAACTCTTCCAACAATTCCTCCTCTCCTAGCACTTCTGACAACCTGATTGTCAGAACATCTGATACGCACTTATCACACCCTTCCCTCCTACTCCTCTTCCACTTCTCCTCCTACCATACTTGACTAGTACTTATTATGTAGGCACTCCTATCCTGTAGTACTAGTATTGACTGATGCAGTGGTAATTCCTAGCTAAGGTCTCATCTGCACTGTAGCTTAAATGTTATTCTATTGCTGTAGCTGTAGCTCTCTAGTTTAAATGTTAAAATGCTTAAATGTTATTCTATTGCTGTAAGTCGCCTTGGAGAAACGTGTCTGCCAAATGAATAAATGTACTGTAAATGCAAATGATTAGGGGGTAGCTGCCTCTTCGCATTTTGTCCAAAATGAATCATCAGCTTCCTTCTCCTACATGACATGAAATCCGGATTTCAGTCAAGGAGATGAGTTAGCATTTTCACAAGAAGATTTCAGAGAATGTGATAGAGCAGGTTATGACATTACATTACATAGCCTACCCTTAAGCATCTCCAATCATCATTATGAAATGCATGCCTCTGTGCAGGAGTCATCTATAGCACAGGCAACCACTGGGCTATGAAATGACAGTATGTGGTACATCATGATCATCTATGTTCCTCAGTTTTGAGACATCTCATGATGCATAACAGAATAATATTTTGCAACAGAATAATATTTTGGTAGAGAAACCAAAAGTCACTTTTAAGGGTAATTACCCTATGAAGGATAAGGGCAATGACTAAATCATATTGTCTAAGACTTTGGTCTATGGGCATGCAGTGACAGTGCTAACCACAAAAGCCTGTGGAGTCACCCAGGGATATGGGGGAGTTACAGTATGTTACAAAAGTGTTTGGATCATTTGCAGTGATTCAGAGAAGGGACTGGATTAATACCAGGTTTGTTAATGACACATATCTAAAGTCATTCAGCAACTTTTCCACCATACAAGCTCATGGATATTAAAGTGTTAATGCTTTTGTCCAAAGAAAGCAATCATGGTTAGAAATGAGTTTGACTGAGCGCATATAAATAAACAGAAAGGTAACACACTGGTGAGCCCACACATGTTTGTGGTTTTCAGAGAGTGTGAGGATGACCTAGTGAGGGGTGTGTGTACACTGTAATTCATATGCATGTATATGACTGGAACTGGCTCTGAATCTTTCATCAATACATTTTGTTCTTGGCATAATAGTGCATTGTAAAGCAAATGATCTTTCATACCGAAAGATGCTAAACAACTGAGAAAATATAGTTTTATGAATATATGCAGAGTAAATATACTGAATGACGCATTTGTTTTTGTTAATGACGCTGGAGTTAGAATAGAAATAGGTGAAAAGGTATACTAGCGTATCCTGTTTGTATGCTCTCCTCTCGAGTGGTTCATTTTACAGAGAAAGGGCGTTTTAACAGTTATGGGTGTTAAAAACAGGATGTGGCTACATATTCCTCTGTCATTGCAGTCAATCTAGAATAGGCGTTTCTTTATCTTGATTTAGAGGTATTGAAGACATGGTGTGGAGGAAAATGGATCTTTCAAATTTTGGCCTCTCAAAGTTAAAATAGTTAAGTGTGGCCAACGTTGTAGACAAAAGGGGAAGTAGTGTTAGTAATTTGTTGTAAAAATCAAGACCACCCCCATCAAAATATAGGTCACCTAATGGTCACCTAATTGTTTCTGTAGTATGTACAGTGTACAGTTTGCAGATCAGGGAATATCATCACTTCAAAAAGTGTGAAATATACCTATAAATGATGACAACAAGGTGATATGTATTTGAGGTGATGTTAATCATCATGGGAATAATTTAAAGTGCATAAAAGAGGTATGAGTCTCACTCAATCTCACACTTATAAATAGCCTGAACATTTGGGGTGTGGAAAATAGATTTAAATGGCTCATATGGTCTGTGGCCTACTGTACATTTGCAGCTGTGTGAAACGATCTGAGAAAGCTGAGATGGCTCATCAGTGTGTGAACACGAAATTTGTAGAAAGGGAGTGGTGCTTCCCGTTTTGTTTCTGAGAAAGATTGAGCAAAGCAAATTTCAAATTGAGGCTTTTGTAAGACGACTGATGGCATAATAGAGATTTAGTAGCAAAATACTTCTTGCAAAATAATAAATTAAAACATGTGGGATGTAGCCCTTATTTATATACTCTATGGATGTAGCACGTGCATGTAATGACGTACTTACAATGCATCCAAATATGTAAAAAACATATGCACACACATTTAAAAACATAGTACCTTATACAGTATATATTTAAATGATTGTTTTATTATTAATATTTGCCATAAAAATATTATTCTACAAGGATATTGACCATTTTAATTGTTGTCATCTGTCTATGGCACAATCACAGACTCTCTGAAAAAACGTGAGGAAAGAGAGGGCTTGCATCATGGTCTTTTTTCCCGTATAGGGTGTGCCAACCTGCAGACGGTCACAAAGCTTCCTTCCTCAGCCTTTTTACTCGCAAAACATCCGCACACGCTCAGAGGGAGGGGATACCCATCTGCATGTAGCATCTCTGCAGAGGTGAGTGAAACTGCTCAAGGCAGTCATTGTAGTACCAGTTCTTCTTCCTAAAAAATACTCTTAGTAAATAATCATGATATGATTTTTTATGATATGTATTTTATTGTAGATGATTTGTGTGAATTTTGTGTGCATATGAGATTTCTTTTTAGTTCTTCAGCTGTTTAAGGGTTTTACAGGGATATAATTAATCTGACCTTGTGTGTCCAATGCAAAACACATTTTTATTAAATAGTATGTGGTAAATATTTTGTGTTCTTTTATGCATTACCAGTTTTTAAAAAAAACAAATTGTGACGTTTTGCTTTACTGCACTTTACTTCTTCACATGTGCCACGCATTTAAATCCCCTGTGAGTTTGCCAAGTCACCTAACCACAAAGAGTAGTGAAACTAGAGTGGTATTTAAATACGCATGGCTGTTAAGGGTGTGAATGACTATTCAAGGCTCTCTACTCAGGCGCTCTACATTTTTCCTCAAACCTAACAAAAAAACTGTAAAAAAAATGCAGTTTATCATCAAAAAAAAAAATTTTTCTGAAGAAAGAAAGAAATACAGCCTAACACACACCCTTTATTTTTTGTGTCAGGCTATTTTTGCCAGATATTCAGGTCTCATTTGTGTCTGGTTGCGGGAGGTCGAGTGATAGCCTGAGTCACGACTAGAAAAAAGATCCTACTCCAGGAGTTTCACTGCAGCTTCAGCACCAGTATGGAGGCCCTCTACTCCCGCAGCGCCTGCCCCTCCATGTACGGCTCGGACAACTCCAGCGTCATCCTGCAGCACTACAACTACACGGGCCGGCTGCAGCACCGGCAGCCACGCCAGGGCGGGATCAGCGCGACCACGGCCAGCTTCCTGTTCATCAGCATCTGCATTATCCTGGAGAACCTGGTGGTGCTGATGGCTGTGCTCTTCCGCATCCGGCTGCGCAGCCGCTGGGTCTACATCTGCATCGCCAACATCACCCTCAGTGACCTGCTGGCTGGCGTGGCCTACGTGGTCAACCTGTGCATGTCGGGCAGCCGCACCTTCGAGCTGAGCCCGGCGCTCTGGTTGTTTCGCGAGGGGCTGCTATTCGTGGCGCTGGCCGCATCCATCTTCAGCCTGCTGCTGATCGCCGTGGAGCGCTACACGACTATGCTGAAGCCCTTGAACCAGAAGTCGGGCAAGAAGACGTGCCGCATCTACACCATGGTGTTGCTGTGCTGGGTGCTGGCGTGTGCCCTCGGCTTTCTACCCCTGCTGGGGTGGAACTGCATGTGCAACCTGGAGCGCTGCTCCACCCTCCTGCCCCTCTACTCCAAGAGCTACATCCTCTTCGCCCTCATCCTCTTCTTCTTCATCCTGCTGGCCATCGGTGTGCTCTACAGCGCCATCTTCCTGCACGTGAGGAAGAGCACGCAGTCGATCTCTCAGCGAGGCCGTGGACGCTCCATGCGACTGCTGAAGACGGTCATCACCATCGTGGGCGTCTTCAGCCTGTGCTGGGGCCCGCTCTTCTTCCTTCTGCTGGTGGACTTCTTCTGCTCGTCGCGCGACTGCCGCCTCCTGTTTAGCTCCGACTGGGTCATCGCCATGGCCGTGCTCAACTCCGCCCTGAACCCCATCATCTACTCGCTGGGCAGCATGGAGCTGCGCAAGGCCATCGCCAGCATCCTGTGCTGCTGCTGCCTGTGGACAGGCCTGATCGACCCCAAGACCTTCATGTCCAAGGAGACGGGCAGCACGTCCGGCAGCCGGCATGACAGCCTGCGGAACAGCTTCAGCAAGGTGAGAAGCATGAGCACCAGCCCCACGCCCAAACCCAGAAAGATGCGTCTGAGCACAACCACCTCTTGCCTGTCTGTGTCAAGTGGTTAGACCGCAGTGCACAGAAACACAGTGGAGTAAACCACAGGATACACCTTTGTGGCAGCTCCACCCAAGCACACTGCAAGTTCAGCACTTCTCCGGAACTGAAGGGTTGCAAAGTCTTTGCTTTTTCCACCTGACTGTCTGTTATTCATAAAATGAAAGAAACCAGCTCACCACAAAAAAAATGACAAAAACTAACTGTTAGAGCAGTTGAGAGCCGGTGTTTGGCTAAAATGTTTATTGCACTGTACTATTGCACTTGCAGCATCTGATTTATTGTCAGCCTGTGCTGAACATGGTTTCATTATGCTGCAATGTTCGTTTAGAATTTAGTCCTATTTCAACATACTTTCATGTAAGCAGGGATATGTATGTACTGTATATCATACAAATACATGAAATATAAAAAAAGATTTTAACTGGCAATTTATTTTTTACTTATTGTATTTTTACCAAAGTTTTATTTTTTTCTATAGTTTTTGTATATCACTTAAGTATTAAATGTGATTAGAATGCAGAACTGTGAACTGCATTTAGAACTTGCACATCAATGTATTTTGTAACAAAAGAGTCAAAGAGAGTTAATGTTTTTAATGGTTCTGTATTTTTGTATAATAAAGTTTTTTGTGGATTGTAAGATAAAGATGTAATGGCTTCATTTAATGTTATTTTGATTTACTCACATGGCGCAATCATAAATGGAGTCCCTTACTAAGACCAACTTCCTCACCTTCCCACAGTAAGTTACACCAAGTGAACTCAGGGTGGAGACATTCAAGCAGACAACTGTTTCTGCTGAAGGAAAGTACAGGTACAGTCCTTTACTCAGCGTTAGAGAATGCTACTTCAGAAAAGCCCAGGTGTATGCAGACTTCCTGCAACCCTGCACTCAGTTGTTCAGTAAAAATAAAAGTGGTTGTCTTCAGGGAGATGCCATCTTGCCTCAGATGCTGACTTAAGGTCAAAGTCCCCAAAACACTGCATGCTTTGCATAAACTCAGCAATGGTATTTATGTCCCCTGCCCTTGAGATAGTCATGCCTGGAGCAAACAGATATAGCCTACTTGAGCATTTGGCCTCCCACTAATGCTTTTCATCTTCGGTTGCAAAGCAGTCTATTTGCTGGTATGCTTATATACAAGTTAGGAGTACTTTGACTTCATTAGTGTCACTCCTCTCAGCAAGGTGTTGTTATTAACTAATGTAAAGAGATGTAAAGTACAACAATGTCACATCCTAAGGGGGATGATAATCTTACATTGTGGCAATTGGTGACAGTGCATCTAGAATGAAAGAAGACATGAGAAGATCATTACACCAAAACTGAAGGGTTCTGAGGGGTTAGCACTGTTCTCAATTTCCCAGGTTCTTCTCCAATCATGGTCCCACCTCGTGGCCATTTCTTGAACAGTCACGTGGCCTGTGAGGTCGAGCTGTGGGCGAAACAGCTGTCATAAATCACTCTGATGGATCACTCATCGGGCAGCACCATGGATAATCGATGAGGGGAGACAATGAAAAATCCCTGCTGCAGATGAAAGGGATGTCTCATGATACGGGTGACAGGGTGCACCCTGCTCCAGCCGGGCCACACCACACCAACGCTGCTGTTTGGTGCCAGATGAGGTGTGAGAACAGGCAGCAGAAACTCACCCCCCCCCCCTCTCTCTCCATGTGATTGATTTGCCCTAGCATGGAGACATGATTCATTGCCTTTATTCATATGCCCCTTTTTTGTTTCCAGATGGAGGTCAGAATAGCTGAGATCGAGGTGATTCAAATCTGCTCCTCAAGGTTTTTCTCTCGGAGCAAAGCGTTACTATGGAGAGTGTGCGGGGTTAATGCAATATTCTTCTCTTCAAGGAACGTATTCATAACCCAGAGCGTTTTTGAAGGATCAAACATGCATAACATCTTGTGCCAAAAGTTCACAAAGCCAAACAGAAAATTGCATTAAATCACATTGCATATTTTCCGCATAAAGCATTAACGAGACTCTTCAAAAACAGGCTGTCTGTGTGTAGACTGTTTGTCATGCAAACAAGTGGTTGCTAGCACAGACTTCAATGTGTTCCACCCAGGCTACATTTTTGACTGTTAAAGTAGATAAACCTCTCATCTTGAACTCTGGCAACAGCCCAACTCATGTCGGGGGCGGGGGGGGGGGGGGGGGGCAACCAGCAAATTCCACCAGCAAAAAGTTCTTGTTGAGGGCTTGGCCACTGGTTATATAAAAATATGATATTTAATGTGTCAAAAGCTGATCCATTGGAAAATGTTGCCTCTTTCCCACCCTCTCACACCTATTTCTATCTTGTTGGTTTTTTGAGGTGCAGTGGGTTAATAGCTGTTGCGTGCAGACACAGCTGTGCCCTCTTTAATTACTGTGCATAGCCTCCAGGTGTGTAGCACCAGATAGTGATGTACTGTCTGAGTGCGGACAGTCCCCAGCTCGACAGGTCTGGCGGTTCCAGGCAGTCAGTTTGACATGTACTGCTGTTTGGCAGTCAGTACAAGCTGTACTGCTGTTTGGCTACTCCAGCTACAGAGCGCACAGTATGTATAAATGTGGTATACAGTGATTGAATAACCACTGACACCACAGAGACACTTTTTCTGTGATCACATATCACAAGAGGTTTTACCACAGGCTTTATATCATACGCGTGATTTTTTTCTAAAAGGGAATACATAGAAATAATGACAGAATATTTTTGGAATGGTATGATTTTGTAAATGGTATTTCATTGTGAAAAGTTTACATGTACCTTGAAGCAGCCCTTGACATGGTATATATGTTACTTTAACAATCATGAACCAAAACGTTTCTCTCAGGAAATCAAAAAGAGGTCACAGTGATATAGAGGTTCTTTGTACACTGAATATCTTGATTGTTTCAAGTAAATGATAGGTATTGTTTTCTCAGTGGACATTAGGATATTATGTTAGTGCACAGACCTACCTGAATAACAACAGAGCACAGATCAGCTGTATTAATATGAGTGTGAAATCTACTTCTGCTTTCTGCTGCAAGTATCAATAGATAATGTAAAATTTCAAAATATCATTGTGACAGCGGTATATTCCAAGTAAAAACACATATAATTGGCCACTAAGAAGTTCACTTAGTACAGGATTAACAGGTAAATCTGAAACAAAGACACACCTAAAGTAAAAACTGGATTGGTCTCTACTGTGAAGCATTGTCATGATGTGACCTGGGATAGCCAACAGAGGACAGAGGCCATAGTGATCCCTTCACACAGCTTTGTTGTTTTATTGCACAGATGGTATTGCTCAGCTTAATTTAATTATAAAGGCTGCCCACAGCCATGGCCTGGACCAGAAAGACCCTGATTGAAGAGTGATGTGGACAACAAAAGACAATCAAACAACATAAAACAGCCACATCACGCAGTCTGGTCAGCATCAAGGAGAACAAGAAGGGCGGTCTGACATTGCTATGGAAACTAAAATAAGGAACTGGTCTGAAGTCCCTCTCCTTTATCTTATTACCTTCCTGGAACCGTTTGAGCAAGGGAAGCATTTGCTCAACAGATATATTTTTCAATGTTTGAAGGAGTTGACTTGTGGTAAACAGATGTATTAATGTGGCACAATCAAAAACTAGTCCTTATATATTCATTGACCTTAGTGACTTGAGTTAGCAGCTTAATTCTCAATACCAATTCCAGGTTTTGCCTGAAATTGCATAGCGCCTGCTTCAGAGGCCACTGTTCCCACCTAGTTTGGCCTATAATCAAATGCTTTACCTCTTTGGAAAGCTAAGACACTGTAGTTTCTTGGAAAACAATCAGAAGAACTGTGTGATGTACTGACACAGAGTTACAGAGACTAGAATATAGTTTTTTTTCTTTCTGCCGGATAACAAGCATCTATGAACTCACCACATTTCAGCCCTCTATGTCTAGAATGACAATATGAGTACTTTAGACCATTATTTGCCAAGGTATGCTCATGGAAACTCTCCATAGGACTTGGTTATCCAAAATGCATACTGACAATCAAATGCCTACTGTCTATGAACCCCTTTGTGTAGAAACATAATCTTGGTCTCAAATGAAAGGTAATATGTTTCATGCTTGCATTTGAATTGTACTTCAGGGGTTCTGATATGGAATGACTACACTAAATATGGAATAATTACACAAAAATATAAATCTTTGCAATTACTATTTCAATTCAATTGGTGTGTATAAGATGGACTATACATCTGTACAACTAATATTGGATAAAATAACATCATTATTCAATTTATATGGATTCCTGTTAAAGGACAATTCCGGCGCAAAATGAACCTAGGGGTTAATAACACATGTGTACCGAGTTCGACCGTTCGCTGGGATTTGTTTTCATGCTAGTCGAATGTGACCAGTTTTATTGCAAACCGCTTATTAGCGGTTAACGCTAGCCTTCGGGGCACACGTACAGTAGAAATAAATCACTATTTCTATACCACTAACAAGACTCAAAATAGCACCACACTTACACAGTAGCATAATGAGGGTCTCTACATGTAAACCGAAGCATTGAGAACTTTGTAAGTGTACAGGCAGTTTATTAAAAAGAAACACATTACCGTTCACGTCTGGTTCACATATACAGGCAGGCGATGTGAACTAAAATCAAACGTAATTTGCTCAATATAGGCCTATCAGAAATAATAGCTCCGATGTAACATAACTTGTGTAGTGTAGGCTACTTACTTAGTGGATCCATGTCCCTCTGGTAGCCTATGGATCGCCGCCGCCTGTGTGTGGTATTGACTACAGCTTCTAGCTCTCTCTCTCATAGCCCTTTCACGGAGCTCCCGCAGCTCTTCGTTGGTATTCCGACTCGAAAAGATAAGGACGTCCAATAAGGGTTCATCCTTGATGTCTTCAAATTCGTTCAAATAACCTGCCATCTCTTATGTCTCCTGTTGCGTTCAGTGCTTCTCTTTTGCACAGTCCTTCTGCAACAACGTTTCACCCGAGATTCACTTCACATCCCAGTTGTAACCAAGGCGCCTGCCTGTATGTGAACCAGACGTCAACGGTAATGTGTTTCTTTTTAATAAACTGCCTGTACACTTACAAAGTTCTCAATGCTTCGGTTTACATGTAGAGACCCTCATTATGCTACTGTGTAAGTGTGGGGCTATTTTGAGCCTTGTTAATGGTATAGAAATAGCGATTTCTTTCTCTGTACGTGTGCCCCGAAGGCTAGCGTTAACGCTAATAAGCGGTTTGCAATAAAACTGGTCACATTCGACTAGCATGAAAACAAATCCCAGCGAACGGTCGAACTCGGTACACATGTGTTATTAACCCCTAGGTTCATTTTGCGCCGGAATTGTCCTTTAATATTTCAAGACCCAATATGCTATATCTAGCATATTGCTAGGGTGTTCTGAATTGATCACGCTCAGCTTTTCTCGGCCTACAAGGCGTGTCATAAACCTACAAATGTCAACAGATCTACTATGCTGACCTGCCTGTTACATCTCATAGCCTAAATACTCTATCAGTAGCCTGGAGATTCCAGACCCTGGTAATCTAGAAAGATTAAGGGTCTGGCCCCGAATAATGTAATGGCCCAACTTGAGGGGCGACACCAAGCGTGCATTTGAAAATCTCATGCACGCAATTTGATTAGACTATAGCCTATATGACCAATGTTTACTTCGACGCAATTGGATAACACTACGACTGTCATCTGTTTAGCTCGCCTTTGGCCCGCCTTTATCAGATACACATGTGATTGGCTCCCCGCAATACAAGTTGTAAAAGTAACGTGCAACAATATTCATTGCCAGAGTGTCTCGCAGAGAAAATTCAAATTGTGCTCTTACGAGAACTCTGGATTTTCCAGGGTCTATCAGAGATGCACTAAAAAAGTCACAACTGAACTTGTCAAGTGGTACAAAATGGAGACAAGTCTCTGACATTGTCAATGCATGCCCAGATTGCTTGATATTGCACTGTGGAATGCCTTTGATCAGGAAGGATCATGACCCTTTTAATTGGTTTTTAACTAGGGTACCGTGTAAGCACTAAATGGTCAATGTCAAGAGGCATAAATATGAATTTTTCATCGTGTTGCTTTAGGCAATACTTGGCGCAACTTTTTGAGCAATGCTGCAGGGCAACCACATTCCATGTGTTCTCAAGAAATTGATGACTAAAGTTCTAAAGAAACGAGTGTATTGTGTGTGTGAGCAACCACCTTATCTTGCACTGGATCATCTTCCTGAAGTTCAATATTCTTATCACAGCAACTCTAGTTGTATAAAATACACAACTATAAAGTATTTTGATACAAAATATGAAGCCATTTTCTTCAACCCAATAAAATACAAATTACAAAATATTATTTTGCATTTGAAATACGTATTTCAAATTCATAGCATACAGTACTGCCCATCTCTGATGACAACCATAATATTACTTCATATGCTCAATTAATATGAATGGTATAGCACTTGAGATGTTACAGAATCTCAAAGAAGGACCTTAAAGGTAGCCTATATTATGCAGTTCCAGGTATTTTTGGCGACCGTAGAGTTCCCCCTAGAGTCGCGATATATCTATATTTTACTCTGCCATTGTAAATAGCCTACTTCTCGTGGTTTGTTCCCCCTGTACAATGAAAATGCTTTTCTTGTGGAAGCGAAGGATTAACAACAGGCAAAAACTATCTCCAAATCGAACCACGCATGGACAAGAAAGTTGATTGGATTAGCTTCTACATCGTCTATACCACTACACTACCAGCCGCTGAAATCAATGCCAGATTTCTATGTATTGAACTGTTAGTCAAAGTTAACACAGGTTAACATAAGTGAGAAATATACGCCCATGTTAACTGGTGCCATCACAATTTAACATGGGCATATGCAAGCCTCAAAACAACAAAATAGGTTCATCTTTGCCTCACATACCAAAACCTAACTGATGTACAACAAACTGGCATGTCCCACTAACACTTTATTCCGTTTTGGGGGTTAATAATATGAAATACGTCAGTCATGGGCAAAAATGATCATAACTTAGTGTCATGTCTCGGTGAAGTTATGCAGTGAGCTGTCTAATGATTTGAAGTGAACACATGAAACTTATTTTCTCCGAGTTAAATATTATTTAATTTGTTGGTCCTAATTTGACGACACAAAATGGTTATCATGGTAGCTTACAAAACTTTGATGAGAGAGTTTGATGACAGATGTTGCTGTTTCAGATTCCCATGTAGCCTAAATTAGAAAATAGTTTAGCCTACTTATACTGCTCGTTCAGCAGCCTGTTGCAAAACATTCACTTAGCCTAGATGTTTGCTATAATGAATATCTTGATCGACAAATAAGCTGTCACAAGACAACATAGACCTACATTCATTTAATAGGAACACCATGCTATTGCATAGATACAAAATAACCAGTGGTGTAATTGGTTAGCAGGGTGGACTATTGCTGCTAGCTTGCTATTTTAGTGAGCAGTTCGAGGCACAAAAAATGAGCAACGTCTGATGGGGTCATTTGTTACTGTTTGTGATGCAAAATTACTGAGGCAAAATTAATCTGCATTATTCAAGGCATGCATTCGCTGTGTTTGCTCATGTTATAGGCTATCACCAGTTAACATAGACATCAGGATAGCTAAGTTAGTAGACTAGTCTAATAGACTAAGTGTTGCTCTCTGTGGTGTAGTGCATAGTGCTTACTGCTTAGAACATTTTGCCTCAGTGAGACTCATGTTCGAAACCCAACAAAACCTTCGCTGATTTACTTTGACACATTTCCTGTTTGCACAACATTTTGTGTGGATGCTTAAGCAGACATGCATTATACATAGCGATTCCCGCATGTTTTCGGCAAGATCTTGCTTCATATTCTGTCATGCACTGTAGGCTTGTGAAAATGTGAATCTCCAGCACTGGAAGGGCGGCGGCAGAGCAAAGCGTTGTTAACAAGTAGGCAGGGTCTTGTTGAATATTCACAGATTTTATGCAAATATCACAAGTTAACCTGCTCACCATCTAAACTGGAACACCGGTTCTCTTGTTAGTGACTTGACAGCTATGCTGTATGGCTATGCTAGGTGAACGATTCCCCTACAAGTTTGTTTACCATCAAATTGGCTTCATAAAGGTTATATTAAGGTGAAGCCTTGCACAGTGTACCTTAGAAAACAATGAGGTTAATATGAGAAACAGCCCAAGATGGAAAACTTAGACTGAATGGCTTGCATGAATGTAGGGCTTGAATAGCTATGCTGTGGATGAATGGGACCACAAAAAGTTGTTTCAGAGCATGACAGCTGCTTGTAGAGACAAGTGAATGAACTTAGTGCACATATTTTTAAACTCATTCAACTAACACGACTGAGTGAAAAGACAAGGAAGAAGAACACTAGCCAAGGATCAGTTTAATATTTAATTAATCTGTTTTCAAGAAGAATGAAAATACAAAAGTTCACATACTGGAATGGAAAAATACAGCAAAGTAAAAAGCACTCATATGCCTGTTGGCTCAGAGCTTAATATAATTATAAAGTTCCTCCAGGTCAATCTGTAGAGCATCATGAAGACATGAAATAGGGAAAGGGTAAGTCAGGACAGCAATAGGGAGGCATAGGTGATGAAGCCACTGGTGGCAGGGCCAGGGCATTTAGTGTGGCAAAAGGAGTGGAGATGATTCAGCTTTTAGGTGCAGACTGCAGGGAGGGAGTGGTAAGACTGCGGTTACTGGTAGATGGAAAGGGTGGGTGGTACAATGATGTGGTCATTATGGGAGGAAATGGGGGGTGAAAGAGAGGAGATGGACACGAGAAGATAAGAGACAGGTTAGAACCATCTGTCACGGTTTCTTCAGAGAAGTGATGTTGCAGATAGAGGCTGTTCTCAGGAAGGGCAGAGGGCAGAGAAGACCTGAAGCTGATGGCAGCACTGATGAGTGCTCCCCGTCACTGTTCTGTCATCTTTGGGTCGTCTTGTGATGAAAAAGAACAGCCTGCTGCCAGTGATGTCTGCAGGAGGACAAACAAAATAGGATGGTAGAACCGTTGCTGGCAAGCAAAAGTGGGAAACAGTGGCCAGAATCCAGATGGGTGGGGTCAGTACTGGTGCTAACATGAAGAGCTGAGAAGGAGGGAGGTAGCTGGCAAATGAGGCTGGACTCAGGGTGCATTCAGGGCACCTCGGAATGACAAGGACCGCCCCCATGGCTACTTTGTTTTTCCGACAGCAAGTGTTCATGTGCTTTGCCATCAGAATGTGTGACAAACACGGATGCCACAACAAAGGTTAAAACATACACTCACTAATCCAAAACAAACAACTGTATTTGCTTAAAATATAGTGTAAGATGCTCGTGAAAGAATGATATGCAGCTTTCAAGTGGCAAAAACGGCAAATTTCCAAGTTCACATTAAAACTGTTGGACATGAAAGGCCACATGGACTACAAACGAACTACGTGACGACAAAAGTGATGACGAGCCCCTAACTGGGCAACTCTGTTAGAAAAATCTAGCCCCAGTGTCCGACCTCTGACTCACACATTAAGTGACGTGAATGACGCGTAATGATGATGTTTTCACTCTGAGAAAGGTTTTTCCGAAGCCCATAAACGCTAGGTCAGACTTGTGTTGACATCAACCTTCATGAGAGCTGTTAATGTTGGTAGCCGTTCCCACTTCCCAGCAGCTGTTGACCTGTTGACACAGAGGTGTGGAGGGCTGGAGACTCGGGGTGGGTGGGGCTGTGACTCAGGAGATGAGGCTTGTTGATGAGTCAATATTGGAGTCAGAGGGCTTAAATGCAAATGGCTGGAGGAGGCAGGTCTGGTGCAGGTCTAGTGCAAGGAAGTAGGAGTGATGTGCAAGACCGGGAGAAGGATAAGGGAGATATGGAGCTTAAGCAGTACAGCTAAAGATGTGCAAATGAAGACACAGCACTGACAGATTGTAAACCAGCAGGCCTCAAGAGGTGGACAGCAGAGCTGAACATACACACACACAGCATAAAAGATAGATTAGGATGGTGCACATTTAAATTGAAAGAGGGACTGAAGATTATCACAAAGCATGAAACTGATGGCTGAGCTGAAGATGTCTGATATCCTTTGAACTTTCCTCTCTGACTGATCTAATATGCTAGTGAGCTTGAGGGAGTGATGTGGGTATGAAGTAACCTTGGGCTTTCACTTAAACCACCAGAAGTGGCTTCATTGTTCCCCTCTCCAGTGGTGAAATGTGAAACAGACACTAGAAAGTTACTGCATGAAAGGGATTTTAACCAAACCATAAATCTGGCCCAAAGCTGGAGTCAAAGAGTCTTGAGTCAACTCCAGCTTTGGGCTGTTCCGATGTAGAGAATCCACAGGTACAAAAGTGGACTTATTGTTCTTGTCCCTCTTTTCTGGATCGAATCAAATCACCCGATTCACCTGAAAGTCTCCAATTGTCTTGTGAAAAGTAGAGGCTGGCAGATGCACTTACAGCAGATGAGACAGATGATGAGCCAAGCCAGGAGCCAAGCCAACTGAGCATGCAGTGAATTGTAACAGCGCAATTAAGAGAGAGAAGAGAAGAAAATAAATACATGAAAGAAGTAATGTGAAATATGACCATAGATGGTAATATTCATGACTCTTACTTAATTGAATATACCTGGGGGAAATTAATTTGACAACACTGATACACTGCAAATTTAAAATGTTTTGTTTTACTCAAGAAAATTGTACTGAGAGAAAATTGGACGAGAGTCAATTCAAGAAAAGTTTATCTGAAGTTCACCACCAGTAATTTGACATAATCTTTATCATAAAAACATGAGGTCACATTGCAGACATTCCAGTTTTTTGAAAATTGGGTGAAGAACAATTATGCAAACATTGACCAAAGGATTATTCCACAAAGACCACAAAGACCTTCAGTTCCTTGCTAGGTCTGAGATGTCTCTCAAATCACGCCTGTTTGTGCTCTCATAAAACTACTGATGCGATCTTAAAAAGGCCTTGTGAAGAAGTTTGCAGCTAAATCATCACAGCCCACATCCCAGCTCTGAGTCCCCGACACACACCTAATCAAATATTAAATTCAAATATTCATGTTCTTATCAGGGCCGTGTCTATAAGAACTGTCCTTTATGTCTAGGGGTTATAACCGCCAAATGGAATGCTCAGATCGGAGCAGCCAATTACGATTTGATTTGAACCTCGCTGGCCCTCAGCCAAGCAAATAGCTGAACTCGGCTGACCTTTCTGCGGCTGCTTGCAGTGGTCGTGCGGCACTCCGGCCGGTGATGAGTGGCGGGACTGATGTGGGAGCAGTGGGCCGCACTCCTGTTCCTGCTGAACTGAGCCAGTATTTTGAGGACACACTGATACCAGTTCAGTAGGCACAGAAGGTCATAACCCGGTTCACGGTGGATTCACACACAGCCCTCTGAGCTCAGGATGAAAAACAGAGGCAAGTGAACCAAAGGTCCTTTGTACAGGCTGTTGAACAATTATTTTTGAAACAT
This sequence comes from Alosa pseudoharengus, assembly GCF_046254945.1. NCBI lineage: Eukaryota > Metazoa > Chordata > Actinopteri > Clupeiformes > Clupeidae > Alosa > Alosa pseudoharengus. The sequence continues at coordinate 28,789,051 of NW_027468576.1, read as the reverse complement.
TAAATGGGATGCGTGTACAAAAATGCAGGGTGGTATCGCTAGGTGAGGTAATGACAACAAAATGATTCAGATAGGCTTTCACAGAGACAGAGATGGGCAGGGAAAAGGCAGGGTGTGCATACAAAACATACGCATGTTTATTCTGTCTTGAACTATCTTTGTGCGACTGGTGGTGCAGCAGAAATAGGCAACTCCATCACAAAATGAAGCTGCTGTGCATCAAGCTCGATCCATTAGTCAGAGAATGCCATGCACACTCCAGAAAGGAAAAGCGGGGCGTGTCCTTTTTTATCCCCATAAATGAATGGCCTCGTTCAAGGCTGGGCACTGACTGAATGGGACGGGCCCACTGCATGCCGCAACTGGCTTGACATTTGCAGAGCATTCCTTGGGTCTTTATAAGAAATGTGTGCGGCCCGCCGCTGCTGATGCCGAGCCCACATCAGTGAGTGGGCTTCATGCAGCCCTGTGATTAACTCTGCCTTCTTCTTTTACAATGAGGTGAACGGCTCTCCAGCTGGGCCTCTTAACATCCTATCAACTATTTCACTTCAGGCACTGAACTTAGCCACTGTGAACAGTATGTTTTAGGGATCAATGCTCACCAATCAGCTAAGCTCTGTGCCTTTAGCAAGTGATGTTATAGGATGTATTGTGACCTATAGAGATACTGGGGAGAGAGTGTTACACCAGCTGTGATGCACATATCGGCTGCTTATGCTGTACAGTTGAGTGTGATTGTGGATATGTTGTGGGTGGTGATGTGGAGCTGGCTAAAGTAATATTTTGTGAATGGAGGGCAGGCATTGCGCACTCATCACAATCTTTGCTGCCTGTTCCATAAACTCCACACTATGCTGCACAGCATAATAGCTTGCGCTCATTCAATAATAAATCTAGTGAGGAGTACCCGTCGCTGAGAAATACTAGACCTTTTTCACAGTCATTCTGTACTCCTACGGATTAAATTTTGTTATTTACCCAAATCTCACATCTGTAAAATTCAATTCTCATATAATGCAAATAAGCGTATTTGGCAGCTGACAGATCTATTTGGGCTTGGGTTTATAGGACCGTAGCTTCAGCCTGGTATCTTTCGAATCTCCAAATGTGTGACCTTCTCCATATTCATTTAGAGCAGCACAACCTTTTTGTCCTCGTTATGCCACTTGCTCCGACGTCCAAGAGAGTCCGAGGGGTGTGTGGCGACACGTCGATGCCAACAGTGAGCGTCCTCCTCTCACACACACCTGGAAAGCAATGAAGGGGTGGAAATCCCTGGCAATGTGATTTTTGTTTATGTTTGTCCACCAAATCACGGTGCCAGGAACCCTCCCCATCATCGCCAGACTGGCGGCACCAGATGCTTCCCCAGCTGCAGTCCAGCTGTGACCTGTGGCTGCTCTCACCCTATGGGGAAAGAGAGAGGAAAAACATCATCTTAACCTACACCTCATGAAAAATAAAGATATTCAGCCCATGCAAAGATTTAGCACCACTGGAGCATGGATATAAATATCATCCTCCTTCTTGATCGACTTAGAGAAATAAATCAATGACATTGCATGAGACTCCAGTGGGTAATGGCATACTCTCCAGGTCAGAATGAGCTTTTGCAGTTTCTCACATTACTATGTGATGTCTAAGTGTTCGTAGAATCCTATTTTAGGACCGTAGTGATGGACATTATTATTATGATTTTCTTCAAACTGTTGTGCGAGTTCTTTCGAAGATTGGCATTTCAGAATTCTGCTGCCAATTCCTACTGCGGAGGTGTAAAAGACGTCTTTGTCGCCTAACTGCCACAATGATGTTAACAGATCAGAGCAAGACATGGCGGGAAGAGGGAAAACATTTTCAGATCGAACACCATTGCACTCAACTGAAAAGTGCTATGTTTATCCCAGCTATTTTCCTTCTTTGGAAAATTCCAAGGCCACCCTGCCGGTAACCACAAAATGCTGTGATTGTTCATGGAAAGTAGTGAATGAGCTGCAGCTTGAGAGACGAGAAGACTTTGTGCAAGGTAAACGCAGACTAAATCAAATTTAGAGCTGACCAATGCACTTCACGGCTGAAGACCATGCATGCATTGTTTTTCACACAACAAGCAGCCCTTGCTGGCATTCTGCAGGAAATTGCTGAAATCCTCCAAGGTATATAACAGTGTACTTTTAACTGGCACTATGGTGCAGAATTTTTCCAGAGGGGGAAATGTATGTCTCAGTTTGTGTTAATATTTAAGCCCCTCTTTCCCAAAGGAATCGTGAATTCATACTGTGTTTATCATGCACTGAGACGAACATGTGAGCATCTCACGCTACCCCAAGGAAGCAGCAGCAGGAAGCACGTCTGTGGAATGCCAGCAAAGCATTAGATGAAGACAAATTACGGGAGTGAACTATGTTAAAAATGTTGCCTTGGTCCATGGAGACATAAATCATGCCATGTGAGCAGAATAGCCAGTCATACCATGATGAACTTTTGCATGCAACATACTGTACATACAATGCAGCCTTAATGTATGTTCGGAGAGCAGAGTAGAAATTAACATAGAACAATATCTGCACACAGCTTGAGATTTCTGGATGAGCTTGGGACAGGCCTATTTCCATACCTTCGCACATTCAATTTACCTATGTGGAAAGGCAAATTAAGCGGGCTGGCACTTTACTTATGGGTCAGGAAGCAGTTTTTTTTCTCACGAAAGCCAGCCACGATTCAGCCAATAAAAAAAATTCATGCCTCACTACGAGATTTTTTCCCCTCCATAGGCTGAAACCACGTTTGCAAATCGTGGGCCAAGTCATTTGTTTACAAAGGAGACGCTCACAGGTCCCTGAGATCTACGAGCCCCTGTGTCAGTTTCACATCCAATTCATCGCCCCCTTTGCCATGCCCCATTTCAGTTACATGATCCAACTTTATAGAGGCACAGCGATTAGCTATCAGAATGTGTTTACCTCACAATGGTCAGCAAATGGTCAACACATGGAAAGGTCAGCCTCAGTGGGCGCCTTCTGCTGCAATCTCACATCAGTATGAGAGCCCTACTCACGGCACCAGCCCGCTTTGAAATGAATAGGGGGTGACTCATAGTGTTGGGCACATGCAGAGGGTCAGAGACAAGGTCTGAATATCAACTGAAATACTGCTTTTTTAAACTGGAGTTTGGAAAGTGCACTACTACACTATGACGCATTCATTTCTTTATTTTTTGGGTGTGATGTTTTGGTTGTAGAAATGTGCTTAGGAGGAATTACAGTGTTAATGGAATACTATAAGATAAATGCACATCTTCGCACACTGAGTTTTGTTTGTTAATTGTCCAGAAGAGTCTAAGGAGAGAAGTCTACAAGCTGCCTGTCTCAATACTGCCCAAGAAGTGCTCGTAACTTGACTAGTGCTCATTCAATATGTGAAATGCCAGCTCACAACACAGCACTGTGACACATTAATCAAAGACTAAGGCTATGTTTAGACAGAAACGATCTGAAGAGAAAATGCAAAAGTGGTGTTGCGTTCTCACTTATTATTCCGCGTTTAAACAAGCGTTTTTAGGGGGAAATCTGTGTGCATGCGGTGACGCAAATGTGTGTGAAATTCGATGTAGTATGCACGCCAGGCGGCTAGGTGGTAGTGTGAAGCACTGCTACACAACACCACCAAGTGCAGACTTTTGCGTTTTTACCCTTTAGACAGGAATGCGACGGTGAAGCGTTTTTAATATTTCCACTCTTGATGGGCGGTTTCACTTTTTTTTTCGTTTTTAAGCCCCAAAAAACGCTGTTGCCATCTAAACGAAAGGCACTTCTGATGAAATATTTTGTTGTTTTCTCCCACGAGTGTTGTTGTGTAAACAGGGCCTGTAGTTCATGATAGAAAAACACTTCCATACATACTTAAACCCCCAAATTGTTTATATATACACAGTATCAATCATGGCCCACAGCCTGGGACATACCCGCCCAAATCAAACATGCAATCTGTCTCCCAGATGTCTCCAGCTGCTGCGCCTGAGATACGCATCCATATTATCACATTCTAAACTCTAAGTCATACGGCTGCACCATAAAGCCAGGAGTACTCTCATTCATGAATTACATTACACATTCATGAATGGGGGCGGTCATGTCCTTCCACTGCCTTCAGTGTAAACAGGTTTGATTCACCAAATTATGCTAAGTGCCTGTTTTATTTCGACATCAAACATATTACAGATGGCTAGGCCTTTAATTGGACTTGTATCCAGCTATGGATAGGCTGCAGATATGGCGTCAGTGTTGTCCATGCATTTGTCTCGGTGACAATCATTTTTGCGGTAATCATGTCATTAAGACTGATGATTGTGTTGCAGCCTTATTGGCACCTCCCATGTGGGCTCTGACAGAGAGGCTGGCATGGAGAATCAGGATGTCAGCTCAAATTAACCTGAAAAAAACATGTTGCGATGCTGCTGAGGCCATCCCAGAAGAACCACAAAAAGAGTAAGATGACACCAGTCATTTTGCTAATTGCTAGGATCTTTGGTTTACAACTAATGCCTTTCAGCTTACATTAAAGTAATTAGCCAAATATATGTTTTTCTTTGCAAAGACCTCAGAGGAATATTCAGAATTTCAAAATTCACAGTTTAAGAGAAATTCAGTTTAGAGGTGTTAGATCTGTATGCAAGATATTATCTCCCTCATCTAACTAAAATTAGACATTGTCAACATTTTTGTTATGGCCTCATTATAAACAAGACTAAGATAATTTGCCCCTCTCTTTGCCCCACTCCCTCTGTAAAGCAGACGAAGTCTGTAACTCAAAACAAGTCTGTGAAAATGTTATTGACATTTCAGGCATGTTTTTCAGACGGCCACCTGAGAGTGAAACTTCATCAGTGTCCAGAAAGGAAAACCACTCTGGGCACAAAATAACAGACACACTCTGCAAAGTTGTACTTACTGTCTAGTAGTTTGTGAAACAGACACAGAAGAAAGAGAAAGACTGCTGAAACAGGGAACACATCACTCACCGTAGATTTTACGTGCTGATACCACACTGCGCCAAGTTCAAATGAGGATATGAACAGTGAGGCAGAGTTCAGTTCACGCCTTCAGATTCCATGAGAAATGCGTAATGTTCCCATCCACCACTATTCCGTTTGTTGTGTGGGGATGAGAGCGCCGTTCGGATCGCCCTTCTCCGTTGCCTCCCCTGCCTGGCATCAAGCGAAGGAGGGATAGAGAAAGAGGGAGAGAGAGAGAGAGAGGGGTCAGGTGTGGTGTGAACACTCTCCGTAGGCTGAATGCTATCCTGGTGTCTATCTCAACCTGATGAGGCAGAAAAGGGAAGGGAGAGAGAGAAGTAAAAGGGAAAGAAAGAGAGAGAGAGAGAGAGAGAGAGAGAGACTTTTAACTGGCAGTCCCGGGAGATCCACTTTCCATTTGAGACTTGCAATCAGTGCTGCCTTCTCTCTCTCTCTCCTCCCTCACCCCACCTTCTTTAACCCCCCCCCCTGTTTTTTTCCAGGCTCCGTTGAGACTGCTTTATTGTAGCAATTGCATTAGCCTTTAGCCAAAGAGGAATGAGTCTTAGTGCCTAATGCATTCTCTATCTCTTCTTCCCCCTCTTTCTCTCCCTCTCTCTCTTTCTCGCTCTCTCAGTCTGTCTGACTGTACACGTACACACCTTCTCACACTCCCTCTTTTGGAGTCTCTTTCTGTTTTATCCCTTAAAGGGCCACTGTCTTGCTTTGGCTGTTTCTGCTTCTGACTACTGATCATTCCTAATGCATATTTGTCCCAGTGTATTGCATTGTGTCTTATCAGTTGAGCATACACCACATAGGGTTGCAAAACCTATACCTAAACTACGTGGGAATGCTAAATGCAGGTGGGTATTAGTCTTACATTCATTATAGAAATAACTTTTAATAATTCATACCTTTGCAAACGTTTAATAAGTCATACCTTTTAACTTTAGCAATATCCAATCTGTTTTATTAGTCGTGATCAAAATCAAAAAGTCAGATCATGTTAAAAAAATAGTATGTTTTGCTGCTCTTGCTTTCTTTTCTAACGACAATAAATATTGTCTGGCTTTGAGGGCTGTGCTAGACAGTTGACCTTGACTGACTTGGCTTCTGCAATTCTTGGCATGCTGAGATAAATAAGCATTTAAACTTATGTAAATATATGTGGAGAGTTGACAGACTTTGTGCAGCCAATGTAAAACACGGTAAAAAAATTCTAAATATCATCCAAATCATCGGAACAATTGTCTGCGTCAGCTGATATCTTGTCTATCACATAAAACATTTTACTGCCCATGAAATTATCATAGAAAAATAAGCTGCAGCCATCAGTGCCTGTCTCTTGTTTAAGTTATGGGAAAGAGGGAGAGAAAGAGACAGACAGAAAGGAGAGAGAGAGTGAGTGAGAGAGAGAGAGAGAGAGAGAGAGAGAGAGAGAGAGAGAGAGAGAGAGAGAGCATTTTCAACAGCATATTTCTGTTTTGGGAAGGGGCAGGGGGGCTTGACAAATATGAGCACTGTGACATACAGAATGATTAGCTTCTTTTTATGTGTCCTCAATCATTTTGTTGTTCTTTTCCGGGCAAATGGAGGCAGCCACATGGAGCGGGCACTCATGTGGCTCTGGATGAATAAGTGGGCCTCATTTTTGCCCCTGGTTTATTTATTCTAAGATGGGGCATTTAGACTTTCCAGACCCGGTGCCAGGGCAGCCCAAAAAGGGGTAGCCTGTCTTTGTCAGAGGGGACTGTGGGCATGAGCCGTTTAGATGCCATGCGAATTACCCGCCGAGAAACACCCACACACAAGGGCACCAGTCTGCAGTTTTGCGAGGAGGTTGCATGACATGTGGCAGAGGCTCCTTGGCCCACAAATGAGCGCAGCAAGAATTCAATTTTTCATCAGGAAACCATTGAGCTCTTGGGCCCCACAATGAGAAGTTGGCTTAACACTCGAAGATTTATTAGAAAACACTTTTATCCAAACAAATCATTTAATTTACGTATGTGAAGATGTATGATAACAGTTTTGTGTTTTTGAATAGATGCAAATATCATAAACAGTGTTCTTCTGAACAAATGATATCGCCATTAGTTAATGCTGCTATGAATTCTCTATATATTTGAAGGGGGCACATAAATTCCAGAAATACATTGAGGCCCAGAGAGATAAACAAAGATTGCTCTCAGTATACAGGACAAGTGATATCCTGCAGAAGCCAGTTGGGAAGGACACTAAATTACTTTTCAATTGAAAATACACACACATGTTTTCCAAATCTATAAGAGTTTAACTTTAAGCCATCTACGGAGTAGAGTGTGGGGCAGATTGCTTGCCAAGCATCTCACTTTGCCAGAGCTATTTTCAGTCAGCTTGTTGTCGTGCTGTTGCAGCCGTCGTTGTTTCATTAAAACAACCATCTGGATCATTCGCAGAGCGAGACTGAGACCGCCACGATTTGTTCCCCAGCACTCGCTGGCTGTGGGGTGGCTATCGCACAAGGGGCAGGAGAGATGAGATTATTGCCTCGGCTTCACCCGCCCGTGCCTAAGAGGGGCAGCACATGTGCGGCTTGTGCGGCTTCCGCTGCCGAGGATGGTCCGAAAATCTGCTGGGACCATATGAACTCCCCGGTTCTGAACCACAGCTGGGCCCCCACATCTGGCGGCCACCCCTCCTCCAGACATCAAAGGCTGGGCTCGCTCCATGCAGACAGGTGGCACAGTAATGCCACTGGAAACCCCTCCCAGTACCCCCCCCCCCCCACACACACACACCTCCTGCCTCTGTAGAAGCCCACTGCATGCCCCCAAGGCTCCCGTGTAATGAAACGTGCCGCGCCCAAAAGCAGGACACGCTACCAAAACCTCGCCGCCAGCGCAACCGCCTATAAAAGAAATACTTGGTCTGTTGAGAGTATGCTGTGGAGTAGACCCACATGCCTGCCCAAACCTGCATAGAAAAGGCTGGCCTCATGAAAGCCACATCATCATTCAACCCCTACGGCCTATCCAACTCTGGAGCAACCAACACACACGCAATTGGTAGATTACACACATACACATACACACACACAGGGTGCAAATGGATTATATCATGCAAGACTAGACAGGTCATGCAAGAGCAAGTAAGCATCAACCTTCACCAACACCTGGATATCACCTTGAAAAAAAATCATAATGACCTAATGCAATATGATCTGGGCATTTTATTTTCCTTCCATATCCATAGCATAAGGTTTTCAGTTGAAATATATTTTACTTTACAAGAATATGTATGTACTGATCATCAACTCATAAATGGTATAAAATTCCCTCAATGTTATCATGTGATTTTTTCATCTTGAAGACATGTTTGTTCATTGCCTCCTGGGGCCATTCTAATGTAAATCAGTGACAAGGAAATATGGGGTACCGCATACCAAAGCCTTATTTAGATTAAAATCTTGTTTTTACATCTAGAGTCATTATTGTGCTATGTTGTGGCAAAAAGAAAAAGGGAAAAGTTCAAATACCTAGCCACATGATTAGCAGGGCATATTTGGAAACGAGAAACGAGAATGAACCCACATGGCAGCCCATAAATGACACAAGTGAGGTGTGTAGTTAGATTACTCAATGTCTAACTAATCACAGACCCTCTGAAGCAACCGGACACAGTCTGCTAAAATTAACAAAGTGTCCTAGGTGAGTAAGAGCACTTTCCTGTAAGGCTACTCCATGAACCCCATACATTTGTATTTCACAACTATGGTTACATTTTGGTTTCCTCATTTCCGTCTGAACCAGCAACCACAGACTTACTCTGTGAAAATACCATCTGATTCCTAACATGAATGGTACATTCATTACATCTAATAAGGAAATAAACACACACCTGAATGTACAGTATATCACCTTGTCCTTTGTCCAAAAACGGATTTTGATCCTACTGTTTTCTATTTGCACAGCTAGATCCTGTTAACACTACTACTGATATGAGTAGCACACCGGATAAGCTGTAGGTCAGTATACAGGCTTTGCTTAGGTCGTGTGAAAAGAAGTCTCATACCACACAAATCTCTAGGTGAGCGTAAGCTTTAACACAAGGAAACAGCCTTTTCTGTCGGAGATTACTCTTTGGAAGCACACTCGAATTTCAATCGTGTCTCCGCGGCATCTGGCCTTAGCTGTTGTTTGGATTGATAACAAGCAATGAATCCACACAGAAAACGCAAAGGAGGAAAACAACAAAACAATATGGCTCAAGTGGCTGCCAGATCTCATCACTCAACTTTTACCACAAAAACAATGATTGGTTAGATGGAGAACAGGATAGACACTGAGGCTTGGTCAGCCAATATAATCAATACAAATCATGTGTTAACAAAGCTGTCTCATGCACTAATTGACCCATTTCCATGCTGAAAGGGACATCTAAATGGTCTCCTCAAGCAGATCTGTGTCATCATATCATGTATCTACTGAAAACACAACGCACAAATTAAGGCACAAAATGGACGTACACACTTGGATTCCTAATTCCGTTCTTCCCCTGTTTATCCACATGAGTAATAGTGTGCAGAGTGAGATGGTAACCCAACCAAATAAGGCTAATCCAAATAAACAGAGAGCACGTTTTGGTGGTAGCCTAATCTAACCCACAATCTAACCCTATGGCCATACTCCTGTCTTATTGGCAGTTAAACAGGCCCCACTTCCTACTCCTGGGGACATGTACTAAATAGACCCATTCTCTCGAGCTGCTCTGGCCAGAAGGTTATGTGGGAGTATAATTGCCTTGTATTTCCATTGCTGTGTTCATTACGCTAACTGCTTGGCCCACGCTACATACCTCCGACTTGCCGCAATTTGTTGTGTTTGTTAGTTACTGTCAGATCCTCGACTGCCAGGCGCTTGTCTCTACAGAGAAGGTCAGTACAGTATTGTTTAAGAAAAATGGTTCAGACATGTTTGCTTTGTGATTCACCAGCCATGCAAATCAAAATAAAAAGAAAATAATACAAGTGGAACACAGAGAATAATTTTGGACTGTTCTGGAAAGGTCAGATGGAAAATGCTGTGACAAGGCTCTTTCATACAGTTTCAGTCGCTCCCTCTGGCGACAGTTAAGAATTTGTAATTAAGAAATTAAATTCACATAAACATCAAGCACAATGCATGATGATGACCTTTCTGTTTACTACAAGGGTTGGGGGGTGGGAAAGAAAATTGACATGAAAACACAGGCATTTTGAAGTCAGGAAAACACACATTTTGGGAATCCATTCTGGCACATTTCTGGGAAACAGTATGGACAGATGCCATGAGGACAGGTTAACAGTGAAATCAACAGGTCAGAAACATCAAAGCTCATCGACCCCCCACTGGCACCCCATGAGCATATTGCAATGCTGTCAGGACATCTAATCAGGCTGCTCTCCTTGTGGGCAATACACTTTACCCTGTTTACTGACAGTAAAAGGTAGAGGGAAGAAAAACAAATGAAAAAGGCTGTAGCATTTCAGCTTTGTGTTTATAAGAGTGAACACATGAGTCACTCAGGAGATTGAAATTAAAAACAGAGGCAGCGAGAGATGCACTCGCTGTTCAGATTCATATCTGTCCACTCTATTTAAGTCACAACCTCACAGTCACATTATCAGATTTACATGGAAGAATCTAAATCAAATTTTGACATAGCCAATCATGTGTTGCAAAAGTTAATTTCATTTTATCTAGCGGAATATCTAAGCATTCCTTACCTCTGTGTTTTCATGAACAACTGAGAGGATGAGGTGGTGAGATGAGATTTCTTAGAGAGGCAGAGCTCTGGCTGTTACTGGAGCAGTCTGTAACAGGATACGCAGACATGAGCAAAAAAAAAAAGACCTTCCTGAACGCATTAATGTAACTTAATGGAATCTGTGGCTCCACAGGACCTCCCCATCCATTATGTCTGTGTCTATACCTTACGAGATGCTGAGCAAATTACAGCATTGACTTCTCATAAACACTCACTCACACCCATACTGAGGAAACCAGATTACAATAATCAGTTCAGTATGTAATATTTATGTAAAATGTTGCTGTATTTTTATCTATAGATGTTTAGATTTAATCACGTTTGTGTTCTTAAGTAATTGAAAAGAATGGAAACTGTAAATACAATATTATGCACTGACAGCTAAACACTTACGAACACTTACTGAACACAGCTGAACACTTAAGTTAAAAGGGTCTCTTGTATGTTACATGGGCTTGACATGAGTTGATTACAAAATTATTAGACTGGCAGTGAACAAATGTCATAAAGGACGGGATGATTAAATTATTTCTTTGGTGCTGCGAAAGAGTTGTCTCTAAAATTATAAAACATATTACTGCATATTTTAATTTATAAGATAAGCATGCATGTTTTTCTACATTAAAAAAATGATGCTTGTAACCAAATTGCTTAATTCACTTTGTGTCCCATAGCAGACTGGACAGAATTTTGGAGGCCTTTCCATAAGCAATAGCACGCCCTCTTCCATTAAGTGAGATGGCAAAACAACATCTGATGGTCTGCTCACTTGTCTTGTTAATGGAGCCACGTGACAGTGAGTGAAAGTGCATGACATCACCTCTACTATATTCAGCCACAGTAACCTATGGCAAATTAATATTTCCTAAACATTATGTTTACAAATATATTTTAAATGTTTTCATAACACTCACAAACGTAATAGGCTAAACATCTGCAATTTTTAAATGTATGCTAATAATCCCACAAATTTTATAATTTTCCACAAAAGCTGTTGCCTACATACGTAATAACTAATTTCCAAAAAACATTAGAATTATTACACAATTATTTTTATCGCTTAATAATAATTACATAATAATTGTTACACTTGCAGGAACACCCACCAACATAATTAACTAACATTATAAAAAAAAATTCCCCAATCCCACCAAAGTAATACTTTCCCACACATGTATTAACTGTTGCCTACCTAATGATTATTACATTTGTGGGAAGCTATTACATTCATGGGAAGGTTAAAAAATGATTACATTAACTTCCCACAAACATCATAAATCACTAATTTAGTGAAATTCAATCTATTTTATTGGTTATAAGAGTATGTTTGTCAATAATCGTTGCCATCTGAACAAATCTCATGACCATATAATACCCATTCTTAAAAAACGCTTTCATAATTCTTCAAATTATTACATTACTGAGAAATTATGTCAATAATACACTCAATACACACCTATGATTAATTAAGAAACTGAAGTGCAACCATTTTAAACCATGTGCCTGATGCCTCAACCATTTTTTTTATCTGTTAAATGTTAAACCTGTATAAACTTGCACAATGCATTAAAAACCATGCACTTAGATTTTGTTAAAATAGGGCCAGAGGACATCAAGCTCCCGTGCCATGTTTTGCCTGCTAGGCTGCTTCCCCCCTCATTGCTGCTGCTATTTTACCTGCTAGGCTGCTTCCCCCCTCATTGCTGCTGCTATTTTACCTGCTAGGCTGCTTCCCCCCTCATTGCTGTTTGCTGCTATATAGGCCTAGATTGTCTCCAGAAAGAGTGCCAAATTTCTTAACTGTACAGTTCTAGGGGCTGCCACAGACAGAAGAAAGAAGCAGAATAATAACAAAATTATTGAAGCACAATGGATGGAGTATAATGGAGAAAAAGAGAAAGACACACAGCTTTGCTGCTTCACCCATAGTAAAGGTGATGAATGATAAGTAAAGGTAAACAGAAGGGGGAGCTACAAAGTTTCCCCGTTATTTGTTGAAAATAACTAGGGTACTGTTAACAGTGAGTGGCCAAATGTCTTAACCATACAGTTCAAGGGGCTACCCCAGTAAAAAGAAGCAAAATCTTCAGCTTTATGCTTAGCCACCAGTAAAAATAAAAATTAGAAACACAATGGTTTATTTGCATCGGCTTGGTCCCCAATCATAATTAAAAAAGAAAAAGAGAAAAACACCCACTATCTGGGTGCCTAGCAGCTTCACAAAAAGAATCAGGGTACTGTCCCCAATAAATATGCCAATTTTTAAAATTAAGTCATACGATTCTGGACTGCCATAGACTGGTATTATGAAAAATATAATACAAAAGGAAAGAAACACAGTGGATACTTAAGCAGATTCAGGGGCAAGGGTGGTAGGGGAGTATTAATACTTAGGAACAATAATAGGTGAAGCTATCATGGAATCCCAACACTGATGCCATCTATGAAAAGGGTCTGCAACGACTATATTTCATGCGGAAGCTGAGAAAGTTCAGAGTAAGAGAAATGATGGTCTTTTTCTATCACTCTTTTGTTGAGAGTATTTAAACTTTCTGCTCCATTGCCTGGTATTTTCCACTGTCAGTGACAAACAATTAAGATTGCTGGACATCAGTTAAATTCTCTGACCAAAATCTGCGAATCCAGGGTGGTGAGGAAAGGACAAGCAATTTGCGGTGACGGGCTAGATCCCCTATTCCAGGCGTATGAGGTGCAGCCATCAGGCAGAAGGTAAGGATGTCGTCCTTACAAACCAACCAGGCTCGCAAATCATTTATTCCTACCAGCATTACTCTGCTGAATAAGTTAGGGAAAGTAACTTGATCCTTTCTGTGTGATGATACTGCACTTTGTTATTATATTAAAATGTAACTGATGATATTGCACCTTACTAGTGATAGCCTACTGGTACTATGATACTGCACTTTACTATTTTATAATGTAGAGATACTTGGTGTTGTGTTGTTGTATGGGGGTGTGGGAGGGTTTAGTCGTCCTGTTGCTGTCTGTTTAATAGGCCAAGTAAAGGTAGAAACACAATGGCAATGTGGCCCTACAAACCATTGCTTGGCCCTAAAGAATCTGTCATTGGTCTTCGAATGTGTCAACATACAGGAAAATAAGATGACTCTGGTGTGTAATATCTAGCTTTTCCCATTCAAGTTGTTGCTAAACATGTATAACCTAAGAGGGATTTTTAAGCTATGATCACCTGACCACGTGTTTACTCATTTCTTCATACACTTTTTACACACTTGGCTTTTCCAAATTTGTTCTGAAAACTATTCATTGGTGTGGGGTCCCTCTGGTGGCCAAAGTGAGAGCAGCCTGTTTAGGCCTAGTAGTTGTTTGCTGACACCTATGGCTGACACACGTTGCAACCATAGACAGTAAAAGGTTGCAACGGAAGGGCTGGCCGTTTGTTGCAAACAGTTGGGGCTGTTACAGTTTTCCTAATTATAGAATGCGGTCTTGAGGCTAACCCTTACCAGAGAATGTCTAATAAGGGGAGAACTGTCACTCTCGGAACTCTGTGGTGCCAAATTCGGTTTGTATGGGATTAATAGAGAGTGAGGAGGCTCTCCGTAGACGGGCTCTGCACTTACACAGCAAAAGAAACTGACGAGAATCGAACTGCCAAACAAATGAAGGCCGGAGAGCCAATAAAATTGTAGCAGAGAATGTAGTCGCATCGTTGGGGTGAATGTACGGAAGGACCCCGTTTAGTCGAGATGTTCATAATGCCAGAGATAATGCATTAATTTCCGCACAGTGTTGTTTAGTCTTACCTTTAACACGTGAAATAGACAGTGAAGTGTCAAACATACAAACACATGTCATGAATAAATATGACAATTGACAATTCAACTACTGTAATATTGTTAAACATTAAAACCTGTATTAGTGCATTCTGTATATATAATATATTCTGCAGTGTCGGCTGCACATTTTGGGTCCCATCAAGATGATCCCTTTTGACTTCAAAATTCCTTTCGACGAGCTCAACACGGCACGCGACGGTTGTTAGGTGGCAGTTCACATTGCCTGTGTCAAAATGATAGCACCACCAAACTAGCTAAAGAGCTAACAAGCCTCTGACAGCGACCGCAGGTGTACCCAACATCCATCGACTGCCGGAAGATACACGCTCAGTTGTCACGTTTTCTTCTTAAACTTGCTACGTTTCAGCCTCAACATGTTCGAAGAAGCGAGCGAAGTGTTTGAGAACATGTTTAAATCTTCATTTCCTTTAACATTCATTGTGTTTTTGCCGGCTGTGCTTATTTTGGTCTCGCCACTTCCAGCCGAAGCGGCACATGAATTCACGGTGTACCGCATGCAACAGTACGACCTACAGGGACAGCCCTATGGTATGTTACACTCTGAAAAGTGTATTTTGCAGATTTATTTTTAAATTTACATACGTGTGTGGGTGTTATATGGGATAGTTTGCTAACTGACGTTAATGTTTATCACAACCGTTTGATAACTTGCCTTAGCTTAGTTAGCAATCTTGATTTGCTAGCGTTCATTCAAGGTTGCTAACATCATTGGCCAGATAAGAAGCTATCGAGCTCTGTTACCACTGGCTAATGTCAGGCTAGATTAGCTACCAATACGAATATAAACATTTGGAGGCACTCAGACATGTCCAGATTACCTTTTCAATGTTGACAGCATGAATTATTTGGCTGTGAGGCATAGTGGCAGCTATGACTGTAACCAAAATCAGCTGACGGTATTTAAACACAGGCAGGAGGTATGCTAAGTTGGCTAATTAACGAGGCTAACGTCAAATGAGTGGGCTACTGTAGCTAAACTTAGCTGGCGATATAACCAGATATTCTTTAAATGTTTTGTTTGTTTATATTGTGCAACTCCGAGAGATCAGTCAAATTTGTACTGATCTGTTACATGCCCCCTCAGGCACCAGAAACGCGATTTTAAATACCGAGGCTCGCACCGTGGAAGCAGAGGTGCTGAGTCGCCGCTGCGTGCTCCTCCGACTAGCAGATTTCTCATATGAGAAGTACCAGAAAGCTCTTCGACAGTCTGCCGGAGCTGTCGTCATTATTCTGCCAAAAAATATGTCCACCATGCCGCAGGACGTTTTGCAGGTATACTATTATTAAGAATATCCTGCCAGGTTATACACCATGTAAACTAAATGAGATTTAATAGTTACTTCACTATAACTTCACTATAAATTGTTACATAGTGTACACTACAATATACTATGTGGAATTATGTTTGTTTATCATAGTGTGGATAATGGTGTGTTACATTTTCATATGCAATGACATTCTTATTCTGTGTCTCCATTGGCATAGTATTGTGTAAAGATGTGTGGCCTTAAATGTTGATTTGTTAAAATCAGTAGCTTTTGTAGTTCAAGTCATGGAGACCATGCCATTTGTCATTTCTTAATTTCTCATGACACAATGTGTCCGATTCTCTTAACAGCAGTTCATGGAGATGGAGCCAGAGCTCCTTGCCACTGAAACTATTGTTCCAGTGTACTTTGCACTGGAAGATGATGAGCTGCTGTCCATA
Source organism: Alosa pseudoharengus (assembly GCF_046254945.1). Lineage (NCBI taxonomy): Eukaryota > Metazoa > Chordata > Actinopteri > Clupeiformes > Clupeidae > Alosa > Alosa pseudoharengus. The sequence goes on along the minus strand of NW_027468576.1, from coordinate 28,772,694 downwards.
TACAAGCAGACCCAGATCTCGTCATCATCACAAATATCTTCATCAGCAGCTGAGGGTATGGAGCAGACTCACAATGAATCTGAATGAACATGGCGTTGAATGGCAGCATTTCTCATACCAGCTACACCATATTTGACCACATGCTTACTAGGTGTGTTTTCTTTATTCTAGTGCTGCTGCACACAGCAACTGCCAATGGTTTTCAGATGGTCACCAGCGGCGCACAGAGCAAGGCAGTGAGCGACTGGGCCATCACCAGCCTGGAGGTGAGCAGACTGCTTCTTCAGCTCTCTAGCTCTCTATCGAGCTTCATGTTTGAATTATACCAATACTACAACTAAGTATTTTCCCCCCACCATATCCATAGCACATTGCCAGCAAGATCTAGACAAGACTATTATGGTTTAGATATTTCTACTGACTAAAGTGGCTCTAGACTGTATGTTGTTTGAGTGATTCCAGTCTCTCTTGGCTCTGAGAGTGTTAAATTATTTTCAATGGCTTTGTGTTCTACATAATGGAGCTTATGTCTTGACAAGGGACGACCTGATTTTAAAATGTAGATACTGAATACATTTTGCATGTATTTTTTAAAATCATATTTGCATGACTTGTAGGCTGTACAGATAAAGACAATTGCAGGCTATACAGACAGGCAGTCAGAGAGCTTGTCTAGGTCCCAGCTATCAGTTTACATACTCAAAGCATATTATAATAAAACATGATTCACCCTCTGTGTGGAAATAACCTCAAGTCACACAACTCGCTCCACATTCTTGGACTGCTGAATGAAGTGTGTGTGTCCATGTTAGTGGGCACATGAATCTGTGACCCCACAGTGTGACCACACACACATATAGAACGAATGCACTAGTTTGAAAAGCAGGTCAGATAAATAGGCTTAGCGATGCTGGATGGGGGGGGGGGGGGGCAGGGTTCTAGGTCTGCAGGCCTTTGTTCCAGCTATGGACCGGTCACCTGATCAGTTTAATGGCCTAATCGCCACTAAATCAAACCTTGAAAGACTGCAGCAAGAAAGGAAACCTGCCAGTTCAACCTCAAAAGCAATGTGCCGTTTGAAAAGGATTTTCATACCATTAATATTGTCAAGGCCATTACTATGAGCACCTTTTTTCGCTGGTTAGATTAGTTAGTAATGGCTTATCATTAATCAGAACTGTTTGGAAAGATTGAAGATTACATATGCTGGCTGATTATTCTGTGTGGCCACAGAAGTGGCCATTGATTCACTACACATTACTACCACACATGACCGTTAACCAAAAGCATAGTTGCTAACTATGATAGCAACTACCTTGGTAGTGTCACTGCCAAATATGAGTCCGTAGATTTGAGTTACTCATGCACAAACATTTAAGCTTCATATTGTCACATCACATTTTTTTATTTTGGAAAATTAAAAAATAAGAGCACATTTGTTAGCTTTTATTTGTTAGCAACTATGCTTTTGGGAAACGCACTCCAGATGCTTTTCACAACTTCACTGCTTCCACAGAACATTGGCAAAATGTCACTGCATTTTCTTTCTCGTACATTACTCAGTGCACTTAAGAACGGTCCAGTACTTAAATAGATTTTTTTTAAATTGTGATCACCCTAAATTACTTGTTAATCAGACTTGTGGCAGACTACTTTCATCAGGATGTTTTAAAATATTCATACTGTATAACCATATCAGTACCACTAAACAATTTAAAGAATATCTTATGACATTACCCTTGCATTAGACAAAGGTATCCAGTCTAAACAAAAACGCATCATTGTTGCATCACTGATTCTTGTGTTCCACCAGGGAAGACTGGCTGGAGTTGGAGGAGAGGACCTGCCAACCATCGTCCTGGTGGCTCACTATGACTCCTTTGGAGTGGCACCTGTAAGCTTTGTTCATTCCCTTTGACACTGATTCAATATTTCATAAATGTTGGAAGAGCAGAGCTGGGGCTTACCGTACAGTTACATGCAAGCGAAGTGAAAGGCTTTCTGCGCTCTCTGTGGACGTGCCGTGATGTGTGGAGACGCTGACCGACAGAACTGGCAAACTAATTAGCTAACTAGCCTTCTAGTTGGCTGTCCAGTCACTTGTCTTTATGTCAGAGCTGGCACTCCATCAAAGTAAGCCCCTGATTACATGTCTAATGTACCAGCAACACCAACCCCTTGCAAAGCCCTCCAAGCTATTCATTTTAATCAAATTAACTGATTGAACAATGCCACAGTCCTGCAATTTTCTGACCGTCAACAAACAATCTCATTGGCAGCCACCCACAAAATGTGCTCCTCATTTGCATAATATTCAGCTTTCTCCAACTTTTTTCACTTGGTTCATCCAGCTCGTTGCCCATTGCCTTCCCCAACTGAAAATGAATGGAACACTGATCTTTGCTTTGCTCTCATGTATGTTAAGTGCTGTTATAGTCTGTCTAATGAAGCTTGAGTTTCCCTCTTGTTCCTTGTTCTTGTTCATGCTTAAGAGATCTTTGGATGTAGCTGAAATGGGATAAGCAAAGTGACCCCAGCCATTTTAAGAGGATTTGCATGTTTCTTTCACCAAAAGTAGTAGTTTGCTAGACAGTCTTGTAGCAAATGGCACAGCTTTGTGATAAGCGCAGACTGACATTCCTAGAGCTGGACACATCCTTTCGTATTGGTCCACTTTAAAATGCCCTAATCTGATGTGCTGTTTCCTCCAACAGTGGCTGTCCTATGGCGCTGATTCTAATGGCAGCGGGGTGTCCGTTCTGCTGGAGTTGGCCCGTCTCTTCTCCCGACTGTACACCTATAAGAGGACGCATGCCGGGTATGTATCTGTCCCAGACCAGCCAAGAAACGGCGTCAGTATCTTGCCACATCCTGTCTGTCTGGCAGTGGAAAAAAGCTGATGGACTGATAGCATAGTGTCAATGGACTGGTTGGCAAGAGGCCAGTTGCACTTGTCCAGTTGGATAGTGGAGACAAAGGCAGTTGTGTCGCTGCTTGATGAATAGCTCTTTAAATGACTGCACTCAGCAGTATCTCTTGTTTAGAGCCATCACTGAGATATTTAACAGATGTTGAAGATGCTGGCACAGACGGTCCATCTAATGGGGTTTTTAGTACCATGGCAACTATGTTGGCAATACTTTTTTTTTCAGGACCCTTGAAGAATTGATACAAGCCACAAGCCATGTGTGATCATTTGAACTGAAAAGACATGTCATGAATTCTCCTTTCTTATATCTAGGTACAACTTGTTGTTCTTTGTGTCCGGAGGTGGAAAGTTCAATTACCAAGGCACCAAGCGTTGGCTGGAAGATAATTTGGACCATACAGGTAAAATTTTGCGTAATTCACTGCTAAATTTTATGCAATTATGAAGTCCCAGTCCCAGATGTATAAGTGTCCATGTTGACTGGACACAAAGCTATAATAAGATATTTTCATTGGACCATGAAAAGAGTTGCTGCTTTTCTTTATTGTCCTCTTTGATGATGTATACCACCTGAAGTGCTGCGATTTTAAGCAGGGTTTTTATCCGTGGCATGGTGACCTAATTTCCCTCTCCATACCCCCACAGACTCCAGCCTGCTGCAGGACAATGTAGCGTTCGTTCTGTGCTTGGACACTCTGGGCAATGGGGACAGCCTTCACCTTCATGTGTCCAAACCTCCCAAAGAGGGCAGCCCACAGTACACCCTGCTGAGAGAACTGGAGACTGTAAGTCTGACTTCTGATAGTATTATATGCGCTGATGAGCTGATGAATAAGGATGTAATATGACTACTTGGATGACTGCAAGTCTCCCCATTTTTTATGAATACTCTCTAATGGGCCCTGTTTTTTTATTTTTTCTTATGATGTGATTTATTTCCATTGTTTTTGCCACAGTATTGCCACCACATGCTGTCTGTGAGGTAATTATTTCCTCAGTCAACAAGCTCCCTGTAGCAGTGAACCTTATAGAGCCTCAAAGCTGGAAGCATCACTAGCTAGACTCCCTGTAGACATTGCCATTAATTCAGTCGGAAAAACAATACTAAGCAGAGATTGTTGGTGAATTCAATGAGCTGAGAAGTCACAAAGGCAGAGCAGTTGGTCCATGTTGACAGCATGGCTGTAGAAACACTTGATGAAACCAAAGGAATTGATTTCAGCATGTGACTGTGTGTGACCGTGTGCGAGCCTTGTTCTTCTCTCTGGACCTACCACCTTGCATAGACCACAGATGTTAGTCCTCTCACATCTTTCCTCCTCTGCCCCCCCCCCCCCCACACACACACACACACACACACTCACATCCTGCTCACAGGTGGCCGCCAGCCAGTACCCTGACGTGAAGTTCTCCATGGTCCACAAGAAGATCAACCTGGCCGACGACACTCTGGCCTGGGAGCACGAGCGCTTCGGGATCCGCCGTCTCCCGGCATTCACGCTGTCGCACCTGGAGAGCCACCGGCACGCCCTGCGAAGCAGCATCATGGACATGCGGTCAGTGTCCCCCTCTCAGGATGGGGCGGGAGAGGTGACAGCTGGGTGGGTGGACGCCGCTCGCATTCCCTTCTGTGTTTGTGTCCGACCGTACCCTCCACCCCACTCCGCCCCCCCCCACCCTCATTGCTCCACACTTTGTCCATCCTACGTCACCCATGATTCCCCATTCTCCATCGCCTTCATTCATCATTCCTTATTTGTCAGCAGAAATAATTCTATACTTTGTTGTTTACTGTTGGGGGTAATTTGCACTTGTGTTTGCTTTGTGTGTTTTTCATTTTTAGACCTCATGTGGACTTAAAAAAGCTCAGTCGCAACACTAAGCTGATTGCAGAGGCTCTGGCTAGAGTTGTCTACAACCTGACAGAGAAGGTAATGGACCAATGAAAATCCATCTGCTCCTTTTACCCACCACACACTTAATCTTATTTACTGTCCACCAGAAGGACCCACAATTGTTTTACTTCCAAATGCCTTATGTTCTCTGGAAAGCCTAAGTGAAAGGCAGCCAGGAACATACAGGGAGAGCTCAGCAGGGTTACAATTGCTAGTGCTACTATAACTGAAGTAGCAACCGGCTCAGAGTTATTTTGCAAAGGGATGACTTCCACTAATTAAATAAATGTATATTTAACTTTTAGTCACTGCATAGAAGTATTCACATCCTAGAGACCTTTGTATTAATGTAGAACCTTACAAATAATTTGGGTAACACAGGAAGGCCTAGTTGTTACTTCCTGAAAGTTCTACATAATTATTCATGTAAATCTCCTTTTTTGCATGTTAATCCGTCAGGGTGCGCCAGGAGACCTTCAGATCTTCACAGAGCAAATGGTGAGTATTAGCACTTGGGTTCTCTGAAATCCCCGTCTGAAATAACCTCAAATGAACCCCCTCACACACACGCACTTGTGGTGGGACCACATGGTAGCAGGTGGGATCCCCCACCCCCACCCTCACACACACACATACTTTCCAACATAAACTGTTGTCTGCATATCTGCATAACTGTTGTCTGTGTGTCTGTGTGTGTGTGTGTGTGTGTGTGTGTGTCTCTGTGTGTGTGTGTCTGCATGTTCGTGTGTGCGTGCATGCGTGTGTGCGTGCGCGTGTGTGTGCGTGTACGTGTGTGTGTGTGTGCGCGCGCACGTGGTTGTCTGTCTGCGCCCTGCACTTCTCTTTCAGCAGGTGCAGGAGGAGCAGCTATCCTCAGTGGTGGACTGGCTGACGGCCCAGCCCCGGGCTGCCCAGCTGGTAGATAAGGACAGCAGCCTAGTCAGTACACTGGAGTACTATCTGGCCCGCTATCTGAAGGATGTAAAGCGGCACTACGTCAAAGCTGACAAGAGGTGATGCATTTTTCACCAGCTATCTGTGATTGTGAAGTGGGTGTGTGGAGCGTATGGAGCTCTACATATCCTTATGAGATTGGACGGATTTTAAGCACAACTTTATCTCTGTGTGTCAGCTTTTTAAGTCTTAAATTCTGTTTCCAAGAGTGATTGTAGATAAAGAACAAAGGTGTGTGGGGAGATTTTTAGAAGTGTCTGTTTTCTTATTCCCCAGAGATCCAGAGTTTGTATTTTATGACCAGCTCAAGCAGACGATGAACGCGTACAGGTAAGACTGTTTTTTTTTGTGTGTTTGTTTGATCATGTCGTCATGTTCTTCTGTGGTTTTCATTGTGATTTGATGCTCAACAGGGTAAAGCCAGCCATCTTCGATCTCCTGTTGGCTGTTTGCATTGCTGCCTACCTTGGAGTCATGTATTTAGCTGTGCAGGTAAAATATAATTCTGATGATCCCTTTTAAACAGAAGTTGTTTTGCAAGGATGAAGATCAGTGAGAATAAATCCATATGCTGTCGCTGACATAAGACGTGTTTTTGTTTTGGCAGAACTTTGGACTTCTCTACAACATTCTGCGCCGGGTCACCCAACCCAAGGCCGCAAAGCAGCATTAAGAACCTCAGCTCAGGATCGACTCTGTTATCTTTTCACTGAAACAGGAACCCAGACCCACAGTCCTGTTTGTTTCTGAAATGAATGAGCTCTACAGCTGGTCCACATGGACTTCCAACCCAAGAGCGGCCATGTTTACTTAAAACTCACTAATACCCCCCCCCCAACTACAAGTGTGTTTTTAAGAGTTTGACCTTAAACGACCCCCTCATTCAGGTCAGGATCAGCTTCAGCGTCTTCCTTTCTACTGCCATGTTTGTTTTTGAATTTTTCTCTCTTCTTTCCCCAACCAAGTGTCAAAGGGTGGCATTCTCAGGCAGCTAAGATGGGCTTTCACTGTGTAGAACTTAACTGGGACCTGAACTACCGAGATGAAATCTCTGATAGCCTGCCTTTCTTGTCTGTGCTGTTAAAATGTGCAGTTGTGTGTGATTATTACTTTTTTCTGTTTTCTTTTCCTGCATCGGTTGTTCATCAGATGTTTTTAGAACCTGACCTTGAAGTGGAAATACTCTTCAGTCGTTACAGCTATTTAACTAAAACTTCCATTTTGAGGTCATGTCCTGTTCCGAGATGTCTTGCTGTGAAAATTGCTCTGAAGTGATGGGAGATGATGATGATGATCATACATTTACGCATTTTTTTAAAATTTAGAGATGAAGATGTCTTATCTTGAGCCAGACCTCAAAGGTGATTCTGAAATGTATGCAATGTTCTAATAAGATATGTACTTTCTACTTGAAAGCAGTGGCAAGAAATTGTTTGATTTCCTGCATGCCTATGGTTTCATAAAAAATAAACATTCATGTAGTGAAGTTCTTTACTGGTACATTTCATTGCAAGGGAAATACTGCGTGGTACAGCTAAGCAAGATTATCATTAGTTACCCCTCCCTCCCATCACCAATTTTCATTTTTGCAAAAGGGATGAATGATAGAAAAATAAAGATCTGTTGAAATAAAAATGAGAACCAGAGAATTTTTTTTCCTCTGACATAATTTAATGGGAAAACAATACAATAACACTGGTTCAATGGAATTATTAAAACTGTTTCATTACAAAAGAGAAACTACCTGTCATACCCAAGTGGTCAGATTTTAGAAAGTGGTCAGATCATGATCCTTAAGGGTGGGAGGGGGGGTATAGGGCAGATTATGGATCCTTGAGTAAAAGTGTCTGGTCCAAGTTTAAAAGGAAGAAAAAAAAACAATTAAGTTAAAACGCAATATTTAATACTTCATTTGATCCAAGTCTTATGAAATTAATTCATAAAAATCCCCCAGTATCTTCCCTATTTCCTAATGAACAATAAAAATAATAGCAATAAATTACAGTGCAATTTGTACGAAACACCGGCAGGGCAACCCCAGACTCCTTATTTATTCCCAGGTCTCTCCGTCATAACACTTCTCAGTGGTTTTACAAGTTCATATTTGGCACATTCTCAAAGGATACATACACTATCAAAGAAAATGCATAGGTTCAGACTTTGTAAGCAAAGTCAGGTCCACATTTTTAAACCCCAAACCTGGATGGATTTGTGCTCCAATACAAGGAACTTAAATATGCCAAATCGGCAAAGAGTTCTACAACCCAAATGGTTTCGAAATCGAATGATAATTTACTACTCTTAACATTGATGCGATATTGCCAGTTGCGCATTGAAGGACTGTTTTTAGCTCTCCCTCGTGGCGCCGGTCTTGACAGCCCGCAGGGAGGCGGGCTCAGACCAAAGAAAGTGCACACTGCGGACAGTACCATGGTAGACTAAGGGCACCTCGTCTGTACAAACAGTTAACCAAACCAATGCATACACAGGAGAAGGACAAGTACAACTACAAACAGTGTTCTCAGAGAGAAAAAAACAAAAATTACAGCAGCTGACTCGGATCAATAACAATGTCCTAACATAAAAATTGGAAAAGCGCGGACTAGTGGAGAGCCTAGTCCGGAGAATGGAAGACACGTCCACGCATATTGGACTCCTTTCTCTTACTGGCATCTGCGGACTGTTCCAGCACAAGCATGCTGTCCATCATGACGAGAGATAAAACGGTAGCATGGATTTGATCAGAATGACAGCACTTGGTCTCAGCACAACAAAATAAAAGAACGAATCTAGACCTGATGCAAACGTACACATTTAAAACTCATGAAAACATTCAGAACAGTATGTAGGCAAATAGATTTCCTTTGTATGTATGATTGTGGTCTCTGTTCTTGAGTGTGACGTCGCATGTCGATTAGTTACATTTAAATAGTTTTCATTAAAGTTTTGTCATAGGACTACTTCATAACATACTTGGAGCCATTCCAATATCATGCATTTCCAGAATACCATATTATGTGCATACATATTCATATTTGCCAAAGTTTAAGGGCTATTAATGTCAATTGGTTTCTGTAATTCGCAGTTTTCCAAATAAAAAAAAATAAACCAAATTTCCTTTTGGAATAAATTATGCAACCAATTCAATCAATTCCTGCTATGTCAGATCATACGTAAATCAGTGGTCAGCTTGTATGCCTTCATATCAGTGCAACAACAGATACAGAACAGCAATAAAATCAGAAAATGTGACGCCACATCTTCCCCAAACAGGAATGCAAGCAATATAATCAATCCCTATTTATCCACACCAAAAAAAAGTGAAAACAAAATTCCCTTAAAATCATGTGTTTTTTTTTTCACATTCAAGCACACTTGCCTAGCCTGACGAGCCAGACCCACATTAAAATGTAGGGTCTGGGCACTCATCGTTGGCAGTGCTCAGTCCGAGGGGCGGGATAATCGGTTGTCTTTCAAATTCCCTCTGCACGCAATAGGACAGGGCTATGAGTCCCATGCGTTTTCCCACCGGAGCTAGTTGGCTAGTTCAAACTTTTGCCAACTTAAAAAAAGCTTAACTCGTGTCTCTCTGTTCGCCAATAGCAACATCCATCTTCTTTGTTTTCAAGTAGCAGGGAATTCAAGCCAGACCGTTGCAACTCTGTCATCAATCATTATGTTAAGCCCGCTTAACGTCTCTATACACGATTTGATTGGCCTGATAGAAGTTACATTTTTCCAGCACACAAGCCAACAGAGAGTTGCTAAACTAGCCCTGCTAGGGTGCGTCTAGATTTCTAGGCTACACCAATATTACGAAGATGTGTGGCTCGCGCAAGAAAAACAGGTCAGGCTGGGTAAAGTCTATTTGGTCTGGAGTAACCTGTGCAATGATATGGATCATCAGTGCATGTCTTTAGAAAATTAAAACCAGAGACTCAACATGCACTCTTTCATTGTCCCTTTCTTTCTCACACAGAGACAGGATACAAACACACCAATGTTTCCCTTTATACAGCCGTCACTCTAGGAATTAAAGTAAATTAATCAAACATCAAATTGGAAAAACAAAGCCACCGGCTCTTAAAAGAACACTAATTTGAAATATGTTCGGGTCTCGACAAAGCACAATTCACCAGTGTTACTGTGAATGCTATAAGTCCTCATACTGTTGAGAGATGTTTCACGCGTTGAGGCTAAGAAACAGAGTTCTCTTCCGCTGTCAAAGCATGGTGAAAGAGATGACACTATTTCTATATATAACCACCACACAAGAGGAACTTCACAGAACTTACACCTTTTTTTCTCCAAAAAAGTAAAAGTATAAGACATAAGTCACCTGAAATAACATTCACAGTGCTATAATAAAAAAAAATAAAAAAACAGAATAGTGTAACTGAAAACATATCACTGTCTACATGTGTTTTTTTCCCCTGCAAAACCATCTAACCACTTGGAGCACAAGTCAATGTACGTAGAATAGATCATCTAGTTTAACTGTAATTCTAGGTATGTGCCAGGAGATGGTGCTGGAGAGGCTCTTATAGATGCTTCTCTTTGGTGATCCCGTTCTGCACGTGTTTCCTATGGTGAGAGGGGGGACAAAGATCAGGTGATGAGATGATGATCAGCGAATGCAGAATAATATCGAGGGATATCACTTTTTCAAGGTTAGTAAGATAAGGGCTAGGGCTCATGGAATGCTTTGTAATCACATCTAAATGAGCTCTTTGATCCTATCTGCATGTTACACAAGGTGTGCGGTATCTCATCTCCCCGAGATTGTGTTACTGACAGTGGGAGGTTGCCCCCACCCCACACCACCCCCTCCAACTCATTGTCCCATGTCCGAATGTAGCCCTGCGATAGCTGGGGAGAGAGCGCTGTGGGATTGCTGGGCAGATGTGCAAACATGTCCTGCCTGCATCTGTTGTGAAACAAGTCTTTAGCACGGTGCCATTTTTATACCTGGTAATTTGTATATCAAGATCATAAAACCATCTGCGGTTTCTTTGAGCAAGCATCTTTTTACTGTATGTGGCAGTAAGACTGTATGCATGTGCTGTGTGCATGTCTTTGCATATGGTTGCCTTTTGTATTTGTGACCCAAGTGAGTGACCGAGTGAGTGAGTGACCGAGTGAGTGTGTGCGTGTGTGTATCTCTGTGTGTATGCATATTCCTTGTGTGTGCGTGTGCATATTCCTTGTGTGTGCGCACGCATATTCCTTGTGTGTGTGTGTGTGTGTGTGTGTGTGTGTATGAACATACCCTTCCTCTTTGTCCTGATGGCCAGCATCAGGGTTCTGCATCTTGAGCTTTGCCTTCAGAGAGGCCTCTTCTTCCTCGTACTCCCGCACATCATTCACCTCCTTCATCTGGCCCGTCAACACTTTCACCACAAACAGTACGATGAACTGCAGACACACGGAGAGAAAGAGAGAAAGGTGGAGAAAAGATGCAGAGAGAAAAGAGGGAGAAAGAAAGGAAAATAGGTGGAAAAGAAAGAGCATGATAAGTCAGTACTAGAATGGACTATCGGAGAGCAAGAGAGAGAACAAGATAAAAGTACTATGAGGTAACAATATGCCATCATATATCATAACAAGATATACTGTGAGATGACAAGACAGCTATTGAAGTACAGACAAAGAGGGAGAGAGAGAGAACATCAAAGGTGTATATATAATCCCACACTATAACCAAAAAGAGGAAGAAGTGAAAAAAATAAATACTTTTCTTTTTTTAAATCACCAACTCCCAACACCTCAGAACCCAAACACTACTGCCTCTAACCCAACACCACTCCAGCTGCCCGGCACTAGAACCGAACACCACAACCCTGCGCCAAACCAACACACTCCTCACCCACGTCTGCCTCGGAATCCGGAATGCCGGAATCTGCTGCTTACTTTAGAAGGGGGCTGCCGACATGCGCACGGAAGAGGAATCACACAACATTCTCAGCTGTCAGCAGTCAACATTCATCAACAGCACACATGATCACACGTGCAGATGGCTTCAATTAAGACAGCCAGGCATGAAACATCAATGACAAGCATGGAAACATGAACTTGCCTGTAAATCACTATACAATTGGGCCAGTGAACCTGGCAAAAAGCACTGATGAGAGCAGACACATCCAGGAAGAAAGACAGTAGCCAAGACTTGGGGAGAGATGAAGAAGGTTGAGTATGCCTCCATGAAGAGATGGTCAGTCAAAAGAGTGAAGGAGTAGAGAAGGGGAGAGTAAGAGAGAGAAAGAAAGAGAGAAAGAAAGAGTGAGAGAGAGAAAGAGAGAGAGAACTGGCCAGTGTCTGGATTCTCGACTCAAAAACATGTGGGCCTGAGCCTTATTCGTGAGCCAGTTCTCATCATAGGGAGAGCGACAGAGAGGCAGGAAGTAGTCAAGCCGTCTCACCAGGAACCAGTAGATGTTCATAAGGAGCAGCGCGAGCAGTAGGGCATTGAAGAAGAAGTAGAAGGGGATGTTAGGCACCAACTGGAGACTGGCCACACAGGAGGCGTAGAGAACCTTCAGTGGGAACCAGTACAGACGGAACCAGAACCTGCCAGGTAGAACAAAGAGGGGACACTCTCACTCGTTTGTGTGGTGTGAGGGATCTCAACCATGACTCAAGACACACAAACACACACAGAGTTAACAGTTCACTGCGCAACCTGTAAATAAATAAGCCGGCGTCTACTGACACAAACAGAACTACATGACAAGTCAGTGACCGTGTGTGTGGGTGTGTGTTTGTGACTGCCAGCTAAATCTCACCAGGTGATGCTGAAGCTTACAGAGCCCATGTTGGAGAGAATGTCGTTGATCAAGTAGTAGCTTCCCCCCCGGGTCTTGAAATAGACATTCAGTTTGGTGAACTCCAACTGAATGTCATTGATGTCATGTAGGAACAGCACTAACACCCCAATGTTGTGGTATCTGCAGCAGGAACACAAAGTATTACATTCCCGTGTATGTAAGTGATAGCCTACATCCAATACAGGCAATAGTGGTCAAGCAGTTTGGGTGAGCGCACAATGGACACTCTGGTGCTGGTTCCTGCGGCGTCTCACCTGAAGGCATAGGAGAATGTGATGAGGGCCAGCGTGATCACATGATGGACCACCATGACGGCCGAGTCCTTCCTCCAGGCGTCCATGTAGACGGTGGCGTATATGGAGTGACCGTAGAAGCTGCCCTGGATCAGATAGGCGATGGCGATGTCCGTGGGCACTGACATGCCACTCTTCCAGTCTGTCGTCAGGAATAACGTGCCAATGAGTCGTCAGCATAATGCACACGCACAGGAAGCAACACCACACACACACCTTTACATTTCATCCATCACACACACACACCCCCCCCCCAAGAGACACATACATCCACTTTCATTCTCATATACACGCATAAGCACGCACACGCACCCTAAAAGACACATATATCCACTTCCATTAGCTTGTGTCAAAAGCACTAAGCAGCTTTCTATCTACTTTCCCCTGGACAGGAATTTGTGAGCCCGTGATGTACCATTGGTATGTCCGGTAGAGCCGTCATTAGTGCCCAACAGGCTAATTTTCGTGGGATATGGAGACTCGGCCTGACAGGACGCCATGCCGTATTTATGGAGCTTCCCCCGGGGACGCATTAACCTGGAAGTTTGAGGAACTTTCCATGCTGAGCCAAGCTGAGGCAGAGCCATTGCTGCCTCTGTTGCTACTGCCGCTGCTGCTGCTACTGCTGTTGTTGATGCCACAGCCTTTAATGCGTATTGATCCCCTCCCCGTCATTAAACATTGAGAACACGATTACAACAGTCGGCGTGGGCCCCGGGGGCCGCCAGAGCAGCTTAAGGCTGGGAAGCACCCTCTCAGAGAGTCTCGTAATGAGCTATCATTGCTTGCTCTAAAGCTTTCTGACCGGGGTGTTATAGGGGAAAGAGTGCTCATCAGCACACTAGAGGATCTTACAGAGCCAGAGCTAGGGGTACACATCAGTTTCAAAACTGCAGCAGGAATTGATAGAAAACTCAAAAATAAGGCTGAAACATTTTTGTTGCGGTTGGTTCAGACATTAGTGCCCAATTATACTTTAATAACAGTTTAGTAAATCATGACTACCGGTAGTAGCTTCTCAGACAAATCCAGGCATGGTTCACATATACTTCAAATGATGTGTTTTTTATTGTACACATAGGTTTGTGTTTTATTTCCACCATGGACTTTAAATATCCTTGTAATGTTATGTATTTGTCCCTATGCAAATACACAAACATGATAATATGCACATTTGCAAGAATGACAGTTGACAAGGAATATGGTTCGTCACACAAAAGAGCATTTGCTCATTTGGAGCAAGCTACATCTCTGATCTAGGAAGATCCCCCTAGTTTAGCTACAAAGTAAATATTAAGTATGGCATTAAGTCAAAGTTTCAGACAGCTGAAACAGCAAAACTATCATGAACACCAAATACACACAGTGCAGCTAACATACTTACCCCAAATAAAATTTAATTTAATACATGTTTTCATAAGCAAAAAGTTAAATATTGTTTGATTAACCTCTCTGGTAAAATGTTTGTGATGAATGCCTATGAAAACCAGCCAACGTGTGTTTTCACAGGCAACCACTGTCAGCCTTTCAGTTCCTTATCTTGTCCCACAGAACAACAGTCAGCTAAATACTGGATCATGAGATATTTATTTTTGTTACAAATTATAACTGATAAAAATTCGCTAAGGCGCTAAGCCCTTTCTCGGTTAAGCTCACAGACCAGTACGTTGACTAATGCACAGTATTAAAAAAATACAACTCCATGGCCTTTTGTATCTTTGAAGAGGATGAGAGTTGCATTACAATATTAAATATCTATTTAATATGAGCCTTTTCTGTAGTCATTTAACTCAATGCCGTGTAATTTTATGAAAAATACTGGTGTGTCTTAAACTGAAAAATAAAAAGTGGTATTTGGATTAGTAACTTGATACAATCAAAATAGGCCAACTGATACAAAATTGCCATTCTAGCCACAATATTGACTTTCAGTGCAGAGGGGCTGTGACAGTTACAGGAGTAATAAGTGGTCATTTGTAAAAGCACCCATCAAACCACAAGTAAAAGAAGTGCAACACCATCATCCGACACCAGCAATTTACACTGTAATAAGAGACCTTTCTTATGACAGGCTTTGGAAAGCCCCTTGAGTTTAAACACGCAGGGACTCCCAAAGAAAGGTCTGTGCCTCCGGCTTACCATAGAAAACGGACGGCGGGTTGTAAAAGAAGGTGTACTGGGTGAAGAAGAGTAGGTAGGTGCTGTAGGACCACGACATGGTGTAGAAGACCAGCTTCCACGCGCTCTCCGGCATCTTGGCAGTGTCTTTGGGCTGGAGACAACACCACTGTGCAAACGGCTGCAGGGGGGACACAAAAGAGAGACACAAAGGTTGCTTATCAAAACACAAAGCCACACTCCCGCCAGGGACACTGTGATATATCAAACAGGGTTCATACAGCAACATCTGCGACTGCACACGTGTTGATGTTGTGTTTGTTTTAAGAAACCGATGATGATAAAAACAGTGGGGAGTAGACAAGAGGACTGGAGTTGAGTTGTGCTGGACGAGTACCCTCAGTGAACCTCATGGCTATTCACTTCATGTGCTACGCCAGCAGAAAAAGAGGAAGCTGAAAAGCTTCCTTCGTCAGAGAATCCTGGAGTAAACTGTGGGCGGCCTAGTGTGTCGTGGGGGTGGGAGGGTGGGTGGCTGATTAGCAAACACACAGTGCACACACTCAGATAAGCCTGGGGGGTGGGCAGCCGCACAGGTTCCACGCTCACAGGTGGTGGTGGGAGAAAGTGGGAACCAGTGTGCCGTGTCTTATCTCTCCACATGACAGAGTATCTGCCGCTGTCGAGCGATGGTCACCCAAGCCCGGTCGACGTAACCGGAGATAAAAAAGCGAAAGGGCAATTTACTCAGGAGCGCGTCGTAATCATTTATCTTTTATCGGTCACGGCAGGCAGCCGGGGTCCACTGCTCCTATTCGCTTTCATTCCGGGGCAGCTTCAGGTAAACCCCCCCCCCCCCCACACACACACACACACAGGACTCCATCAGACCAAAACGTGCCTACGGACCAAGCCAACTGCCAGTCCTCCAGTGAGAGACAGAGAGGGGAGGGAGAGAGAGAGAAAGAAGAGAGAGGATAGAAAAAGAGACAGAGAGAGAAAGAGAGCTTGCGCTTGTCACATGACCACATCCTGGGGCACTGAGCCACGTTGGCTGTCGGCCTCTGATTGGTTGTCGGCCTCTGATTGGCGCAGGAGACCTGGCCATGTGTTCCTGCTTGTGAGTCGTGTGCAGCAGAAGTAGCGGCGGCGGCAGTGGGGACGGTGGCAGCCCGAGCAGCAGCATCAGCGGCAGCAGGATATCCACCTCGTGCCTTCCTGGCCCTCGCTCCGCCCCGGCGCATTTATTTATAGAGGCCAGCTGTCAGCAGCATGTCCACCACTCTGCCGTCTCCAGCGCCGGCCCCAGACTCCCCCTCCTCCTCCCCGCCTTGACTGGGCATGTCTGCATGTCAGCCGGTGCGCGTACCACATGGCCCAGACCCGTCATCACCCACGCCGCTGCCTACGAACGAGGCACAGCGTGGGGTCGAGAGCCCAGGCCAGACTGCAACGGAACGGAGGACTACCCTACTGAGTTCCTCTCAATCATAGTGTCTGGCCAGGGGGTGATTCTCTGCATCTCTTGCACAACATTTACAGTTCCTCTATTTGCACAATGTGTTGCCATCAGCAGTTCTCAAGATACATAGAATAAATAGCCCAACACCTTGTTGTGGTAATAGCATAAATGCAAGTCGGGCTTTTGCTAGGGTGCAAAGATGTTTGCAGCGAAAGACGATTTGAGATTCAGTGAGAAGGGGGATTGACCTACAACTAAGGTCTGAGCTTCAAATTAGCAGTACCTCATTCTAATCACAGATGCCTTAAATTCACTTTAAGGGCTTTTCTGCGAGACCCCAAGAGACCTGTGAAATTTAATCATCACAGACTGAATTTGACAGACACATCAACATCTCTATTCTACCCCCATTTTCAGTCAAGGAAAAGGCCCTTGTATCCGTAGCAACCACTTAACGATGGCAGGTTTCTGTTGCCAAAATCTCACAGGCCTCAATCTGACCAGCTGTTCGCTGCCACGAGTATCTCAATCGCTTGTGTCTCCCTCTTTTCCTTTCACTTTCAGTTGCAAAGACTCCACAAAAGGGCTTCATCTGACGTGGTGTCATGGGGATACATTTAGCAGAGCTTGACATTCCCCGGAGACATCTGCCGGCATAGGACAAAGCAGCCAACCCCCAAAAACAGACTGCCCCCCCCCCCCTCACCTTCACCCCAAGCCCCTTCCCAACATGCACTGCTGAGTCACTGCAGGAAGTGGGGGGAGGGGGGATTCTATGATAAATAACTGCGACTGAGTGGAACTTGACCCTTCCACAACAAAAGCATCAGGGTTGGAATCAGGGTCACTGGCACAAATTTACCCCAGACTGAACTTGCATCAACCCAGTGATTATGGGTAAGTGGAAAGGTCATTCATCCTGTGACAAGGAGACATCAATACGTCCACTCATATTAGAGAGATGGCTTCTGAGGACAATTTGAAAGACTAATTGTCAAACCTGATGAGCTTGAGACATCCATCTCCATGGCATTCTTTCAGCTCGAAACAGCAGTCAGGTGCTAGCAAATATCATGTTCACTAAGGGTGGGAACTGCCAGATGCGACAACACTATCATACTATTTGGGCATGATACAGTTTTATTGTGATATCTTACAATATAGCACATCGATTCAGATTCGATTTCAGCTACATTGTGATTTATTTCTCCCATATACTGTTTCTTATACAGGTAGTCTCTGCAGCCATCTTGATACAGTACATTTGTTCTCTATGAAGTCTTGTACTATCTTGTGGACTTCAAAAGCAATATATGTAAGTATAAATTAAGTATAAATTAAATAAATATAATTAAAACCATAATGGCAAATTAATATTGTCACAGTATCGATATAATATTGTGGAAAAAAATATTATTAAAATTATTTATAAAATTATTAAAATATTGTGCCTATGTCAATAACAAAATAAAGTGCTTGCATGTAAACTGTTAATAAAAAAAATATCATTGTTATGTTTTTGAAAATCGATTGTGTATGCAAGACCACAACATCTGCCTCAAGTCAATGAAGATGGAACGAGGAACTGTGACGTGGTCAGCAGGGGAACTCATTTACTGACATTAAGGCCTGTACTCCTCCTCTGGACATACACTCACACACACCTGAAACTGGCTCGGCTTGTCCATCGGCCTTAATCTCGGGGAGGTATTACGGCAGTCATCCCCTTAATTGACTTGCAGAATGAGATCAAATGAACATGGAAACACTTCGTCACGGGATTATGCACACTTTATTCTTCTCCAGAAACATGAGCCCAAGCCGGCAAGGCGCTATCAGTCAATGCTTGCTCTCCTTACAAGTGCCCATCTCTCTTTTCACCCATTTGTGGTAAGCAGACAAATTGCCTATGAAGAGCTCTTACTTATATTGTCCATTGACACAAAATGGTTATTTTTAACAATGCAACATTGATTTAGACTCACTCTCCCATTCTATTGAATGAGACAACACACAATGTAAATAATTAATGTTTCTTTTTGTCAGTGAATGACGAGATAAGGCATTAATCAAACTTCACATGAAACAATGACATAAGCAAAGAATGCCTGATACCGTTCGCCACCACATGATTAACTACTGTAGATTTCCTCTGCACTGAACACAGAGAGAACACTGATTGAATCTGTGGGTAGCTTCTCTGTGAACGAGAGACAACACAGTTACTCAAAGTTTAAAAATTAACTTCTATAGCTGGTCAAACCAGTGGGAGTTCTTTAAATCATCTCCATTGACTCAACTGGTACAAAACGTCCAGCAAACTAAGCTATTGTTACACTGTTTCATGACCCAAGTCTGTTCCTTGAATAACCATCTGGCCATCATTTATAATGCAACAGGCTGGCATCCTCAGCAGAGTAAAAGTGAAGGGAGAGCTTGCCACTGTAATCCAATTTCTTCCATTCAAAACAGTGCTTCTGGAGGGGGCTGTCACGCTGTACACTAAATCAATACGGCACATCACCACTCCTTCAGCATAAGGGTAATTCATATGAAGTTAAGCTCTGCGTGGTCTGAATCCAACTGGGTGGGGCCGTTTTGGAGCATAGCCTATATATCACTGTGTCGACGTGAACTATATCGACCACCGACTAAAGAACACAGCCCCTTGGTATCGGTGGAGGGTCACTCCCCATAATAAGTGCCAGATGGTCTCGCACAACGCACTCCAGCCTAAGTCATCAGTCACCCTCTCCCTGGCTTGCTTCACAGATGCGGGGAGGGAGGAGACCACTAACGCAGGACGTCAATTATACAAAAATGCGTCTCCCTTTCCTGTTTTCCAATCTGTAGGGTAGTGTGTCCGTCAACAGCGGCCCGTGCAACAGGAGACCAAAAGTCAGCGATTACAAGCAAAGGGCGGGACAGCCGCAGGCCCAGACTCCATTCTAGAGATTCGGAAGCAAACCCATTAACAGAACCCTGCTTTAGATCTCCGCGGGTCAACGCTGGGGCCATTAGTGTGCCATGACCGTTGTGCAATTACTCTTTCTGAACTGCTATGTGTTGGTGAAGTCAACGGTCACTCAGGTGCCAGCCTCTGTGAGTGCCGTGCATGTGTGCAAGGCACAATTTTGCACAAATTGGATTCCAACTGGGTGACATGTCTCTCCTCCTACACATCAAGCTCAAGAGGCTCAATTAATCAAGGTGCTGAAGCACTACAGCTTCCATCATAAAGTGAAAGGCATACACGAGTAATGCTTATCGTCTGTTGCTAGCGGTCACTAGCACATGCTGATGTGAATGCAAGACAACAGGATGGTATCCGGGAATAATAAGCCTAGCCTGTAGCACTTCTCCAGCTAGGTGGGCTCAGGAATTTGATAGTTGGCCTGAAACAAATGTGTTTGGTAAGTATCTGACACAACAATGTATATTTGCAGATAAACATCACCACCGCTGCAAGCGGTCTCCTGTGGCTTCTCGACGGGCGGCCTGTGAGGAATTTACAAGGGGAAAATAACATGCAGCTGAGTGTTTTTACTCTGGGCGGGCATTGCTTCCTGCCCCGTGAGTGCATCTGGAGAGTCTATGTATCAGTGAGGCAAATTGACCCTTGTTAATGACGATGCAGTGTGCTGATCTAGCACAGAACAGTATATGTGTGTGTGTGTGTGTGTGCTCGCACATGGGTCATGAACAGACTCTTTCCATGTCACACGCGCTGCAGTGTCTATGCAGGAAGTGAAACCATTATATCGTTCTCAGTCACACATGTCGCCTTCAGACAGAGACTCGATTCTCTCCACCATTACACTGTGGGGCCAACAAAAGACTGCTGTTTTGTGGGTACTCGATCTAAATATGCTTCAAGAGTGAATTAGACACTCTTATGCTAGTCCCTTTTCTGTTTGGTTGACTATAAGAGCTATCCCCTTCTTGATCAGGGGATAGTAGGCTAAAATGTTGCCCTCAAGATACAAGGACGGTATGTATGACTAAGGTAGTCATAGTCCTCTTGATTAATTATATTCATTAGTCTGTATACTGTTCTAGACACGTTCTAATGTCATTTGGAAAGAGAGTTCTAGAGCCTCACAGCACATGTCCTTAGCTGTTTAAACTAATCAAGTCTAAGTAACTCCATCTCCACCTGAACCCATCAGCTCAAATGCTCCTTAATAAACATCATGCCATGGATGCCAAGATCGAAGTTTCCTCTAGGTTTAAAATATTTACAGGGTCGACAGCCTACTCTAACAGTATAGGAAACAGAATATCTGTTTGTCATAGTTATTGTAGGGCAATAACTATGACATAGTTATTGTAGGGCAATTAATTAAGCAGAGAAAGCTGTAGAACTGATGAAATGACGGGTTCTTATGGTCTGGTTACCCATCAATTGCAACAGTAAGATTTACCCATGACCACATAACCCAGAACTTCTCACTTTCCTTGAAACCATCAAACATTACCAGTCCATGTAGGTGCTGGAAATGATGGCACCAAAACCTTCTGTCCTGCCATTAATGTTTTCATAAATCTTAAGAGGTGCTGTGTGCGAACTAATCTGTTTAAACCTTCGTGCCTGGATCTTCTCAAACGGGTATGCGAATAATGCGTAAATGTCGCAAATAGCTTTGCAGTTGATAGGTTCTTCCACAAATACTACTACTGACTGTTGTTGCAGTTCAGTGAAAGATGTTGCCAGATATATCTAGTAGTCCACGAGGGTGGACAGCGTCACACAATATGCCAAGTTATCGGCAAGTGTTTACCTTGAATAGGCATCCGGTCAACCCCCGTCGCATCTGCGTCCACATAACAGCGCAGATAAAGAACAGCCCCATCTCGGTCCAGGTAATATAGGCATTGTCCAGCAGGGTTCTTCTGGAGAGCTCCAAGCCGCAGTCGCTACAGTCCTTCAAGGCACTGGCCATGACGGAACATGCTCTAGTGAAGAGGTCCACATAACCTGGCATGGGCTCCTCAGCCACGCCGAGGTTCATACTATCATCTCCGATATGTTCGCCCATTGTGCTAAGTAACTACTACAATACTTGCAGGGTAAAAAAAAAAAACAGGTGACGGAGAAAAACCCTCCTCACTGTATTCACTGTGCTCTTTGCGCAAATCCCTGCTACTAACTTGGCTAACCTTATAACGTGAAAAAAAAGTTTAAGCTGCTTAACCACTCAAGTAGCCTAATACTTTGTTGCTATATACAGACATGAATATGACATATGTCCATGTCGAAAAACGTCGGATGATATATCTCCGCTAATGTTAGTATATTTGTGTCGTTGTCCTCCAAACCTTTAGCTGGCATATTATTGGACCACAGATGTATGATCACTTGATAGTGGTGGCTAGCTAGGCAGATAATGGTGATAAAATTCTGAATGTGGCGCGGTCAGCTAGCTTTAAGAGCTGGCTAACTGGCCAGCTAGGAGTACCACGACCCCTCTACTACCATAGCAGAGTGAAGGATACTTGATAAAGGTGCCATCTCAATTAAATGCATATTAAACGAAGAATTGGGTCTTCAAATGAAGATGTACAATAAATCACGTTAACTGATAACGTTACCGTTATTAGCTAGCTAACGTTAGCTGGTATTAAGCGAGCGGTCTGAAGCCGTTAACCTTACAGGAGTAGATGTCAGCTTCCTCGCTAGCTGTCTTTGTAGACCACTAAATTCGCCTAATTGATGGATGGTATCAATGTAGTGAACACACATAAGTAAGAGTTAGTTATCGACCAATATCATCAATACCATTTCAACACCACTTTATAATGTTAACGGTAGCATAGATAGTGATGCATTCAGTTGCATTACATGCAGCCTTTGGAAGAGGCAAACGTCAAACAGACTATCCGCTCCTTTCTATTATTCGCCTTATATAACATATCTTCCTTCTTTCATCTGGTAAAAACAATGTCCCTGCCACATTAATCTACAAACCTGGAACATCTTCAACGCTAAAAAGAAACGTTGGTTAGATATATCCTGTAATCCTTAGTGATGAGCGCCTTGTGGAGTGCTCCGTCTGGTCAACGTGTCCAGGGTGCGAGAGACTGGCTGCTGCGGCGCCTTGACAAACGTGAAAGAAAAAAACGCGCTGTCCCTCAGCTGCTGTTGAAGGAGCACACGAGTGCCCAGTAAATGTGACCAGTTCCCCAAAAAAACGTGGTAACGAACACCTCTTCTTTGAGATCTAAGAGACACACTACCGTTAAGACAGGAGGCTTTGCAGAAAAAAAGCAGAGGTGACGTGACGTAATTAAGGCCCGCTATCTTCTTCAACTGCTAGGATTATAGGGGGAAAAACAGTTAAAGACACAGTGCCTCTACTGGCAGTGGTGGACAGTACAGCGAATGCTTTCGAAATTTTTTACAAGTACATCTCCAAGTATAGTTTTAAGTAAGCATTGGCTACACTATTTATGTATAATCTTAAAACATGGATAAAACAATTTAACTTTAACTGTTTTGAGAATGAAGACGCGAGGCCTGTACCTGGAAATAACTTCTTCAATAGCCTATAAGCTGAAGCAAACATTTAAGACGAGTAAATTCAAGACATTGTAGCATAACAAAACCGTTCCTGTCTGTAACTAGGCCTACTGTAACTTTACATAACTTGAATACATTTTCTAGCATTAATGCAAATAACATCGAACACGTGCATTGGCTCAGTATTTCAGATAGGACATCTCACTATGGATATTAAAGAGCCTCCAAAATATGTTTTTATGAATATCCATGAATTAGCTAAAAAAACACATCAACAAACTGGGTGTTTGACTTTCTCCCGGGACAGGGTGTAGATTAATGTTAGCTTAGCTACAAGTTGATCTAATCACTGTGTACGTTTGATCAATACTAGCTATAGGCCTATTGGCCCTGCTGGAATTCAAGAATGAATGAATAGAAGGAATGTTACATGGCAGAATCATGCTAGATGCTTGGAGGAAAAAACAATGAAAGTTCATACGAACAAACGGGAAGTATAAACATTATTGAATCATATAATTAGCGATTCAATTGTAACCACACAAATTTTGCTGTTAAAGCTAGGCAGTTTGCATACGTATAGGCCTATATCTCTTGAGTACTTCCTTCACTCCCTTGTCCCTGCTGTGTTCAGCCAGACACCCTGGAGATACAATCCTTCATTTTTACATTCTCTGCTCTTCTGACTTGAAGGTTTCTATTATTTCTAAAAACCCTTTGCATGTTAAAGACTGCATAGGACAATTCCACACAAAACTGTCACGCCCATAACGCCAACACAATGCCATAAGGTATGATGTGAATGATAATTTTGAAATGTAAGCATTCACTCTTCTTTGTAGAACTTACATGAAAAACTTTTCACATAATCATTTGCATTATACAAATACCATGGCATTTAGTTGGCATTATGGATGTGAAAGTTTTGCCCCATGGAATTGCCCCATAACTGAATCTGTCATCTCACCAAGGTTGGCAGGAAGTAAGAATGAATAGGCTCATGATGAATTAGACATCATATGTTACTATAAGCCTATGGTTGATCTAGAAAGCTATTTACTCAAATTACCCTGAATGTTTTTCATTCAGCAGCACATTGTACAATTTGGTGGTATTCCTGGTGTGCCCTATTCATCTGTGTCTGTGAACACAATAGAAAGACAGATTTTTTTTACAGAATAAGTCAAAGAAATGTAGCCTACTAAAACATGGTGCCTGCTTTTATATTGGTGGAAAATCTGCTTAGAAAGTCTGAAATTGTGACTTCCAGCTCAGGATTGTCTGGTTAGGCGTCCGGTAGAAGTTTTTCTGATTTTGTAGGCTTACTTCCAAACAGATTTATAGACACCATCACATTTTACAAATACAGATACAACCCATCTATAAATCCAGACCTAACATGACACAACACAGATTAACAGATTTTCAGGGAGAGAGGGGAGAAGACAATATTGTAAGGGAGTGTATTGAACCTTGAAATGAACTGGCAGAGTCAGAAAACCATAAAAATAAAACCCACCAAAGTTATCTCAATAGCCTATCTTCACCATCTTCTCAGCATTGTATATTCATGTTTCTTATTACTACGTATATTTTTGCAAGAATTGTTTCCCATTGAAATTAAATCTTTATTGATTATATATGTTTTACATTTTACTACTGTATTCAAAATATGTAAATAAACAACAACCACGGCACCATGACACCATGCCGTCAAGAAAAATCCCGCAAACAGCTGCCATTTGTGTGTAGGTATTTTAGTTCTGCTAAACATTTTTTGGTTGTTTGGGTAATCAGAGGTGAAAGATAGCATTCACTCAGTGCACGCATGTATCAGGAAAGACAATCAAAGCTTACTTTGACCTCCGCACAGTGATGAATGATTCTATTGATTATTTACTAACTATCATTTCCATCTGGCAGCTCTGCACAATTCACTATCAGTGAACTTTGTGTCCTGTTGTTTATGACCAGGGCTCCGGTTTAATGGAGTGAGGTTCTATTTGAGCAGGTTTAGTGGATCTTGTGCCTGTAGCATAATCGCATGGCTTAGGCAAAGCAACAACAAAAAGGGCCAGCGACATATGCATAGTGAGCCCTAAACTATAAAGTTCTGATGAGACCTGCTATGCAAACAACAATTTCTCATCATAAGGTGTGTCTGGAAGAGCTACCACCTGTTGTGATAATTGATTGAGCATAACTAGCCTGGAACAGAAATGGTGTTTTATGTATATCGCATAACAGCTTTAACTGAAATGTTCAAAGGTGTTAGAGATCAGGGTTTATGTGTAATTATTTGATGAGCAACATTCCAGACACTGAGCACAGTACCACCTTGAAAATGTCTGCCATAATCCTGTTGGTATTATTTAACCACGGGTCATTGCCTCATAACAGTCAAACTAGTCACAATCTTGAACAGGCCACGTTTTTCTCACTTGATGCCAGCAATGTGGTTTCATACACAATGGTGCCATCTATAGGTCAAATAGGTGTCTAAAGCCAATAGACACATCATTAAATACTAGCCTGGAAGCCAACCCAAAAATTTACCCCGCCCACAAAAATTGAGTTTGGGTGACTCCAGGCATAAAAGAGCTCTAGAAGCACAGATCAGTCTGAAGCTGAAGTCCCGAGCAATCTCTCTGGGCATAGTAGGTGTATTTATCCAAACTAAGTCACTGTATTAACCAGTATATGTGCTGTAGCCTACCATGACCGTATGTTATTAGCACTGCACATTGTTGTCCAAACTCACCTACACAGACATCCCAACCCCCAAAAAGTCATTTCAGGGAGGTATCACGAAGCCCCCCCCAAAAAAAAAAAAAAAAAAAAAAAGATTAATATGTTCAATAATGTCTAGTCAGGACAACAAATAAGGAAGGCCTATAGATATAAATTGTGAAAATAAAATATGTAGATTTTGGTAGTTTGGTCTTTTCATGTAGCCTATAGCCTTGGCAACTAGCCATCTAGTAGGCTATAGGCCTGAATAATATGCACATGAATTGACACTTGTTAAACTCATCTCAACATGTCTTTTGCAATCATTTAGCCCGCTATGGACAATGCTAAAGTCACTGTTACAAACAGTGCAGGGTGCAAGACTAGGTCCATCATTATGTTTTACTCTTATGAGACAAGGGTAGCCTACACTTTGAAATGGGTCCTACATTTCCCTTTTTTTGAGGCACTGACACTCCCATGACCCTCCTGTTCCTGAACTGATTAATTAAGTTCGGGAGAAAAGAGATAAAAGCCCGCCTACACTGAAAACTGATTGGTTGATTTAGCGAAACAGGCCAATCAGGATGCTCTCGGTCTTGGATGCGCTCAGACACAAACGCACCACCTCTCTCTCTCTCCCGTCGTGTGCGCGCTACACTCAGATGCACACGCGGTGTCGCATGGGCGCTCTTGATCGCTCACTCTAGATTCCGGGAGATTTGATCTAATTTGCGGGCGTCAGGGAGCCGCTATCAATATGCGGGAGACTCCCGGAACTTCCGGGAGACTTGGGATGTCTGCCTACAGGACACAGTGCGCACGAGCTTCCAACATGGTATTCTGAAGGACTAGTGAATGATACTCGTTAGTCGGTGATTCTGATTTCTGTTGGCTGTAGCACCAACATATAGGCTATTTCTAAGTAGTAGGCTACACTTATATGTCTCCTGGGTGGTGATGACACTACCTATCAAATAAAAAAAAATACAAGACTATAGCAGAATATGAAACAAGATATGGCCATAGATGATGATCAAGTGAAGTAACGCAGTCTCACTTTTGATTATATGGCACAGGAGAGGTTTAAAAATCCTTGTGCTGTACTGTAGGTAGGGGACTTCTCACAGTGGCTGATCAACAACCAGTCCTATTTACCATTAACATTAGTAGCTTGATGCAAAACCAAAGATCCAAAGCAGCAAAAAACACCACCAACAACCGTTGAAGCAGGCTCTAAGCAAAGCCAGTGCGAGTGAGACCTGTCCCATTAATAAGAAAATACAGTGGTTGAAAATGAATGATGTGATATGCTCTTAACGATCTAGTTTCAGAAAAGTCATTACAAAAAATCATCACAATGCTTAATGGTGGCTTTATATTTTGCTACAGATCCTCCCTGAATTTCGTATTAGTACCACCTATGGCGCAAGAGCTTTAAATCTCACACTGAAGCCATTGTCTTGTGCCCAAAATCACTACCGCGTCGCCACCTAGTGGGAGAAATGGGGTCTACTGTATATAATTTTAGATCCTAACTACTGCACGAAAAATAGCATTGTCTTTCTGAAGGTTTTTTTTAGATTTGTAAACCAATCAGATAAAATGGGCCTAAAAAAGTTTCTTGTGTGCACAGGAAATGTTTTGACGACCATGAAAAAGTAGGTATATGTGTGCACACTAACAAACAAAAAAGTCCTCTTAAGGGCTTTGAGTAGCCTATGTGCAGGAGAAGTATAGTGGTACCAGAAACTGTGTTTTTAGCACATGTCCCTGTACATGCTCCTTAATACAGATAATGAAGGCTACTTTGTTGATCATTTTTATAAAAATGATATTCAGCAGGACAAAGCATTAAGTGTCAAAAGAGATGTGTGTACACAAAGCAAAGCTGATTGAACTGGATCCACACAATACAATTGTCATTATGAATTTCAAACGTAGATATCTATCTTATGTTTTCATGTAGAAATGTTCTTTTTGGCCAGCTGTTCAAATAATAAAGTTTTTTTTTATCTTAGCCTTCACATCTAATTGTGGCTATCTGCATTTCTTATTTTTTCTACCTATTCATTAACTAAAAAAAAATATGGCAACACATTTTGAAATATGAAATCTTATCACATTCTTCCAAACACAATCTTAGCAAATGAGAAGGATTGCCTTACATCCTTTTCATGTCACACCATCTGGTGTATGCTAGTCTGTAATAAACTAGGCCCATTGTACTTACTTAGGCTACAACAACACATTCTTCTTTGCCAGACTTCCTGCAAAGTTCATCATGGAACGGAAAATAACAACACTGTGCTGTCCAGAAAACATCCGGCTTTACTGCACCTATAGCACGTCTGGATTTATAATCTGCTCGCACTGAGTGTGTGAGTGTGTGTGTGTGTGTGTGTGTGTGACCTACCTGTCTGTCTGTCTGTCTGTCTCTCTCTCTCTCTCTCTCTCTCTCTCTCTCTCTGTGTGTGTGTGTGTTTGTGTGTGTGTGATTGGGCGCGCGAGCGCGCGTTTTCACTGAAAGAACAGCAGGCCAAGCCAAGCAAGAGCCAAAGTGAACCGTCTAAATTAACGTCTGAAGTCTGTCTCCCCTGTTCAGTTGTGTGATATATACGTTTTTTTTGTTTATAGAAATGTGCCGAAGTTCCTCTTCATTGTTCGGCTAATGCAACTTCCTTTGGGAAATTTTCAGCCTTGGATTTCGAAGCTAAATGAGGATAATTACTGGAAACCGAATGGGGGCAGGGAAATTGAGGCTCTAGCGGACAATTTGCCATTTATGATTGGTCCCTGAAACACCTAGGACAACGATTGGTCAAATATACTATCAATCTAGGTTTCCTTGAGACCCTCAACTTTGAAACTTTTTGCGAGGAGGAGTCAGATTACTCACTCCTGTAACCGATCTGGAAACATACGAAAGAAAATACCATTTCAATTATTTACGACGATCCAGATAGAAACAACGAAGGGGTTATGAGACCTAAAACAGTTTCTTTCCTGTAGCAAAGTCAGAGTCTACAAGGTATTTGTCAAGTTGTTTTATCATCGGCTGTCATCATGAAGATTCGACGTTTATCTCGATCTTTGTATTGAACAGTTGGACGCAGCCAAGCAACAAACACTGTAGCCAGATCACAGCTTTCATTCGCCTGTATCCGGTTCAAAATTAAGATATCCCAGGAAGGTAAGGAAACTGATTGTAACAGAAGTTTTAATCCTCATCTCGTGTCATGTTAACCCGTTTTGAAGAAGTAGCCTACAAGTTGTAATTGTGTGTGTTTTTCTGTTGGCAACAGTATAATTCCTCTGTTGCGTTTTTGTTTGAGTGCGCTCAGTTCGCATTGAAGGACTGCTGAAACAAAGCTGCGCTGTAAGTCATATACCTCCTGAAGTGTTCTCCAAGAGGATATAACTCATGTTTTAGCCTACTATGTATCAGCCCATTATTCCCAAACATCGTAGAGAGTGGCTGAATGAACTGATGTCATGTCTCTATCTGCTATATGGGTCAGGGTGTGAGAGGGGTAATTGTTTTGAGTGACCATGTTACTGAACACTGGCCAGAACTGCGCCTGGACACATAACGCTCAGCACTAATTGCTTTGTCAATGTAAACTTGTAAGCCTATTGGCTATGTCCAATAACAAGACAGTATAGCCTTTGTAATATGGAAAGCATATCAGCTGATAGATAAATAGATAGATAGATAGATAGATACTTTATTGATCCCCAGGGGAAATTCAAGATGTGGAGTAATATCGGGGTTGTGGGTATTTTATACATATATATTTTTCAAATTGAATAATCTAATATTGTTGTCAAAAAATGGTAGCCTAGGCCTATCTATCTTGGAAACAGATTTGTGGATGAATGAATGGATGGATTGGCTTTTACTGAATGTAGGCTAGCCTACTGTTGTTTGGTATGAGGCTATCAAATAAAGCCTATACAAGCCAATTCATTGTCTAATATTGATTAAAGATATATTAATGCATTGCTCTATTTTTTTAAGAGAGTAGTGCTTAGTCTACTGTCAGTCATTTACAGACAGGGTCATATGTTTGACCTGATTTACTAGACTGCAAAGTTCAAAGTGGGTAGGCTGCTTCATTTGTTGCCAAGGAAACATTAACAGTTTGCGCTTTGATTCGTGCTGTCAGCAGGTTTAAAGTATGCCCTTTGTATAATTTCATTATTTTTCTTCCACTCTCCACAGCAACTAGCCTGAAGCATTTTAACACGCAACCATTAATTTTGAATATGTGGCTCATTCATTTCAGACCGTGTTCCTGTTTTGTGAGCAGGTGTCCTCGTCTTTAATGACAGGAAGACTGTAGGCTATGTTATGTGTGATATCAGTGTTGGACAGTATTTCTCAGAGCATTCTTCTAGTGGATACTGCATGCTGTAATGGTTATACCATGGAAATAATGTCATGATGTGGCTATTCTATTCATTAACAATATGACATAAAACAATGTTGCGCCCTCACATCCCCTCCTTTTGGCAGAAGGTATCCTCATTGACACCATGTGTGGGGTGCCACTGTAGAAAACTAAAAAACCTTCTGGACACCTTGACACTGATGATTTTGAAATAATTCACAAGTGGTTCAAGTATAGAGGTCTAATGTAAGTTTAACAGTCTTATTCTGTGGTGAATTTCTTGCTTCATGACAGGCTCACACAAGTGACTTGGAGTTTGCACTGTGACTTCTTACGGCTGAGACATAATTTAGCGCCTATTATTTATTTGGCGTCAGTTAGCTTCTTTTCAATAATTCATTGCACCACAGGCATCTCAAGGTGTTATGAGAGCATTCTGAACATTGCTTGCTTTTTTGTTTGGAGTTGGAGGGCCTGTTAAACTCTCAGCATTCTACTCAAAGCCTAGCTGCTAGTGGGAGGATGAGAGAGACAGCCACACACATCACAGCCATACTAAATAAGGTCCCGCTCCACCACCTAGTGTAGTGATTTGTCTCTTATGTAACAGTGCAAGAATAGAGAGAATAGCCTGAAAAAAGAAAGACAATTGGTGCATCCTTTAGTCAGTTTTTGAAAGTGTATTGCCACAGTTGCAGAGTGTTGCTGCATTGGTGAGGCTCAGCAGTGAGGAGCCTTTGGAGGATTTCCAAATGTAAAGCCGAACTTGATTGGAAGACTTGTGTTGCAGTCCCCAGGTGAATCCAATCTGACACCCTACCTCACCTGACACAATCAGCCTGCAACACCTCCTCCACCTCCCCCACTCCTCCACCCACACGTCCACCGCCCCTCCATTCACTCTGCTCAGACCAAACTGTTTAGTCTGGCTAAACTCATGAACTTCCTTCCCCATAGAAACATAGCCACTCAGTAATACTTTACCATGGAGCTAGAGGCTGTTCTATACATCTCTGAGGGTGAGTGACTGTTGACAAAATGGGTGCTAAGGAACTAGGAGTTGTTTACTAGGAACTAGGATTGTTTTCATTTAGCTTGGTAGAGGGGTCAATTTTTACTCATATGTGCCAGATATGATCAAAGTGAATTCACTCTCCTTAGTCTGTTTGCTGTATTGCAGCATCTGCATTGAATGGCTTCTGGGATTTATTGCTGTGCATGCAGAGCATTTTGAAATCGGTTAAAATTGCCTTATCCAAATTCTGAGGTCGATGCGTCTTGCTGGAGATGCGTCTCCTTTGTGTTTGTTTATTCCCGTCACCTCTAATTCTCCTAAATGCAGCTCAAAGAACCGAGTTCTGATTCATCCCATGTAGCAGTTGATGCTTGTATTTGGCACCATCACTTGAAGCGTAAGGCACACAAGAGCACTTTATGCTTCCTTATAATTCTGAACGGTGCTTCAACCTAACCCTCCTCTCCGCGCCTCTCCTCCCTTCTCGTTCCCCCACATCATTTGCTCTGAGGAATCAGTCATCTCTTCATAGAGATAAAAAGGCACCTTTGCCAGCCAATGACAGTGACATTTTTTGTGCTAAGCTCGGCGCTGTAGTGCAAACTCTAGGAGGCTTGTGCCAACTCTTAAATCCAAATTATGCACATCAGACTTTATTTGAGGAGCTAGCCATCAAGTTGAATTGATTTTGGGACTATGCCTTGAAAGTTGAAATTTAATGAGCACACAAATATATTTCAATTGACCCCCCCCCCACCCTGCATTTTTTGTGTGTGTGTCCGTATGCTGTGACAGAGAGGGTGACAACAGAGAGGCATATAGTCTAGATATAGGAAAGTCTTTTGATATCTACAGCCTAATATCATGATCTCTAGATCCTGAAAGCGTTTCAGTTTGATCTCGGCTGACATTTTTGATTAGCTGAGGCAGAGAGAGTGGGAGATTTACATCATCTGAAATTCCTGTCATGTCGCTGCTGTGGAACTGTTCCTGCACTTTATTACTGAAGTTTTCTATGGGCAAAAAGGCCCATTGAGCATACATTAATGAATGCAAATTGTGTTCTTTGAGGGACAGTGTCTTGGAATACAAATTACTTGTGTCTCACCAAGTACATTCTAATTTGTGTAATGTTGCTCCATGCATAAAATATAAATGCAGGTAACACAAATATAGGTCAGAGCCTTGCTCCACAAGGGCCATGAATTTGTTCAGTATTGTTCCTGCCATAGTTGACCATTATATTGTGCCCCTGATTTTTACATTGTGTCACTTGAATCAATCTCCATCACTGGTTCACCATATTGATCACAAAAGTAGGTGTTACAAGTGACATTTGAGTAAATAATTTGAAACAATTAGAATGTGCTTTCGACAATGAAAGGCTCTTGAAGCATTGCCAGTGAAGCCCTGACATGAAGATGTGCTCCTCCAGTGCATTGTATTTTTTTTGTTTTGGCTGACATCAGCGCGTGAAGTAGCAGTGACTCACAGCATGCTGGCTGGCAGGCGGCGCACAGATAACTCACGGCCCCACCTCTCCTGCTCTCTCCCACCGCCGATGGTTCAGTGCTCTCAGCGGCAGCGCAGGATGTTTCAGCGACTCGCCTCGCTACTGGCGTTTCTGCGGGAGATGATTGGTAGTTTTCATCTGCCTCCAGTGCGTGCTGAGTGGTGTGTGGTTTTATTTTTTTATTTATTTTTTTAGGACAACCAGGCCACTGTTTTTCTCTCTTCAGAGCTTGGTTGGTGTGGAATGAAATCTATTGTTATTGAGCTGAATGAAAAAGTGGAAGTAATTAGTAGATTTCTGTGTTTCATGAGCACATTCTTTTGATCGATGTCTCAGTGTCTTCAAAGAGAGTTTTTCATGTCCAAGCCTCCCTCTCATTTCTCTGCATGGAACATGATTTGATTGCCATTAGATTAGTCAGAATAGGAGAGTCTCTGTGGGAGACCACTTGAGAAGTGCCTCAAACCTCTTCTGCTTGATCTCGTTCCACAGACATCATGGACTCTTTCAGCACCAAGAACCTGGCGCTGCAGGCTCAAAAGAAGCTGATGAGTAAGATGGCCAACAAGACAGTGGCCAACATGTTCATCGACGACACCAGCAGCGAGGTGCTGGACGAGCTATACCGCGTGACCAAGGAGTACACGCGGAACCGTAAGGAGGCGCAGAAGATCATCAAGAACCTCATCAAGATGGTAGTGAAGCTGGGTGTGCTCTACCGCAACAACCAGTTCAGCGCTGACGAGCTGGCGCTGGTGGAGGGCTTCCGCAAGAAGGTGCACACGCTGGCCATGACGGCGGTCAGCTTCCACCAGATCGAGTTTACTTTCGACCGCCGCATCATGAGTGGCATCCTAAACGAGTGCCGCGAGCTGCTCCACCAGGCCATCAACCGCCACCTCACCGCCAAGTCACACTCCCGCATCAACCACGTTTTCAACCACTTTGCCGACTGTGACTTCCTCGCAACGCTCTACGGGCCCACCGAGGTCTACCGTGGCCACCTACAGAGGATTTGTGACGGTGTGAACAAGATGTTGGATGAAGGCAACCTCTGACCTCTTACCACCCTATATTCTGCCTCCCTCCTTTTTTAAAAAACAAAACAGTGTGTGTTTGTAAACATTTTACATGTTTTTCTGTGTGCCTTTTAGTCTCTGTGTGTCCTCTATTCACAAGACGAATCCGAGAGATCTTCAGACTCAAGACACTTTGCCCCTTTCCCATCATTTATGATGATCCTTATAATGCAGACAGACACTTCCTTTGATGACTGAACTATCTACCTAAAATGGTCTTTCACTGAAAGCCTATGATCAAATTTGTGAGAGGATGTTGTGAACTAGTGCAGTCTAAGGACATTACCATGAGCCAACAAGCCCTAATGCCTAGTGAGAATATGATGAACTTAAAGCACAACTTGAAGCAAAACAAGCACTGCAATTTCTTAAGTATACTAACATGTTGAAGGACCATTTATGATTACAGGTAGGATATGAATGTATATGTAATCCTGAGTTTACATGTAATCCCCAGCACTATCCCCATGCCTGCTTTATTCTTGTCTATGCACAGGTGAGTTTGTTTTAATGGAAAGTAGTTATTAGATTACAGCAACACCAAAGCCTGTTTGTGTAAACCATGTAGCTGGTGCTTTACAAACCTGACCTTTATTTTGGAACTGTAACGTATATATTTGTCAGTTATGAAATCTCAAGTAAGACTCACTCAGACCAGGATCTAGTATTTTAGTAGTATTCGCTTACAGCCCACTCTAAACCCTGTACCCCAAGCTAATGTGATAGAGATAGTTAGAAATCTGCTCTCTGATGCAAGTCCTCAATCAGGAATGAAGTTTGATGTGAATAATCTACTTGCCTCTATGATGCTACTCTGCACACACAGGCTCTTCTAGATTTATTTTTATATTGCTGTTTTTTAAATACATCCTATTCTCATTTAATGTTGTCTCTGGCGAAGATCAGAGACACTTGGAAGACCGTCAATTCATGGGATACACCAGAGGAGTAATCGTTCCGTCACTGAATCAAAACCTGTAGCAGCTCTGCCAAAGAGGTTTCAAATGATTGTTTTTAAGTCACAGAGAGGACCCAAACATTCCAAAAGAGGTTCTGTTTTGGAATGCTGTGTTTACATTCCACAGGAAGTTCAACTTTAGAATGCTACTATTCATTATCTATGCACTTAGTAGATTAGTGGGTAATATTTTTGTATTTTCTAAATATACATCTCCCAGCTGTAAAGTGATCACCTGTTGGACTGTTCTGTTGGTTATGTGACACTTGAGCTCATGAATAAAGGATTTGAAAGAGTATGCCAACACAAGTACTGAGAGGAGAACAATAGACCAGAATATCTTTTTATGGAGCAGTAAAGTTCAGCTGCAATCAATGCCATATCCGTCTCCAACTTAAGCACTCAGGGTTGAGTCTCTCAGGCCTTCTGTTCTTAGTGAGTAAGTAACGAAATGACGGTGAACTGTTATTTCTGTATATTTTTGGTTTATCATGACCATTAAGATATTTTTAGTCAAATCCCATGTATGCCTTTTGATTGAAAGTAATATGATATGTGTGAACAAATCATGTGAACATAAAGGTTTTGTCAACATCCGTTCTCTTTTCTACAATTGCAATATAAACAAATACACTTTTTAGACAAGTAAAAATAATTGCATTATTTGCATTGTTAAGAGGTTATTGCATTATTTGGTCCTCTCCGTATACGTCTGTTACTGATCTCCAGTATTAGAGTCTCTTAAAACAGTGGAGAGAACATTCAGCTAATCTCCATGCATCTGACCTGGATTAGTCCATTCAAATCAGTCATTCTTGGCCAGAGCATTGTTATGTTTAGAGGCTGTACTTCCGACTCCCCAAACAAAGCACTCCAGCATTTCCCCCACTCCCACAAGTAGTCAAGTCTGCTTACCATGACGGAATTTTTCATGCTAGTATCTAGTTGGGAGGAAAGCGGAATGCGTATCTGTGTTTCATATCCCCTCCAATGTTTACTCAAAAGAACACTATGAAAATATATTAATTAAAATTGATTGTCTGCCTATTCATTTTCGGAAATCAATTTTTACGTTTCTGATTCCCAGTTTCAGATTCCCAGTTCCAGCCAAACGCATGTTCCTCCTCGCCTCTCTCCATTTCTATTTCCGCTCGCTGCTCTTTGCCTCAGTCGCTCTCCACTGTGTTTGCTTAATATCTTCTGCCTCCAGGCTATAGGAAATATGACAGTTACCTGAGACTCAGTTTCTGAGCTCCTCCAATCTCGCTTTTTCTTTAAAGTTTGTCCTCTGAGAAAACAAGACTGGCATGTTTATTTGAGATAAAACGGGAAGGGGTGTCAGCAGGAAAAGCAGCACCCTATAAAAATATGTTCCTGACAACAGCATAAGCCCACACTCACTATGGCTTAATGTATTCAGCACTGGGCCCAGACCACCATACGTCAAAAGGTCACTTGACAAACAATCCACTCTCCCACTGCGAGAGCCACAGACCCGCCATTGTGAAGGCTGCCCTGTCAGACCGTGCCAAGACAAACACCGACCCTCAGGAATACCAAATGACCAAGCCCTTGAATCACAAACAGAGGTGACACTAACGACCCCTGTCTGTGCTCCTGCACTAAAAGTTGTCCCCACACACTCCCGGGTGCCCATATAAATGTGGCACAGTGCAAAGGGACCATTACTAGCTGTCATTCTCTGTTGTTGGGCTGGCAAGAAAATAAAAGTGCTGTTTATGTGGACCATTACTCGGTATGTGTCTAAAGTTGGTCCGTTGCACTAACACATGATGCTGGGGAGGAGGGCTATTTGAACAGAGGTGATTCTGATGCAGTCTCCGGTTCTCCAGTGCACCAGCACCTAAATAGATGAAGAGGAGAATTGAGAGGCTGTCAGCAGACAAGGACGGGAAGTTTTCCACTGCTACAGGTACAGAGTGTACTTGTTGTGAATTTAAAATAATGTAGATTTGGACCTATTTATAGACCGCACAGCGAGTGGGTGATGGCTGAAATGAGAGGGAGTCAGTGTGATGTGACGCATGAGCAGCCGGGGCCCTCGTGAGAAAGAGAGAGAGGTGCATGCAATGTCATCAAGTGGTGGGAAGTTACTGTTCCATTTCCATCGAGAATGGAAGACAAAAAGCCCTTCTCCTAGGAAAGGAGAGGAGACAAAAGCTGTGACAGCCACTATTTTCTGCTGCCTCAGATAGGATCAGCTGCAAAAAGTCTGCAATGGGTGCCTATAATTCAGTTTCATTTAAACCGGTTTCATAAGGCGTCTGTGCTGAGAGACACATTTGGAATGAAATTACACCAGAGCCTCTGCTACTGAATGCAGTAATTTGGTATGAAAACATCAAACACAAATAAAGACAATACACTGAAGACGCACTGTGTATTTGTGTAAGTGGAAACAATGAATGACAATGAAGGCAATGTTTCATCAGCACGATTACATCATTTTCTTTTTTGCCGGTTTCCTGTAACTCAAGTCTGCCTGTTCCTAAGGGGGGAAAGCCCACCTCCCTCTTATCCTCCCCTGTGCTCCCCACCCTCCCTCTCTCCTCCATCTTCGGAATCCCATGCTGTGTTTAATTGTAGAGTTGTGTGCCAGAACGTGAGTGAGGCAGATCAGAACAGAAGCGGAGAACTCACGTGGAGGCACATTGTCTAACCCGGGATTAAACGCGGGCTTGATTGAAGTCAGACTAGTCCACGCAAATGAATAAGCAAAAAGGAGCAAAGAGAACAGCTCAGAGTGAGATGGAGAGAGAGAGAAAGAAAGAGTGTGGGAGGAAGAAAGAGCCAGAAAGGGGAGACAGCGCAGTATGTAGGGGGAGTGAGTGAGTGAGTGAGTGAGTGAGAGAGAGAGAGAGAGCAAGAGAGGGAGGGAGAGGCAGGAAGCGTGCCACTGCTACTGAGACAGAAATGCAGGGAGGGCGCAGGAGAGAAAGGGGAAGAGAGAGGCCCACTGCAGCACGGGGTAACAAGGGAGAACGGTGAGAGGCAAGAGGAGGGGAGGAAGAGAGAGAGGCGGACAGCATCCAGGAGGATAAGAGGGGGGGAGAGAACAGAGGGATAACATCAAGAAACTAGCCGAGGCAGGAAACGGAGGGAGCGAGGGAGAGGGAGCGGACAGGAGGAAGGGAGGGGGGGGGAGCGAGGTGCACCGGGAGCGGAGGAAAGTTGGAGGAAGACAAGAGGGAGAGAAGAAAACCCCATTCAATGCTAAATCAAGTGGCGGGAACCGGACGACAGGCTCTGTGCACCACACCTCCTCTGAGCCGACCGGACTTCTCCATCATGTTCGCAGACGCCAGGCAGGGAGGCCGGGACAGCGTCTACCAAAACAACAACGGCACGCACCACCACCACCACCACCACCACCACCACCCGTGGCCACACAAGGTACCGGGCTTTCCACGGGAGCTGAGACGCGCCGACAGTGAACACAAGATGACATGTGACAAAAACGGGAGCCTGCGCTTCGTGGCAAAAGAGCACACAGCGAAATCTCACGAGAGCACGGGCAGCAGCGGCGACCTTTCAAACAGACCCTGGCGTCAGACAAAGCTGCCTTTTGCCGCGCGGGACGGCCGCGAGCAGCCAGATGTGGCCGGATACAGCTGTGCGCCGGAGGCGAGCCCTGTGAGGTGGAACAGGTCTGTGGGACAGGAGCAGAAACACTGCCTGTTTGTGAGGGACTACTACAGAGAATGCCGCTTTGTTGAGCACTGCCACCAGACCGACACACACCCCTCCTCAAGGAAGTGCTCGCCTGCTCCACCGACACAGTTCAAAGGTCAAGAAAACTGTGGAGCGCCTGTTTACAGCCAGGGACAACAGCGGGGCTGTGTGAGAGAGCCCTTTCAGCGAGAGCCATATGGAGCTGACATGCCTGACACAGGTAAACAAGACCCCGCTCCACACGACTACTTAAAAAACACTTTAAATTCTGATTCTGATTGCAAAGTGGATAGCAGCAAGGGGGATCAGGTTGCACCCAAGGTCCTTGCACAGGAAAGCCTAGATAAATCCAGCTCCAGTAACTCACCCATCCTCCCATACAAAGTTTCACGTGGGGAGCTGGCTTCTGCTAACAAGCAGCAGCAGCAGCATCAACAGAGCCATTCCCAAATGGGGGAGATCACAACTAATGCTGAGCGGCTGCCCTCCAGTGCAGCACAGGGACCGAAGCCCGCTCCAGAGCCAGAGCCCCAACCCGAGCCGTGCCTGCCGTGGCCCAAGAAGAAACAGAGGGCTGTTCGGGACCAAATCCAACGAGTCGTCGTGGAACTGGAGGGGATTTTGCATGGCCTAAAAGAGGTTCATCTGGAGATGAAAGAGGTAAAAAAATTACATTTCCATTTCTTGCCCGAAGGATTGGAAAAAAAGACTAATTCTGAAACATTAATGACATAAATTATTAATGACCCACAAGCAACATTGAATTGAGCTGTATTTTGAAACATTCTGATAGCTTTCAATATATTCATATAATTCAGTGTTACGAATTGTTGGGTACAAATGGACCAGCTTCATTTGCATGTAAACACAGCATTCCCAGAGCAATTATGGGCTATGCCGTTCACTGTAATCCACCCAGAAATACAGCAGGTTCAGATAATGTAGCATAAGAAGAGGACAGCAGAAGAGGCCAGTGGTCAGAGTGCTGAAAGCAGGAGGGGAAGAGCTGTTTCATATGCTCCATTTACCAAATGCATGCACTGGCAGAAGGCAACACCTTTTTTCCGAGTCCACTCATCCACAGATGTTGGAAACAGCTGGAATAAGTTATTTATTTAAATATTTAGCCGCCACTGTATGAAAACATTACCATGGCTAATGGTGTAATTGCCATAAAAGCGTCCCCATAATATGCCCACTTTCGGGGTGTTTTTTTCCCTGCCTGATTGTGGTTTGACAAATGCAGGGGATGGGGCCTCTTTGGCTGTGCACGGAGAGCTGCTGTGGAGATGTTAGTGTCATCTTTCTCCCTCACAGGTGGTCCAACAGATTGAGCTTCTGACCTCAGACATTGACCTCACGGGGGACGAGCCACACGCCGGTCTCCATAGTGACACGCTGGGCAGCAGCAGCTCCAGCGGGGTGATGGTGGGCTGCTTGCGGGCGGAGGGGGACGACAGCGGGGATGTGGAGTCGAGCAGGGCAGACAGTGTCCCCTCCTCCCAAAAGAGCGTCGCCTCGGAGAGCAGCAGCCCTGTGTCGTCCAGCACTGTGGCCAACGCCAGAACACAGCACACTCCGAACTCTAATGAGGACCACAACACCTCGCCAAATTACCCACTTAACACTGATTCTCCACCAGCTATCCAATCCAGTGGCCCCAGGCCAAAGGGCAGGAGAGAGGGAATGAAACCAGCCCTCTTGAGGGCAGTCACTCTAGGAGCCAGGGGCAAGAAGCCCCCACCGTACCCCCACCAGCACCCCAAAACTACCAGGGCAGACAAGGGAAGGGATTGTCCCCCGTACCCAGTGAAACGCAGGCTGCTCTCCACCACCGTCTGAGGGACCCGGGGCGCCAGGGCTGCTGCCGCTGCTGGCTGGCACAGTTCTCACCAGCTGTGAGAGGTCGGTCTCCACGGTGACAGGAACCTTTCAGTGAGTATGAAGCCGGAAACCCCTGCTGTGCCCTGACTGAAATTGATGTGTTCTTATTTAGTGGGCTGCTTCGACTGGCTTTGTGCCAGAACGACACAGTGCACACACTTTTTTCCAGAAAAAAAAGCAGCTTCTGGTCCCTTGTTAAATGTTACGTTTCTGCCTAGGCATTGAAATGTGTCAGAAGAAAACAGCTCTCTGTGTAATTACCTGAGTGGGTCCCTTACTGGGCCTCCCTGGCAATGTTTTAGTAGCTGCATACAAGCTACGCAAAATATGCTAGCTAATCAAAAACATTACTGACACGCCTGCATTTGCTGCACAACATAATTATAATAGACTTAAGAGTTTTTCAAAACTGAGCCCCCTGAGCTGGATCCAAAGTACTCATCACCCCCTAGAGGATGTTGGGAATCATTACAGCTACAAGACATAAAAATTAGATGTCTTCTGTTGGCAGAATTTTGTAATGGGGGAATATTTGTGCTAATACATTGGATTAGAATGTATTGTGTTGAGGCACCTAAATATCAGTGTCCTAAATACAAAATATATAAATGATTCCTGAATAAGTTCAGCTTGACACGTTAGTCCAAAAAGACAATAACTCGAGCAACTGTCTGGTAAAAAAAAAAATCAATATTTATTTTACAGAAGTGGCAGCACAGTAGAAGTTATAGCAATATGTATGAGTAAGGGGGCAAAATCTAAATAACAATGTCTTGTGGCCCCCCAGGAAAGACCCACGGGACTACTGAGGGAGCATGCACCACCACCAGCTAATACACACCCTGAGGACTGATGCTACAGTAGATTGGGTAAGTCCCATCAATCTTCCTCCATCTGTCTGATGCAAAAATGATTCTATGGGAAGATAAGCATCAGGGAAAAAAAAAAAAAAAACTCAGACTGTATAAATAACTGAGATTGCGTGTAGGTGAACAGTTTTAGAATGCGCCTGTGGGTCTATTGCACTGGACCAAGAGAGACCATCTTGCCAAATTCTGCTTTATAGATGAGGATTAGGAATGAGAACAAGGAAGACGGAATCTGCAGGCTGCAGGTTTGTTTCACTCTCAGTGGGAGTTCGTGCGAGATGCTGGGATTCTTGTTATGGCAGATACAGTGAGCTGCATTCTTAATTTTCTTGGAACAACCTCATTTGGAGACACGGAGTATCTTCAGATACAATGTAGCTCTGTCTGTGCACATGGCTATTCTAGCAGATCCTTAATCCCTGGTTTCGTTTTCTATATCTAATATCCCCATAGAACCCCCCTCCCCACCCCACCCCATTCACCCTCTGGGATGCCTCATTAGAAAAACAAACCCTAAGCTGTACTATACGATACTGTATAGAACAGTTGCATTTGACTACAACTGTTACAGTGAGCAATCTCTTTCTTTCGCATTTACAGTTCCTTCCCCTCTTTTGTCACAGAGGTTTCTGCAGGACGACGGTAATGCACTCGTCCAGCTTCCTTCTTCCTTCCTTTATCTCACGAAAGCACATTCAGTTGATCACCTGCGTCCGTGCGGTCACAGCTCGTCGTGTTTGGTCCGGGCGATCATGGTCAGCTTCGAGAGCTCAGCCCGGAACTTGCCCTCTCTATGGGTCACTGAGGATGAAAAAGAACAGAGTGCTTCACTCAAATTGTGCACAATAAAGAAAAGCAATAACCTAGTTTTGTGATTATGCTCTTTTGGGCGTCATCCAGTAGATAAAGGCAATCAAATGGCACTGCAAAACTATGACCCCATAAACGTCAACTGCCAAACCGGCCCACAGTGGCAGCAATAGGCAGCCAACTGCTGCTCAGTGAGTAAAAAAAAAAAAGCGCCCCTTTGATCTCAGTTCAAAGTACACGCTTTACAGCTGTGCTTGTTGAGATGGTTGTCAGGAAATAAGTGCCAGTTCGGAGAGGTAGAGGAGCTGACAGGTAACGGAATACATCAACGGCCTTGAAAGATCACCTGAGGAGTCCCCAACGATGTACTCTTCCTCCTTCAAAGGCACATCCTTTTGTCCTCCCACAGCAGACTGGGACTGTAGGGGGGATAAAAAGAAAAACAGTGGCGGTGACGAGATGTGACAAACACGAACATCAAGAGGCCTGAGATACAAGGAGAAACTGCATCCTGAAACAAGCAGAGATAAGTGACAAGGGCAAGGGAAGTGTACTCTATTTTTTAGTGTGCATGTGTGTGAGATTTATTTCCTAGATACATTTTTTTTAAAAACACCCATCTTTTTTTAATATATATATATACGTAGGTGCTGCTGCTGCATATGGAGTTGTATGGAGGCCACGAGACAAGCGTCTGCTCAGTGCACTGGAGTTGTGGAGGACACGGACCAGATCCTGCCGTCATGTACTGCGCAGTCCGTTCTCATACTCACTACCCCACTCATTTCTAGATCACGGGCCCCACACAGAAACAGGACTTGCGACAGAAACAACGCTGCCTGTCTGGCGTGCCGGAGGACGATTAAGGATTCTGGGTCACCGGTGTGGCCTGCTTATCCTCCACTCAGGGCAAAGCGATTGGTGCATACATGTTTTGACTCGTGCAGAGGAGAAGACAAATGATTTTGACATCATGGCTGGTCCAGGGAGAGCTAACATATATACCCATCACTGTTCAACAATCAGTCAAGCATGGTTTTATAGGACAGCACAGCTTAACAGAAATGTGAGCCTCTCGTAAACAGCACATCACCTACACAGAGAGCCTGTGAGCACGATACACGTGCGGCCCTCTGTAAGATGCAAGCCGTTCACATTCCGTTGTATGTGCATGATTACATTCTGATCTAAAAGCTAATCAAGCAAATCATGGCACTAAAAGAACAATAGACTGGAATGTTGGAGTCATATCCATCAGACTAAACTGTGATGCAAATCGGTTAAGACGACTTGCCTACTACAGGAAGGATGCATGCATGCATGCAAGTTTTCAGACTTACTTTATACCTTTAAACATCATACTGAACTTCACATATCAACACTTTTATTCCAGCCACTTTAAATGAAGCAATAAGAGTATTAGCAACTGATGGGATAATATTAGGGCCCTGATGTCTTAGCTTGGAGTCATCAAGGTCAAGCAGACCTGTTTGATTAATTGAAACCAAAATGTACCTTGAACTTTAACATTCTGTAATGTATTCTTATATGTAAAATCTTTTATGCTGCAGCAATTGTTGTGAATGTATTACTATGGAATACCTTCTCCAGAAATATTACAAAAAGGTGAACACAAAGCATTCATGATCTCAATAAAGACAATCATTGTAGATTTGCTGATCAGGATACTTACATAAGCACTTGCAAATTCCATTTTTGATCCTGTGATCTCTCCCTTGAACTGAGTGAAAAACAGGTAGGACTTCCCTTGTGGCCTACCAAAGGAGTAGAGAAAACACCTCAGATAAATGTATGGTACACTTCACTTGACACCAAATGGTAACACATGCTAGGGAACAGGACAACTCACCTCCACACAGAGCAAGAGAGAAGCCTGTCGTCATCACTGAGGCCCACGCTCATTTGCCATTGCTAATTAAAGAAGCCGTTAAAGAAAGAGTTAAAAATGGAATTCAAGGTTTCTGAACTTGATGATACACTGAAAGTAGCTCATATTACCTCATTGGTGCCTCCTTGAGATGCATATGTGAAAGAGCATTCATGATCTTTCTGCAAGATAAGAAGGAAGGTGGAGAGAGACACAAATTCAGAACTCAATCATAGGTAAGGTTTCACAGTCTATAACGAGTTGACAACCCCAAAATGCTTAATTAACTCAGGCCTTATTCAATGCACTCTCGCTGCCACATTACAACAATTATGCTGATGCATTCTATGCTTTCTTTCACATGAAAATGGCCATATACACCAGTTTACTAAAAATGTATCATTCACAGTTAGTGAACTAGAGCAGTGGTTCTCAAATGGGGGTAGCGTACCCCTGGGGGTACGTGAAGGCACTCCAGGGGGTACGTGAGATTTTAAAATATACATATATTTAAAAAGTAGAATACATGCAAAAATACTTTAAAAGCAATTACTATATAATATATATTTTAGGAAAATATAAGTTCATAAAATGAATTTTATATTTCAGAAGGCTATTCAATTTCATTATCCTAAAAACCCAGAGTCCCCCCCATACCAGGATGGTTCGACCCAACCTGTCAATCACTGTCAAAACTCAAACGATGGAGTCGTGGTTGAAGCGTAGCGGTAATTCTTGTGAAAACCTATTTTTTACAGTCTATGGTGAAAACACAGAGGGACAAGTGGCAAAGAAGGCCAAACCAGAGCCGGCAAAATTCCGGCTGAATCTTGAAGAATGTTTTATTGCTCTGTTTTAAGTATTTTTTTCTCAACTAAGAATGCTTTGCGCTGGTTAGGGGGTAGGCTACTTGGCTGAAAAAATATTTTACAGGGGGTACCATCACTGAAAAAAGGTTGAGAACCACTGAACTAGAGCAACCTGCAGCACTATG
The DNA here is from genome assembly GCF_046254945.1 of Alosa pseudoharengus. Classification (NCBI taxonomy): domain Eukaryota; kingdom Metazoa; phylum Chordata; class Actinopteri; order Clupeiformes; family Clupeidae; genus Alosa; species Alosa pseudoharengus. Next base: position 28,727,872 of record NW_027468576.1, on the reverse strand, counting down.
TGGGGACAAGGGAGTTCAAGCCTTCTTCCGGATGACCAGCAGTGGAGTTCTGTTTAGGCACAAATCAAAGTCTGCAAAGTAACTCCGTAAGCAAATTTGATCATATTTAGTAAAGCTGGTATAAATCGAGACCTTTCACCGGTCTACTCTATACTGACCACTATGTGCTTACTTGCAAAATGCACTGCAGGTGGCGCATTATGATTAGCCATAGTTGCTGGTGACGTTGAGTTTTACCACCAATGAATAGCCGAATTGTTGCACTTCCGCACTGACGTGTCGAAATTTAAAGCGCTGCTTTTTGTACCAAATCAATGCTTTACATTTTCCAGTAAACCCATTGTTCATATTTAAAAATTGCAAAACACAACTAGAGTGTAATTAATAGAATTAATTCAGCATTCCTCTTTCAACTACGTTGCTCCTAGCTGCAGCAGTTGACTGACTGGTGGAATTCAACGCTAGCCACGTAGTGCTACCACACAGCAAGTTCACTTATCTGCCTACCGTGAGCTAAGGAAAAGCGTGAATGAAAATCGATAGTAACGCCTACCTTTTAACGCCTAGATACAATATTAACGTGAACATTACATCGATCTATGGAAATTTAAAACGTGTCCTGTCAACAACGGTCATTCATGACAAGTATGTCCATTCAAACCAGCCACCTGAGTTAGCACTTCATCGAGCTAGCTTACGTTCGCTGCAAAAAAGCAGCTAGTTAGCCATGTTTTGACACAAAATGTCAACTTTAACTCCTAGGACAATCTCCTGGTCAATGCGGGTATTCAAATAGGATCACAGATTATCTTTTAGTTAGTTGCTGTCGTTAAGTTGACTCGTCAGAGTTTGGGATCACTGTTTGCAAGCTAAGGTTAGGTAGCTATGCTAAATAGTCTAGATGCTACTTACGATTTTCTGGGAGAAAGTGTGAACAACTCCCCCGGGTTTTACGTTGAATTCCACCGTTTTTGTGTTTTCGGATGAAGCAACCGCAACGACGATGAGAACAACAGTTCCGAGCAGAATATTAGTGGAGGGACCTGCACTTCTGCTGTTACTGAGGAGGGCCATTTTGGCTTTTTGGCTGATGCACCAGAGTTGAGGGCAAGGAGGTTCCAGGGTTGCCAGATATTAGCATTGCGTGACGTCAAGAGAGAAAATGTCAACAGTAGCCCTCTACAGTTAGCCTACAAAATATTCAGCAAATGTCCATGAACACGTCTTACCTATAGAGATATTCTGGCATCATTTGATCTTGAATAAATCCAAAAAGGCCCAGGCTACAATGATAAATTATAGGCTATGAGAGGAAATGGGCTATTTGAAATGACTGATTGCAGAAAGCCTCTTAGGACTAGGCCTAGGCCTACTAAGAGCTCAAAAACCCTGTCTGTAAACACCTCATATAGCCTAGGTTTGAAAATTATTCCTGAAAACATGTGAAAAGACTGAACTGTGTAGGCTACTGATAATTAAACAGGACATCATTTGTGTGTGTGTGTGTCGGCTGACGGTCCTAAAAAGGGGTCTATCGCCTTATTTACCCGGCGGCCAGAACGAGGCTAAAGGGTAGGCTACACTTACACCTAAGTCCAGCAGATGGTGGTGGTAATGCACTCAGTTTGCAAACTGCCAAAAAAACTCACTGAAGAAGAAGAACAGGCCAGCGAACCTTTCTTTTTTTGGTGAGCTTTTTTTTGGCAGTTTGCAAATGGAGTGCATTACCACCACTACCTGCTGGACTGAGGTGTAATGGCAAGTGTACCCTTTAGCCTCGTTCTGGCCGCCAGGTGAATAGACCTCTCCGGAATAAGTCCCGCCACCGAAACATCCGGATCCACCCAACTTCCGGGCGTCAAAGGTCTATGGGAAATAACATGGCGTTTCGAAATATCTGTCAAACATCTGTAGGTGGCGAAGTAGGAAAAAATGGTGGGCCGATTGGCCTACACACTTCTGCCATCTAGTTTCCACTGGTGCCGTTAAAGTAGAAATATATCAGTAAGAAGCACTAAGCTAGCGCACGCTTCGGACGCTGCGACTCCCTGAGTCAAGGTTGCATAGCAACGGTAATGTCAGTTTGTCTTCGAAATGGAGTTCATGGCACCAGAGCCCGCCAGAGCCTGTCTACGGAGGTGGCACTAACCCTGCATGAAATTGTCATGTTTGATAGGTTGTTAATACATTCTGAAAATGTTACTGTTCTGATCAAGGTCATGCAAAATAAAGCTATCGACTCAATACGACTCTGCCTCTGATTAGTCTGTTTGTCATAATCTGTTTTTCGTGAGAAAAAAAAATCTCGATATCAATAATTAGCTGATTTACTGAAGACTTGTGCTAATTAGGAGCAGCTGGTTGAGTGAATGGAACAAATATGTGGTTTTCCATCTCTGAGATAGCCTGGTTAACACAAGACCACTTCACAAATTTGCTAACAGATTCATGTGGGTTCTCCCATGAGTTGAGGCCAACGCACAACAGCAGTGACATTCCAATTGGCGCTCAAGAGATGGAACAATTTTCTAAACTTTTATGTCGGCGCACATCAGATGCCACCAGTTGGCTTTGCCTCGTTCAAAATAATGGAGTTCTAAACTTTTGCAAAATTATGAATGTAATATTCTGCATATTAGCTTTACTGTTCAGATAATTCAGATGTAATCTGTTTCTAATCACGTAGATTTTGATTAGTAACTGTAATTTAATTACACAGTTTTTTCTCAATTGTAACTGATTGTAATTACATTTATTTTGTAATTTATTTACGTAACTGTTACATGTAACTAGTTACTCCCCAACACTGTAAACCCTAATTCGTTCAATAAACATAAAATTTTCGAGGTAACACGTTGCCCTAAATATTTTATGTTATGTATTGTTCAATAAACGAACAAATTTACGTCAAGTGTACGACATGTGCCAAATAGTAATGCATGATGAATTTTAGTACAACTAGATGTACCGCAGAGCGGTACAAAATATGACCGCCGCCCAGTCCAGCACATTTTTTCCACAAAAAGAAATCACGCTGAAAGGCCTATATGATTCTAACTGTCTCACTAAATTGCATTATCCACACTCAATTCTCACTGGTATCTGCTAGACAACAAGTACCAAAACATGATTAGTTCATAGATTTCACATGTAAAATTCATTTTATACAACCCCACCTCCATCTTGCCTGTTCATAATTATGAGAAATTCTTGATTGTTTGTGTTATGTTTATGTTATGTGTGTGTGTGTGTGTGTGTGTGTGTGTGTGTGTGTGTGTGTGTGTGTGTGCGTGCCTGCGTATGTGCCTGTGCATGGAAGTGTACATATGTCTACTGTGTGAGTATGTGTCATGATTACTGTGAATGTGTGTGTGTGTGTGTATCTGTTTGTGCACATGTGTGCACATGAACTGGGTTAACATGACCCCTGGAGGCAAATATACGGAAAAAATGGTCATCCTAGGCCCTACAGTTCTCAAGATATTCACAGAGAACTGTGTCTGGCCTACCCTCCTTTCGGGGGGTCCAGTCCAGCGGGGGGGCTACAGATCAAAACGAAAAATGACAGTTCCATGCTATCCATGTGGGGGTACATGCCCACCAAGTTTTGTGTACCCCGGTCTTTCAGTGTCCCGGGAATCCTTGTTGGTGTACGTCACTAAATGTACACATAAATTGTTTTATTGTAAGGCCCCCCATGAACGAAAGTACACAAAACTTGGCATGCATTCGGAGGGTGTCATAATGATCCTACACTTTCAATTTCGTGCAGTTTTGACCATGTCAGCCAGAGATATTGTGATGAAAACACCAAATTTTTTGCTTTTTAATTTTTAACTAGGTGGCGCTATACATGAAATAAGTGGTAATGGGATGGGTTGACATGGCCCCTTGAGATCAACATACAAAAAAAAGGTGGACCTCCTAGGCCCTACGGTTCTCGAGATATTCACAGAAAACTGTCTCCGGCCACCTACAGGCCAGTTGGTGTATAGTAACATAAATTAATTTATTGTGTGGCCCCCCATGAACGGAATTCCACGAAACTTGGCGTGCATTCAGAGGGTGTCATAATGATCCTACACTTCCAATTTCGTGCAGTTTTGACTATGTTAGGTCACAGATACCTGCGATTACAACACCTCATTTTTACTTTTTTGTGTTTAACTAGGTGGCGCTATACATGAAATGAGTGGTTATGGAATGGGTTGACATGGCCCCTTGAGATCAACATACAAAAAAAAAATGGTCCTCCTAAACCTTACGGTTCTCGAGATATTCACAGAAAACTGTGTCTGCCCTACCCTCCTTTCGGGGGGTGCAGTCCAGCAGGGGGGCTACAGATCAAAACGAAAAACGATGGTTCCATGCTATCCATATGGGGTTACATGCCCACCAAGTTTCGTCTACCCCGGTCTTTCAGTGTCCCGGGAATCATTGACAGAAATTTGGACATGCGAAAAAGAAAAAAAAAAAAAAAAAATCTGACTAAACCTATATGACCGCCGCTTCGCTGCGCGGCGGTCATAATAAACTAGTTTTGCATGTTACAACAACGTAAACTTGCGATGAAAGAATACCTTCAATGTATGTTTATGTAACTTATAAATATTTACTATTTTAACTTAAACTTTTAATTAAGTGAGCATAAAATGTCTTTTTAATTTAATTAAAAGTTCATTAGACATTTCTTATAGTTAAATGTGTTTTATGGGGCTTAAGCTATGAAAGTAAAAGAAACAGTCTTTATTCAGAACACTTGAATGTTTATTCAATTGTTACTCAACTCAACAATTTCAAAATACACATGATCAAAATCACAGAGAATAGAAATACAAGCTCTATAGAAACTCTACATACACACACAGATGTAGAATACACCATCAATACAATTTCAAGAACATACTATATTTATAAGTGTCAGCTGATATCCAAAGTGGTAAAAGGCAAAATGGGCCAGACCCCACACACATCCACAAAGGAATTATATTACAGCTCAGAGCATACTATGATAAGTAATAGATAATCAAAATGCACCTTTATGCAAAAAATGAACATGGGCATTGACAAGGCAGTCAAAAAGTACCACTCTCAAACACTGGATACGTGCACACACACACAAACACTGAGGTATTATTATAAACATTATCCACCACAATATCCAACCCTGCAAACACTCAGACACACTCACTCACATTCACTCAGACAAACTCACTCACATTCACACTTTACAGCTGATTTGTCAGCATTAAAACTTTCCTTTTTAGCATCCCCACAATACCAGCCTGCAAACAGCTAGGTACACAATACAATTGCTCTATCCCCGTCTCCCAAACTCACGCTCACTCTCAAACACTCTTGGAGTCCCCTCCAAGACGATTCCTACAGAAGATGGAGTCAGAGGATGCGGTGCAATATCTTCCTCAGTAAAGCAGAGTATTCCTGTTCCAATGTGTCTGTATACGCCCTCGTCATTAGTGACCTAAACATAACACACACACACACACACATATATATTTAATTAGAAATACAGCACATTGTTCTTACTTTTAAAACCTAACCAAGTACAAATTACATCATAATTGGGCATTGTACATTGACATTACCAAATACATATTCAGACTGGAAATACAAAAAGGTCCAGATTGAAATTTGTTACCAGCCACCCTCGTGGTCATGTTGGGCTTGTAGGTACTAAGGAAAATCAGAGCACACAGTAACATATTTGAGTACTGACTTGAGATTATAAAGTGAAATGAAACCTGGATTACATAAGGAATGGCATGCTGATTTCACATTTTATATTATAATATAAATTGTAATTTCGTGTCCCATTAGGATGAACCACAAATGTCTTACAGCAAATTAACTCTCTCTTCATGGCATTATTGGCCTTAGTTATATATCTAACAACTGAAGAATTATACTTCAGTGATACTACTTACAAAGCAAGTCTTGAAGAAATCAGCTGAGTTGTCATCAAAGAGTATTGGAAGCCCTCTCAGGACAAGGCATCTGATGTCAGCAGTGTCCGATGTCTGGATTGCAGTGAAAGCAGAGACATTAGAGACATTAACACAGTAACATAAGAGACAGTGACATTACAGACAGCTATCATTCAAGACATCCATACACCAAAATCAGTAGTATCACTTCATCTTACAAACCTTTGTTTGGCGCAACAGACCATCCAGAAGTTGTCCCTTTAGACCTCTCTTTGACCTGATGATTTCAACAAGTTTAGGGCAAAGACGATCCAGAGACTCATATAATTCCTGTTTCAGGTTTTTCCCTGCCACTCTGCTGAATTTCCTGGGAGACCTGAAACAGAGACAGAAATAAATCATGTTTATCAAGACACTGTGAACAATCATTTATGTAGTTCGCTTGACACTTCATATTACAGGGCTGTCCCATCTACTCTGTTTTTTGTTTATGGTCATGTACTCATAAAAGGAATTGGGGTGATGAAATGATGGGGGGGGGGGGGGGTGTAGCCTACCTGTGTGTGAGGGGGGGCGGAGGGCATACCTGTGTGTATGTGAGGGTGGGTGTGTGTGGGTGGGTGACATCAAAGGCTACAGTAACATTATGTTAACTTCACATGGCTGCATTATATTAGACTTTTACAGACATTAACAGAGACAATCAAACCTTACCTGATTTTCAACAAAGAGTGCTGGCCAACGCTGTATAATCTGGCTCACAGGAGGCTTGTCCATCACAACCTCCTTTCTTCTAAAAGACAACGTGAAGGGCAGATTGCTGTGACCAACCTGGCAAATGAAACCGGGACATGTGAGTCCTAAGCGTGCCAACTTAAAGTGCACACACACTTATTGTAAGGACAGCGAAACGGTTCGCTTCTAGTACAGCTACCATGCTTCACAGCTTCAGTCTTAATGCTTTAATATTTGTCCTCTCTTCTCGCAATTAAATGCGCGATACTTGCATTTCCAATTTATGTTCCTTTCTTTATTTTAATGTTGCTGCATAATTTACAGTAGCATGTTGTCAGAAAGACGGAACGTTATGTAAGGGATAACGGCCACCAAGGTGTCCTTATGCGGGCAAGGGGCAAAGAACTCCCCGACGCGCAACGGAGTTGCCTCCACCCGAGTCCATTAATACCTTATAACTGGACACACCTAGAAGGCCGTTATCCCGCGTATCCCCCGGTTGCCACTGTAAAGCCATGCCTTTATAGCAAGCAAAGGAAACACACGGCTCCGTTTAAAAAGAAGCCCACTAATTCAGCTTGTTGTACAACTTTCCTTGATAGCATGGACAGTTAGCTTGTTTACAGTTGATTCCTTTGTTGCGAAGCCTGCCTCCAGGCTCAACTGTCGTCCTACTGGTTATAATTACCATTCATAAGCATTGATATGGAACAGCGATAGTAGGTTAAGTTAGCATGTTCACTCGTAGGCCTATGTAATAGCTAATGTAAAATGGCGAATGCTAACTTGTTTACAGTTATTGGTTAAACTGCTAACGTTACTTAGCGGAGGCTATCTAATGGCAAACTTATGTTGGTAATCGGATAACAAGATAAGAAACAAAGAGTGGGAAATACCTTGGCATTTTACTGTCTTGCTCCAATTTTAAGCAGTCTGTGTCTTGCTGTCGTGAACCGTCCGTGACTTCTATCTATCTCTGTCGTCTGCGGGAAATCCCCAGGTTTGGGAGTGGAAAAAAGTGCATTTTGGCGGAATCCAATCAAATCTTCTTTCCTGGGCCACCTGTTGCTCAGAATGTTGATACAACTGAAAGATCCTAGTTGATTCTACAAATTCATGAAAACCATTCTCCTCACTCAAAATTGGCGTGTAATATGTGGGATATTCTGAGATTTGTGTGCAATGTACAACTTTTTATAGGGTTAAACAAAATGTGGGATTACAGTGAACCCTGACGGCAGTGCCATGGAGAAAAGTATCTACCAAGGAGTAGAGGGCAGTGTAGGAACAGAAAGTAGTTTGTTTCCCTTATAATGTTATTTCTATCTCATAGCTCTAATGATTTTACTGCATTTCAAATATACACAGGAGAAATGTTAAATTCCTAGTAGGGAATTTCACAATCAATCAACCAAGCCTATTTACTGTTAAAAACAAAATCACTAACAAAGCAACCAAAAAACATCACCAACAGAGCATTTTACTGAGGTTATCATGCAGGCACCTTCTATGGTGTTTCAGGGAATTAGGCCCATGACACCTCAAGAAGGCTCAACAGTGGTGTCTGGCGTCCCACACTCCTCCACACTCATGATGGGTTCTCTAACAAATACCAACAATGAACCAAAGCAGCCAACACAAAATCACACAAAAACACAACAAAGCAGCCTCAGTGCGCAACAATAGGCTTCAGGTCATGCCCCGTTGATGCAGGTTTTAAGCAAAGCTAGAAGCCAATCAGCCAGAGAAAAACACCAAAGCAAGAACAGACAACATATCCACCAGAACAGCCTTCAACAGTATTTCACGGGGATTATCAAGCAGGCACCTTCCTTCTTCTGTGTTTCGTTGAATTACATTCACGACACCACCAGAAGGCTCAGTCATTCTCTTCATTGCCGTGGCTGTTTATGATCCAGTCAGCAACCAGACAAACCACAAGCCCTTGCAAAAGTGCAAAGACTTAATAAATACACTTCCATACATGTACATTTATCATTATAATGTAGAGTAGGAACTGCTAGATAATCCCAGAAATATGTTTTTAACAGCTGCAAAAAAGTGACTCCATGCCTGGTCTCTTTTCACTTTATTTTCACGTATGTAACCCATTTAAAATATATTTTGAGATAATGTGATTCATGGTTATAAATTAGACTATTGGATTTACCAGTCTGTCACTGTATTAATCTGGTTTCAAATAAGGCAAAAAAAACAACATCAACCAACTTCAACACAAACAACCAGAGCACATGGGCAAGCAGGAGGTGAAAAACTGCACATTAAGCAAAAGTTACACATGTGCTCAAATCCATGCTTCTCCTCACTCATACCTACAAGAGCCAGCTGGCTGGCTTTCATATGTACATTATAAATATGGAACAACACAGACATTACATGCTGTTGCTCTTCCAAAAATAACAGCTTCAGTCTAACAAACACCTCACCTGCCTCGTCCAGCTGGCCTCACCACCCAGTGTTGCATCTGGCCCCAAAAAAAACAGCCTCACCACCCAGTGTTGCATCTGGCCCCAAAAAAAACAGCATTTCAGGATGTTCATTAGTCTCAAGTTCACAAATGCATTGCACAGACCATCTGGTTTTATTCAGGAGCTATGAAGGGAAAGCACAGTCTAGAGGATGTTCTACACGGAACAACCTGTCAAGAGTATGACCAGGTAAACATTTTCCTTTGCAAGAAACAGACATTGTAGGTCACTGGAAATAAGTAGGGTATTATTTTAAACAATGAGCCTTTCATGTCAGTCTCAAAAATACAGAGTAAATACTATCCCACAGTAAAAAATAAACACCAGTAATTCTGTCCCTCCATTAATTTTCTCCCTCAGCACAAACAAGAACAGAAATACGCTATTGCCATAAACTGCTGGTGAAATGTGTACTGTCTCTCAAAACCTGTCTCAAATCGGCACCTGATGAGACTACAAATACAGAAACTATGGAAAATGCCAATGCATCATCAGAAGTGAACGGTGAAGATTCTCCTCACGTTCACTGTCTTTAGACAGTCAAGATGACTATAGCGTAAGGTTTACTGATGAGGTGTGTATTTAGCGAGGCGTTCTGCAACACATGCCGTTTAACTGCCCCCACAAATCTCTGTGCCATACAGTGAGCTGGGTCAGACACTGAACTCAGCACTGTTCCACATGCTCTCTATCTGACACAGGACCTGTGGAATTTCTCCACTCCGTGCCATCCCCAACCTCCAGGATCATGGGCCGTTCCTTGTCTGAAGCTTAGTATGTTGGAACGTACGCAGCAAAAAACCTTCAGTCGTTTAATAATCAGCTCTATTTACTTAAATTTACATTCAAAAAGACATAAAATCAGAACCATTAATGTCATAAACCCAAAGTGAGTGACATTATAGTGCCTTTTATATGAGACAAACGTTTTATCTTGTTTCAACTTTGGATGGATGTGCTTCACACGTCCCTGTTAAAGTAAACAGAGGATTCATCTGTAGTGCCGCACACATATGGTGGGTTCATACCTGACTGCTGTGCAGTGTTTGTGTTGGGGATGAGAAAAAAAGGGGGGAAAGGAGAAAAGTGATGCTTCTCTTTAGATGAAAAACTTTAATCAAAAATACAATTTGCTTACACTTCATACAAAAGTGCAAATTACAATAATTCAAGCTTTCACAAATATATTGTGTGCAATATTCCAAATTTACAGCACACAGAGAGCAACATGCATTGAACTGAAAGGTGTGGCACTAAAGCGATATGTATGGAATATATGAGTTAGCTGACATCCAAAATAATCATCCTTAAAGCTCAAATGTTGATATTAATGTGGACACATTGTTCATTACACTATTTCTTCATCTCAGTTACTCAATTACTACTGACACACAATTGCATCAGCACTAAAGAAAAACAGTTATGTTTACTGTACTGAAATAAATAGAAATCCTTAGAACTTGATTTCTCCTCTTCTACTGAAGAAGTTAATTTCTGTGAAAGAACAACAGTTTGTCAGTAAAGGATCTAACTTATATTTTGTCTAATGCACCTTTTTTTGGGCGTTTCACTACTTACACAGTTATTCTGCAGTTGCGCACTTGTACATACGGGCCTGTGTATCTGACGTCACACCTGACAACATTGTTGGAGAAATCAGACTCCTCCACCTGTCGTGAAGGGTTCACTGTGACCTGTAGGAAAGACGCAGCTTTTAAAGAAAATGTCACTTCTGTTTTGTAACACTGAGTTAAAGTATAGTTAACACTACCTTCAGAATGTAATTTCCTGGAGGCACATCAGTGATGTCAATCCACTGACAATCAATGTTGGCATGATACGTATCATAGCAACCAGGGCCCAATCCCTATGGCAATCATCACAAGAAGAATATCTGGTACAATATAAAACTGCCAACTGCTTTGGTTATCCAATCGAAATATCGGAAAAAGCTGATTACTATGCAGAAAATTGTAACATCGGGGACAGAAGCATTATTTAGGAGCTGAGTGGTGCTTCAGGTAGGTTATTTTACCTGTGTGTGAACTGTGCAAGCGTAGCGTCGCCTTACACCGTGATCACAGCTTGTGTCCTCAAGACAGAAACTTGCCTTGTGTCCTTCAGCCACTTTTCTCTCAGAGGAGATTTCCAACAGATCGTAATTACTGAAAGCCTCCATGCTGTGGTAGTGCCTGAGCAAAATAATTGTGGAGAAGAATAGATGCACTTATCTGGCAGTATCACTAAATATAAATGCCATAAAACTTATTTAGTTCAGCTTACTCTCTCTCCTTTTTCTTGCTATGAATATAACTACTGCATGTGGTTGTAAACACAAGACACTTTTAAAAAAGAAAATACACATCTCACTTCCAGTGCAGAAGAAAATAGTGATACTGACTGACTTATAGTTCTGCCTGGAGCCTATCAATGGACTGTTGGAACAGGTGGAGGTGGAAATATATTTATGGTGCCAATAATTAATTTAATAGTGAACTCACTGATGGCAACTATGCCACTCCCACTCGTGTCTTGGTTTCACAGGCAAGAAGTCGGCAGTTCCTTGATTCTTGACTCTCTGAGGGAATCGAAGTAGTACTCTATAGTCAAGGTCTCTGACGCTTGGACTATAGGCAGACCTTGATGGGGAAATACAAAGAAAGTTATTTTTTACCATCATATAATGTCTTCCACATATATTGAAGAACAAATGTATCAAATGTATCATTGTATAGTGTTGTATCTTTTAACAAAGACTTTAAAAAATGTATATTGATATATTTGTCATTATGTATCATTATTTAACCAGAGAGCAGAAGACGTTAAGTTACCGAGAGAGACAGTTCTCCTCAGCAGCACATCTCAGTGCATACATCTGCACACGCTGGATATAAGATGCTGCTTGAATGTAATAAGGGTCGGGGATGAGGTCTGGAAGACCTGAGAAAATCCAGATACATACAGAACATTTTTCAAACTCTCATTGTTACATATAGGCCTATGTGCTAAAGGCAGGACCTATCTGCCCAGGGGACATATAAGTTCCATTATTCAGCATAGAAATGTATGGAAATTGATGATTGAAACTTTGTGAGAGTCATTTCTAGCATCAGATGTTATCACCTACCATTATGGAAGTACCTGGTGCCATAACCAGACACAGGTGGAGGATGGGCTGGTGGTCTTATTCTCCCACTTGAGGGATACATATTGTGAAAAACTGAATTTCTGTGATTCTTGCTGCGGGAATCATTGTTGGTCACATTTTCTGCATTTGCCAGCTGAGCATCTTCTTCTGTTGTGTTATAAGCAGCAGCAGAAGGAAACACTTCGTGAGGCACTGAATCTCTTTCACCCGGAGCTAAGTGCTGTCCAACCTCTTCAGTGGTGCCTTTAGTCTCAGTTTCGTTCAGTGAGGTGTTTCGTCCAACTTCTTGTGTCTCAATGTCAGCGTTATGGTCTGCTGTTTTTTCAGCATTGTCCAGTGATGATGGTGATGGTTGGACATGTACAGCTTCGGACACAGGTTCCTCTTCGCCGTGACTGCGCTGTCCCCGCGATCCACCGTTCCCAGAATATTCCTGCGTTAAGGCTGGCACACCTGTTGTGCCATCTAGTGCATCGTAAGTGCTAGGGTTGGTTGGATTTGCACTTACAGCATCTCTGCGAAAAGATGCCAGAAACCTCTGATTCCCGTTACTGGAGATGAGGTTGTTTGCCGTGTGGGGACCAGCATCCGAACTTAAAACACTTTGTGATTCCCGTAAATTTAGTGGCAAAGCAGAGCCCACCACATTGGGATGAGGTCGCCGGGACCTAGACTCTGAATCCGATGCTGTGGAAGCGGTGGACCTCCTTGGAATTCCCAAACCTCTATATGTAGTTAAATAGAACTGACTACTTCTCCTTGACTGCACAGGTCGTTGAAACTGTGATCCGGTGCTCAATAAACTGTAGACATGGCCGTTGCTCTCCCATTGCACTTTATGCCGCCATGGTCCAGCGCGCTCGCCTAAATGGCGCTGTCCGGTGCTTAAATCAACCCACGTATGGAATAGAATAAAAAGCAGAACTATTAACTTAATCATGGTAAATGGATATAGTTGTTCCACTGTAATGTTTTTTTCCCTAATGTGATGAAAACTCCTATACTTAAGTTGGAGAATTTAAAGGTCCATTCTGGCTATTAAAGAGGGAGGTGCGTTATAAAGAGACTGCAAAACGGAGGTGTAAGACACCTACTTGTTCCAAAGTTTATCTACGCATGCACAGATAGCTGTAGGATTTCGAGAAGAAGCACCGTACACTTAACCATTTCGTTTCTGAAATCCTTATACAAGGATATTTGTTTAGTGAGGTAAATGTGGCGAGTAGGTGGCATCAGAGGTGGTTCTCCCGTGAATGGCTGTCACATTTAAACGTGCAGTACGCGCACTACAAGTAGGCTATGTTGAAACTGCAGGAGTGAAACTGCCTTTGCATGTGGCATTGAATTAAAATGTCTTGTTCCACTTGCCTAACACCGTCCACCTACTAACACATTCCAATAACAGTAACCAGGGGGCGCCGGGGGTAAAAACTTGGCCTGAGCGGTGAACGCTTTTTAAAGAGAGGATAGTTTACATGACGTGCAAATACCAAGGCAATGGAAAAGCAGACAGACGGTTCAGGTTTTTCCTACCCACAGCTAAACTGGGAGAAATCTAACAGTCTAAAATGGTCTTGTCACGAATTGGAAACTATGAAGAGCGCCAGTCTCAGGGATTAAAGTGAAAAAAAAAATCGTTTGACTGAACTTTTTTCAGGCCATAAGTCCTACGAGGTTGCGATATGGTGAAGGACAGGTCTGTTGCGCTATTAAAAAGAACATGCGTATCCTACTTTCTAAACCAGGGGTGTCAAACATACGGACCGCGGGCCGGATGCGGCCCGCTAGATGGTTTAATCCGGCCCAGACTTGTAGAGAATACATTTCTGACGATGTCAAAAAAAAAAATCTCTAGCCCATTCCTGCGAGGAATTATGAATTTTCAAAGAAATAACCGAAATGCTCAATTCAGCCGCTAGGCGCAGCCAAAAAACAAAAAAAAAAGTTCGGAGTTGACTGGTCCTGTGCTGTCAGTTTGGCTACATTGTCGGGAGAAAAGCAGGCGTTGCGACAAAATTCAGAGACAAAGTGCAGCCTGCAAACGGAGGACAAGATGTTTGGACATTTCATTGTATTTTGCACCAGGAAGTGTTGTGTTGTAAAACACTAAACTTGGATCATGTTAAAGTGTGGTTGTGCAAACTGTAAATTTAATCAGGTCGCGAGGTCTGACTCACCGTCAGTTTGACTGTTTTCTTAGCTGTAGTACGGTGGTTAAGCCGAGGTGCCGTAGGCCTACTCAAGCGTTTCTTTGAACTACGAGAGGAAATTGGACAGTTCTTGGAGAAAAAAGGCAGACCAGTAGCAATTTAAATGCCCGGAATTGGTGCAGGATCTGGCCTTTATGGTGGATAGCCTATTAGCCTACACAGCACCGCCACCTAGCCTACAAAATTATTTGATCTGATGTAACCTAATCGTATCAGTTGATCGTATTGCTCATACACTGCTAACTTATGTTTGTTAAATTCATTTTATTTTTCATACATTTGCACATTTACATTTTTAAGGCAGGATGTTAACTTTCTTCGTAGCTCCCACTTGAGTTTAGTGTGGTGAGTTGGTTCAGGTGGTCAGATGTAAATCTGTAATGTAGGCCTATCCACTCAACTATAAAAATAAACCAGTTGTTTATGAGAGTGAAATGCATTTTATTTCAATTTCATTGGCCTCTCTGAATAAATGTGTAATAATCTAATATATCCCTTGTCATTATGTAGGCTACAAATGTAGGCTGAAGGGTAAAGCATAGCCTGAAAAAAACTAAGCTGGAGATTTGGAGTTGTCAAAGGATGTTTTGCAATTATTTCACTGGTCCGGCCCACTTGAGATCAGATGGGCTGTATGTGGCCCCTGAACCAAAATGAGTTTGACACCCCTGTTCTAAACGTAAAAACGGTCAGCCATAGATAAACGTAGCCTACCTCTGTCGTGGTGGCTAGTTGCACCAGGTAGGGAAGATGTCCTGAAGTGCACGAACGTTAACCTTATGGCGGTTGTTGTCATATAGACGGGATAATAAATTGCATAGGCTACGGTTTATATTGCGTCGCTTTACACATAATGTTAGTTGCATTGATTAAAAACTGTAACAATAATATAGCCTACATCGGGTGGCATAGCAGGCTATCTGCTCAAGTCATAGGTGACACCCAAAATGAATGACCTACCCTGACAAGAGTTCGCGATAGTAAGAAATTGTCTACATTGATGCACGGAAAGAACACAGCCTACGCTTCTTCTCATATCCAAAAAAGTTAAACGGATTGGCCAACCTTATCAGCTGTCTCGATTGTGCCACTATAATCCAACTTTTAGACCGTTATAGCTTCATACGTGTTCTTTTTTTTAAGCAAACGCTCAAGACAAGTGTGTAGCTACAACATAAACAAAGCGAAACTCATGGCTGACGTAGGCTATCTTCTTGATTGAGACAGATAAGTTCTCAAGAACACTATTAGGTCTTAAACATTTACCTAATATTTGTAGTTGCCTTAAAAAAAGAAAAGCAAAGGTGACAGTACCCCCCCCCCTCCTCCTATTTCTTTTCTGCATCGATCTCAAATATGACATTTCTAAAATCAAATTGACGGATATCCGTCCTATACGACGGAGAACTTTAATCCTTGCGGCGCAAGTGTGATTGGGCTCTTGTCAGCTTGCAATGACATCTTACAATGCTTAAGGCGTGTTTGTCTGGCATTTTTCACCACATGATGGCGATGCTGAGCATCATCATCTCATTAACACAATTTCCTTTCCATTTTGTTTTGGTTCCTTAGACATAATAGTGGTCAGAGAGGATTTCTGACATAGTTGTAATGTGAGGGCACATAAGCCTTATGTTAATACAATATTGAAAACCAAGATTCAAACCAAAGTAATTAGGAGTAGGCTAGCATTAGATTGTGTTATTCTCTTTCAGGTGCTCTATATACAATGTTAGGTAGAGAGATAGAAAGTATTTCTGATCATCTCACCTTTCCCCTGTATAGCTGTCCTCAATCTTAGGGTATGGAGGCTGGACGTGATGAGGAGAAAGTAGCTGGCTGATAAGTATGGGCAAGAGGCCAGTCAAGCTGTCAACCATGGCACGTTGACCATTATAAAAGCCTATCCCTGCCTCCCTGACAGAGTCCCGGCTAAATATAAACACAGTCTGTCCACAAGCACTTACAGGTCTCTCAGCAATGCGTGACAGAAAGAGGAGCTTTCAGCTGAGGGCAATTAAGCAACTGCCATGAAGTGTGAGGATGAGTGATGTTTCATGATGGAGATTTGTGCCTGTGGTAACTTTATTTAATGAAGTTACATAGTGTGTCTATACATTTTATGTTTGACTATGTCATTACAATATTTTGACTTCAGCTGGCTCATGAAAACATATAATACAACACTATACTTTGTGACCTTGACTAAGAAAATGACATTTGTCTTTTAACTAACCATACAGTGATTCCTTGAATTTAATGATGGAATTGTTCAGTGAACGTCTAAATATCCAGTGGTATTTTTTTTCTAAAAAGAATTTAAATGAGACCTAGGTCACTTTCAAGGAAAAAGTCTAGACAGTATTTGTTTTTGCTCAGGTCAGCCTTCAGTGCAGACACCAGTGTAAAGGCACTTGGAGTATTTCTGGCTCCTTAAAACAGCGGGTGTGGAAAAGCTGATCACTTGACTGGCTGACGTTCACTCAGCCTTTCAAACCTCTGCATGTATGCCCTGGGATTCATCACCAACCATACCATTCATAAAAACCCACGGAAAAAATTCAAGATTATTTTTGTCCCACCTCACAGGGTTGTTTGGTCATTGCTAACCACACAGAGCATTCTTGGCCGTTAGCTGGCATAGGCTGAGTTGTGGTCTGTCCAAGACCACACACACAACACAATGACACATCCAGGGGTTGTCCCTTCACACATCCCCAAACCATTGTTACACAATATTCAGGGGAGACAGCTGGAAGATCAAGTTCCAAATGTATAGCATCATCAAATTTATGGCCTCATATAGATGGGGTGAGTTCAAATGACTCAAACTACAACTTCACTTTTGATTACCAGATATCAAAATAGATCATCTTGTTATAGTGCTAATAGACTTTTATTTCGCTCCAACTCAAAAGTCTACATGAAGTGTCTTGGTTAATACTCAAAATACATTTTAGCAGGTGTACCAAATAAACATTTTGGTAGAATTACCCAACTGGAAATAGATCACTTCTCTGTAAGAGGTTTTACCTGGATGTTATTTACTGACAAACATGTGGTTTCCAAACCACTGCCCAACGCAGGAGAGCTAAATTAATCTCATTCCATAGCCAGATGGGTTTCTGGATTTACCAAACAGGCAGCTATTTTATATCACTTTAATATTATCTTAAATATTGTGTCATATGAACCTGTGGTAACCACAGGCAAATGTAGGCTACCGGTGATCCTTTACTGCCAGACTCATACTCTTTAAGATTTTAAATCGTGGAGGTTGTAGTTTTGACTTGGACTAAATTGTCAAACCAGAAAAGTCAACCAGCTGAAAAGGTCTAAAGGAAATATTCAGTGATATTTACTGAAACCACATCCCTAAATGCATTCTACTAACTACCTGTGTAAAAGCTAAACATGAATCTAAATACATGGCCAATTTCATAGCAGTAGTATCATGCAAATACAGACATACAATGTCCTTTTCTAATCCTCCCATAACCCTATTTATAACTCAAAGAATTTGAGGCATGGTCATGTGGTACAAAACTAGGATACTGATGACCTAGAGCCTATGTTCTGCCCATAAAATTATAGCTGTAGTACAGAGTTAAATTCTAATCACCAAGTATTCTTTGGAATGCAAGGTCTTAAACCCACTGAAATGACCAAATAGCATCAGCAATTACAATAACCTCAAACAGTAGTTAAAATGTAGAATTATATAAATAAGATGAATTTAATCATTAAGACTAACTCAACTCATATATGCTATATTGTCATTGTTTATGACTCTTAATAAAAGTTACAAAAAGATTAAAGATAGTAGTTTTGTTTTGGAGAGCATTCACAAAATTGTGACGCTCATTTATTTGGAAAAGGTCTTTCAAAGTAGGCAGGATGGAACCTGGCTGAATACACAAATAAACTACTTACACGTCTTAGAAAACATTACATAATCAAGTAATAAATGAAAGTGACAGAAAAACAAAACTAATCAATTTCCAAAAAAAGATAAATTAAATCCATTCCTTCATACTATATACAAAACAATTATGGGCAAGGGAAAAAAAATCATCCACAAGAATGTCTTCAGACTGCCTCCTATTTACAGAGCTATACATGGCAGCGATCTGGAGTTGTTACTGAAAGACAAAACAGCATTGTTATTGAAAACAAAACATTATATAGCAACAAAGAATCCAGATTCTATTCACTCAGATTCTATTAAGTTAAGTCACACACTGGAAAGATATAATGTTGAATATAGTTGATAGCAGTTGATGAGCTGTAGAAATGGCTCCTTTAATCCGCTTACCTATAAACAATTTAACAATGTATTCTGAATGTCTTCAAACACCATGTTGAATATTTCATCTTTAGACTTCAAGCCATCCAGATATTCTGAAATAAGACACACAAAAAAAAAAATCAAATAAATTATTCAGAGGCAGAGAGAGAGAAAAAAAAAAGGAATTATTAGACAGTGTGAGAACATGGTTCCCATGAATTTATCTGTATATATATCAAACATTTCCACTCACCGATGTTCAAGCAGCCATCCTCCATCACCTTCCTGTGTTTCAGGTACATGGGCCACACGTGGCCATCAAACAAACCAGGTGGGTCTGGGACAGTGTATTGTCTTGTACTGCAAAACAATTACACTTTCCATTCAGTTATTTTTGGGGATGAAGATCCATACAGTACAGATCAAAGTCTATTTTTATAATAATAAGAATAATTGGACTCTGCAAATTGAGTCCATAATGGAGCATGTTAAAATTTTAAACATGTTAAAAATGCACATATACAAACCTTCTCCTCCTCTTGCATTCTTCATATGGAATGCTGATGTAGTAACACTTGTCGAAGACATCAACCAAAGGCCTTCAAACGAAACAAAAAAAGATAAAATGAAGACCTGTGCGTAATATAGATACTGTGTGCCATAACCTCACTACATACCAACCCAGCTTACATAACTTAAAACATCAGTATCTCCTTTCCATGGTGTCTCGAGTGTACTATTGGTCTCAAGTGTGAGTGAGAAGATATCACACTTCGTAAGAAGCGCTGCTCATCAGCCATGTCCAAAACATGCGCTGCTCCAATCAGCAGCCACCTTCCTTATCTACAGCTCAGCAGTGCTACACTTACATCTCACGTGATGTCGGACTCGGTATACTCTACCCAAACTTCCCTGAAGCTTATCTGACAAAGCTAATTTTTATGTTTCTCCAGAAAGATCTATTTTTTAGGTCACTGTAGACATTCCAGGCACTTAAGGTCACCAATATGGTACAACACACATCGGTTTAATAATCATAGTCTGTTTAGTCTGAATAACCTTTCGTGACATTCCAAATTGGATATGATGTACTTTGTCAATAAATGCCAGGAACTAGTGTCATTGTAATGTATATCATAGCAAAGTTGTAAAACATGGACAGGGCTTAAAGCAAATAAAATGTCTGCCTGAAGTCATCAAAAACTTTCAAAGTTGTTATATACAATTATTTGCTTTCAAATCTTAAACGGCCTGACCCATGCCAGAATCCTGGCACTGTGCCCAAGAACTGTAAAGCTGATGATGTATGGGGAAACTTTCTAAGCAATGTTGCTGGGCAATGTTCCTCATTATTGTGGTTCTGGCATGTTCCCATTGATATGTAAATCAGGTTTATTGGCATATACAAGACATTTGTTCTCTGCATTTTACCCATTAGGCAACAATTTCTTTTCTGGAAAACTTTAATCATCAGTAGGCAAATCATCATGATCATCTAATCAGAATACATGGAACTGGTTATGTGGTTGCCCAGCAACATTATTCAAAAAGCTGCTCCATGTATCATCACCTTAAGCCCAGCATGGAACACTTGCTGCACGAATGACCTAATGTCTGATGATGCAAACTTGCTGCAAGACTCACCTGTAGTTGTAGAGAAGGAAACCCTCCACAATCAGTATGTGGGTCTGCTCCTCTTGATCTTCCACCTCTGCTGTATGCGATAGCCTCACACCGTGGGAACGAGCAAACTTGACCGGATTCTCAATCCAACCTTTTACAGTGTTGACCATGGCTTCCATATCCAAAGCTGTAATAACTACACAGGGGGAGCACACATACAAATGTGGAACGCTAGTGTTAATTCATAGTTAACTGTGGATGACCAAATATGATCAGAAGTGGTGTGATGCTACTAAATACAGATAATATATTACAATAGCATTGAGGTGGAATAACACAAGGAATGGATGTATGGCTGGGTTTCCTACAGTCAAACACGATCTTACCATCCCATTGCCTAAAGCCGTCCTCTCCGACTTCTATTTGATCCGGTGGCTGAAATAACAGTGACCAGTAAAACACTGCTGCAACCTCAGGTTGACCAGCACACCAGACGGCCTGATCACATCCTGAACTCAAGCTAACACATATCTGCTCTAGCCACACAGAAGCATGCAAAGCACAAAGACTGGGTTTGGAAATCTTGTCTTTTACAGCATATATGAGAGTGCAGGTACAGAAGGATGTGACGAAAGCTTCCAATTCCTACATTTGGGGTACGGTACAAAAAAAAAATCACGATTCGGTATGTACCTCTGTATTGAAGCTACAGTTTGGTTAATTTTTGATACTGCTAGTCTAAAATTCACTGACAATGTGTCACTGAGCTCATGTCCTTTACTCACTGTTCCTTAACCTTTTAGCAACAAACTGAAACAATACTTACCTTGAAGAAATCATCTTGATGGATCACACAGCAGTTAGGTAAAAGATTGACCAATCTTTTCGTTAGTGTGGTTTTGCCACCATTTGTCACACTGTATATAAAATAAAACATACATATGCACAGATTAGTAATACTATAAAGTCTAGAAATCAAAGTTTGTCCTGTAACGTTAATTATCATTAGCCTGCCTGGAAACAATTACTTAAAATTGGCGGGACTATCATTAACGTTAGCTTCAAGCTTCATGGTCCAGTCTCTGCCAGCCAATGTCTAACGTAAAAAAATCGGCAGTAATGAGTGGCAATATTACTTTCCCAGTTAATGTTACTTCCAGAAACATTAACACTATCTATTAGGATACATTTTAATCTTAGTCAACGTTAGAGGCAAAATCGGCTAACCCCTTGGCCCAGCCAATGTGGTTATCAAATCGTAAACATTGGACAGCACAGCAGTCAGGAACAATTACTGCTATACAGACATCTTAGTAACGGATACTGTAACAACATGATTGCAACAGACTAACATAAGTAATACAACTTTAGAAGCAAATAGTCAATTACACCATAAACGATTCATCCTGTGTCTTACTAATGTTAGCTACTGGCTAGAATCCCACTTCCCACATGGTGCCGCGCAATATTTTTAAATCTCCCGCTTAAACTTTAGGAAACGAACTACCAACATGACGCAAATGGACATTAGGTTGTCATAATAAATAAACATTACAGATCATCAACTCTGGTGTTGAATGTTTAAAGTGAAGTTAACGAAACGTCTGTTTAGATTTGTTGGCGAAAGTTTCCAAGCTAACTTGCTTACACGTCGACTTATTAACGTGACATGTTTTAGCTAGCACGCTAAATACGTTTTCAGCAGAGTTTCAATTGCCAAATGGTTCATTTCTTTTCTACCAATCTATGTAACTAACTTTGTAAAACATTTCGTATTTCATTAGCTTACTAACATAACGTTACAGTTTAAGTTTCAAATGAAATTCCAACTTACCCGCCAATTCCTATGATGTACTTCATCCTGAAATCGGTTTTGTTACAGACCACCACCACAACAGCAGTAGTTACTAAAAATGAAAGGGACAAGTTTCCAATGACACTAACCAAAATCCCCACGATAAGCTAGCGCTACCTAACTTTCAGACGTTGTAACGTTATAAAAGCCTGGGTAACGTTATCTAAACTTTCCACGCAGCAGTTCATTGATACCTTCGAGACACCACGAGCTATATTCCAGACCAGGGTCGAATCACTAGAATATTTACCCCTCGTGGGCGATTGTGGGCGCGGCTCTTTTAGAGCAGCCAATCATGTTTTTAGAAACCACGATAATAACCAATCGGCGTTTAGGGATCTCCAAGGTTTACATTATCGACTACCACCTGTTTTGTGTCCTTGTGACAAAGTAACTGCTGACCACTTACATGTATTACTGATGGAGCACGCAACGACACCTATAAGGTATTACAGGCACATTGTGTATAGCCTGCGTCAGTACAGTGTGACCACCAAGTGAGACAACTCGTATAGACTATAATGTAAACATGTTAAAACAGAACTGAGAAGCTTTGGTCTGACTAACAAACTGGGCTACAACCTGACAGCACCAACAACAGCATAGCTGCTGATAAAACTTGCTAACATCTTTTGTCAACAGAGTGTGTGGAAGCTGCTCACATTTTCAGTGGCAACCCGTTCCAAACAATAGAAATGCAAGCCTGGACTTATCCTTCACTTGGCAATGGTCTGTAGTGTAGCCTATACCATCCAAATGAATTTGATGATGATGTAAAACAAGTGACTTACATCAATTATCAAATTATACTAATACACAGAAGGTCAGTGATATTCACAGTCCAAAATGTCACATAAATCATCAAAGGCATGAGAACAATATTTATGCGACCAACACCTGCCCTTCCGGTCACTGGCAGAGGACATTTTGACTAGTGAGCTTAACTTGATCTATGTCTATGAACAGTTAAGCTTAATAAATACTTCTGCTCTAACAAAAAGATGTGAATAGTCTTGATTAATGTGTTTGCATGGCACAACCTGTGATAAACATGTAGTGTGCCCAAATAAGTTATTTTCTGAAGATATTCCATTTCCATATTCCATTAAGTTTAATTATAATTAATTGATGAATTATCACCGGCATCAACACCATATTAAAAGAGTAATCTTGTTTTAATCAAACCAAAATGGTCACATTCAACATTTATGAGAAGCAGTAAGAAATGACTGGACAGCATTTATTTTTTGCAGTACCATATCACATATCTTTATCCAAAACTAAAGGATATATTCGCTGTTTACAACAGTTGTGATTCATATTCAGAATTCAATAGTCAAGCTATACAGAGGCACCAGCATATTCTAGTAATTCACAAGTCCAAAAGAGGCCCATATCCAGCAGATTGCATTGCTGTGCTGTTTAACTTTTTTCCTTTGTCAGTACTTTTACAATGATGATTATTTTTAACGTTTGTTTGTTTAATAGTGTTGTATTCCACAGCTGGTGACATAGCTCACTTTGTTATGTATGGAATACAACTGGAAAACTTGCCTTGTTAAGGACTTGTCAGAACATCAAAATCCATGCCAAAAAAGCATAACATAAATGGAAATAAGCAGGTAATAAAAGGACTAATTTAAGATGCACTTGAGCTGTGCAAATAATACATACATTCAATAACATATTGAACAAAGCAGCTATACAGTAAAGTCCCTATAATGCCATTCAATAAAGACAAAAAATAAACAATCTGTTCTGGTCTATCAGTGCATGTGCCTTCAAATGACATACAGCAATAAGGTCAACATGCATATGATACTGAGAAATAAAAAAAAGAGAGAAACTTGGCCATAACAATTTACACATTAAGGAAATATATAAAAATAACATTTCACTAATGACAAGGCAATGGAAGCTTGGAGAATAGGTGCTAAAAGCAATGCTCCAATCTGTCACACGGATCTTCAGATGAATGCTCCTATTTGGCAAACAATGGCCGAACAGAGGCATGTCCTGTGGTGGAACTTGGATATATGGCGCTGTGGTATAGCATTTTGAAAGAGGTGTTCCTACCCAACACAAACACAAAGAGCTTGTTTTATACATCTAACAATACAGAGAAATATAAAGGAAAATATATGACCAGAACTGTGAAAACAAATACAGTAACATGTAAAGATTACTGCCATCTAAAAATTACTAGGAAGTTCAAGAGTATGCTCCTGTTACCTAATGGGTCATTTGAGATCCGATTCCTCGGTCCCCAATTATAGATTTAGGCCTGTAAAACATGATAAGTCGTTGAAATGTTCGAATATTTGAACAGGAGTATTAAAATGTAATAAATAAATAATAAATAATAAAAACATGACAAAGAAATAAGGCCATGTATGACTGACCTCTCTGAGTTGGATTTAGCTGGGCCTTGCAGCTGCTGTTGCCTTATCTGTTGTTCCCTTTGCTCCTGTTCCAGTCTTCAAACAGAAATATTTATTATTTCATATCCCTTTATTCTCATACATACATTATTCATGCATAAAACTCTTTAAAAGTAAAATATAACATAAACTCAGAGGGCAAGAAAATATCACAGTTATAAAAGCTCTACCTTTCTTTCCGTGCTTTAATCCTTTCCTCTTCAAACCTTGAAATAATGATTAAGAGAAAATGAAATGAAAAACACTGGCATGTTTATGATAAAACATGTTATATACATGTTTTATCATGTATATAATGGCATAATAATAGCACGACATTGCACAAACCAAATTACTGCATATCAAACAGATTTGCCCCTAACACCAAATTAATATCCAAAACATTGTACCATATGCCATAACAGTCTCGGATTAAAAAAGCATCTGTTATAAATATTTCTCCCGCCTTTGGTGGTTTTCAGTCCTATGTTTTTGATGACAGCGTTGGTGGTGACAGATCTGTCTTCCCCTAGTGGCAAAAATACTTACTGAACGACACACTCGGGAATCTGCACATGCTCCATGGGGACGAGCTGCTCCAGTTCCTCTAAGCTGTGCACATAGCGAATCTTGTTCATGAACTTCACGCTGTGAAAGCATAATGAGGTGGTATTACTTACACTGACATGCCACATTGCCATGTCCACAACATATAGAACAGTAATTACCTGATGAAAGGTCTGGAAATGGCCACTACTGTGCGAATGAACCAGGAGGGGTGAGCGATGATGAGAGATTTTAAGTTCTTTCTTAGCCTAGTAGAATAATAAAAAAAAATAGACAGAGTTAGCAATGTTATCCAATCAAAACCCCCTCATCAATATAAATTAGTTTGTGTGGGAATTACTTTAACAAGACATCACAAATCAACAGTTACATGCAGTCATATTTGTTCGCTGTTTGCTGTCTGTGTCATATATGCATCACAAAGTGAAGAAAGGCATGCTTGCATTTTGGCACACTCATTCATACCTTCTGTCAATCATTTGATAACACTTCTTAAGCCATCCGATGCCTGGCATCTTACTCCGTGGTGTGCCTCCGTTCATGTAGATAATCAAATAGTCCTCCGCAACCAGCATCTCAAGACTGCTCACCACATACCTGAGGGTGGGTGGGTCAGTGTGGTTTAGGGGAAAGGGTTGAGGGATTTCAGTGAGGTGAAGGGACAAGCAGTTTGTGGAGGGGTAAACACTTAATCACCCGGTGAAAACATTCACTGAAATAATCTGTTGTGGATCACTCATACTCACAGGAAGAGATTTTCCATGATGTAGTGATATTCTGTACAGCTACTGTCAGGTAGGTAGCACGCAGAAAACACAATGATGGCATTCAATCCTTCTCCATAGTAACCTGTAGAATCATACATACAAACCCAGACATAATAATTTAAATGCACGACATTTACATTTAAATTCAAACGAGCCCATGGATGGTTAATCTGGCTAAGCCTACCTCCGTGAGATACGACACGCAAGTATGGCCTAATGACCTGCATGTCAATGCGGTGTTCCTGCTCCCCAATGATCACCGTTCTCCAGAGTCGTCCATTTCCACCTGCGCCATCCTCATCCTCCACTTCAGCTCCTGCTCCTTCCGCCGAGGTTTTTGCAACAGGGGTGTCATCTGAGTGATGCGAAATATTACAGCAATTCATCCAACTGATCTCAAGATTTTAGAAACACTCTAGAAACACAAGCATGTAGCACATCTAGCGTAGATCACGTGTGTAATCAATACGATCATAAAACTCAAAGTCAAAGTGACTAACCCTCCCACTCAAGGTCATTGCCGTTAGGGACAAACTCAAGAGAGTCGTCGTCGGGTGTCTCAATATCATCCACGTTGATATCAAGGTCATCAGGTGTATCCAGGAAGTCATCAGAGAGCAGTGATCCTTCACTTTGGTCCAGAGAAAGGTTCATGTCTGGAGCCACTAAGGTGCGACGCTTCCGATGGGATGCTGACACTCCTGCCCCACCCAGATGAAGGGAGTTTGGTGGAGCTACAATGGCCAACAGAAAATACACAAATGCTCTAATTATTGCTAACTGGAAAGAGGAGGCTGGCTGATAAGTTGAGGAGTGTGATTAAAGATGCATCATATATGCACATCATATACCCCCTGGAACATCTCTTTTAAGAGGAAATAAACTTTAACTGGCAAAGGTGGCAAAAAGTGTGATTGAGGACAATGAAGGAGAAGTTTGTTTTGTTGAAAACAAAAATCTGTTTGATTGGTTACAGAGCATGATGTATGATTACTGTACACTGTATGAGTACTGAATATGAGGCTATAAAGCAGTTAATTGGCTGAGAAATATGATCAACTGGGGAGTGTAGGTAAATGATGAACATGATTGGGTGAAGAGCGGTCCAAAATGTGTGTGGTAGATTGAAGTGTTATGATAGCTTCACTCACATGTTCTGTCATCATTAAGGCCACAAGATGACTCCATTTCACCTTCCTCCGGGAGTGGTCTAAAAAAAATCAACACAATCTTGACACAAGGGAAATTTAGGCAGTGCAACAATATAGTATTTAGCAGCAAGTCAGACTTTAATGACATGCAGGACACTTTAACACAACAGCCGGATGTCCTGAAAGCCTTTTCACATACTTGCCATTTCGTTTTATTCATCACTCACACAGCACTAGTCACTGATCAAGTATGTCTTTATGAAGATCCCATGAAGAGAACAGAGAGGCCGCTATGGTCGTAAGCCCCTAATAATGCATTCTAATGAATTCAACGGAGGAGGAGGGATCGCCAGTGGTACTTAAAGGGGCGGTTGTATTTGGTAGCAGCTGTCTCAGCGCTACTTAACTTGCATGGGGTGTCATCTCCCTCACCTCCCACACAATGTGCAGGCAGGGAGGCAAGAGGAGAGGGGGAGTAGGAAAGACACAATGCCGTAGGGGGTGGGAGAGCAGAGATGTCCGCAAAACAAAGCACACGCGTCGGAAGGAAATCAACAAAGGACTGGATGTTCTATAGACACAGACACAGTAGCCAATTTGGTTAAAAATACTACACTGCAGGCATTTATAAGCCCCCCCCCCCCCATGTTTTTTTTCCCACTGCAGGTAACGCACCTTATCTGATGTTAGCATATTTGCCAACCATGATTTGATACACACTGAGCTGTAAACAGAACTGTTAGGTGACTGGCCAGCGAGTATGCCTGAGGCGTATCATCAATAATGCCATTGATCCAGAGGGATACGACTCTAACACTGCAGGGCAAATACAAGGGAAGCTAATATGGAAAATCAAGTGTTTGCACTTACCTTTAGGGAAACAGAAGGAGCAATGGATCTGATGAAAAGTGATTGTCCTATGTCTGTAATTTCTAACTCTATCCCCCTCTTGTGCCTTTCACTTGTACTGTGCCAAAAACCACATCTCTGAAGACCTTGCCTAAAGATGCTAAAACACAGCCTCTGCTATTTTTCTCTCTACTCCTGCCCTGCCTCCATTTTCCTGGTGATGCTGTGTTGTTGGCTGCCGCGCACGTCACATGACGTGACTGATTTCCATTTAAGGAGAGAGCTGCACCTGCTCATCTCTGCAAGACCACAGACAGAGGGAACTGACACCCGAATCCTCTCTGCTGTCAGATC
Organism: Alosa pseudoharengus; assembly: GCF_046254945.1. Taxonomy (NCBI): domain Eukaryota; kingdom Metazoa; phylum Chordata; class Actinopteri; order Clupeiformes; family Clupeidae; genus Alosa; species Alosa pseudoharengus. The sequence goes on along the minus strand of NW_027468576.1, from coordinate 28,699,471 downwards.
TAGTCCTTTCTGAGTGGCCGTGGGAGGATTTAAGGAATCTTTCCAAAACCCAAATCAATTATTTAAAATTACTCAATGTCATTATGAAGGTTACAATATGGTTACTGAAAATAAAATACAACATAGGGCCTATATAACCAATCCAATAATTCAGTAGTAAGCCTTTGAAATACATGAGAAGGTTTTCGTTGGATTATTTATTAAGGATTATTTATGTGTGGCTGTGTTTTCAAAACTCAGTGACAATCAAATAGTCTATGAACCCGTAAAGGATCTCACCTGGGAAAATCTTCATCCTGCCACTCATCCCTCACCTCCATGCTGTCCAGCAGTGACGTGGCCTCAGTGGTAGCCATCTTTAAGGGATAAGAGGGGCTTGTGTTACAAAGGCAGGCACAACCTGATCCATTTGAATGGCAAAATAATCTCAGCACTCATTTCAAAAGAGTGCATATCCAGAACTTTTTGACATGAGGTACACATTGAGGAATCACACTGAATATAGTGGAGAAACATACTGAAAGTACTGGCTTCAGTTGTCTCTGATTGTTTGATTGCTTTGTTCACAATATATAATGTTTTTTTTTTTAATTAATTAAACATCTGAATGTTTCATTCAGGTCACAAGACCTACCCCACGAAAAGCATGTGAGGCACATGTGACCAACCCCCTGACTTTCCTCAAAGTCATCCTAAATGGAAGCAAAATGTAGGCCTAATCTTCCTTCACAATCCTCTAATCCTAAATTGAGCTGTCATATTTTGTGTCAAATCTCACCACTTTTGGCAACACAGTTTGGAAAATATTATTTTTGGGCTAGAAATTTCAGTGTCACACTAAGATCTTGAACTGAAATTAAGTTCACGATGAGACACATTCTGAAGTGGAGGGCTGAGAACACATATATGTAGACAAAACAGTAGCAATAGTCTAATGTGCACTGGTTGTGCTCCAGATACATGATGTGATTAATGCATGCATGCAATATTCTGTTGTTTAAGATGATGTGTGACCTTACTGTATGCCCATCAACCAAGTGATTGTAGGGCCATGCATCCTCATACCTGCTGAAGAGTATTTGAGCAGTTATCATTTAATCTGAATATTCTCTTATGTCAAAACTAAGGTTAATATCCTCTCTTGAATGCCACTAACAGAGCTGTGTAGATGTTGGCTGATCTACAAAATACAATTGAGCCTATTTTAAACATGACAAAAACATGTTAGAACATGATTAAGTGAAGCTGCTGATACTCACAGTTACAGATACAGGTCGACCTTATTTGTGACCTTCCTCATCAGTGTTAGAACTTGACTGGAAAAAACGAGGGCCTAGTATATCCAGTTACAGAACCGCATTCTTCCAAAATTATTATCCTCCGGGGGGGGGAATCGTTTATTTGAAAGGCCTGCCAGGTGACATGGCTTCAGCCAAAGCTCCGCATGGTGCACACTTCAGGGAAAAGAATACCTGTTCGTAAGGTCTTAACTTCAATAAAACAACCAACATCTCTTACTGGTTGTCTCAATTTGTCTCCCACGGCTACTGCGCGCTCTTATGCACTTTCGTTGTTATTTATTCTAAGGATTTATTCAAATAACTTAATATATTGTCTTTGCTCTGCCTGGTCCATGGTAACCGCATCCGCCAGTCAGTCCACAAAAATTCACCCGACCGCCCCAAAGTGACTCCTTCCAATCACATCAGCGTGCATCAGGTTTGTGTTGCCATATCTAGTTCACTTCAGAACCTGGGATGTATCTCACGCGGCTGCAAAGGAGGTAGACTGCAATTATACAAATTTTCTTTCCCAGTATTCAAGATACAGCAAACTATTCAACTATGCAACCACTGTCACTGTAGGCATAATAGGACGGATGACAATTCCTGGAGAGCTTCTTTCAGTCAGTGGGGTTAAAAAAAGAAAATGAGAAAATAATAGCAGATAGTGTATCGCTGCAGCCCGCATATAGTTAAAACAGTGGTTTGCGAGTGGCTAGGTCTTGTCACATGACCACAGACCGATACAGCGGTTCTGAAATGCCAAGATGGCTGCAAGTAATTATTATGGGTTCACACATGGTGCCGGTCCGCAGTACAGGTAATTGCCGGGTCAGCGCTACATGCGGTAAACATGTAACAGTTTATTGTGTCCTGCAGGCATACTGTAAATCTGAAGCTGTTGCGTCGCTTTGGGGTTGCTACAGAGGTATCTGAATGAGGAAATGGCTAATCTAGCTAACAAGGTCTGAACCTTGCTAGTTAAAAATCCTTGCTAACGAAAGAAGTCAGAGAGGTTAGTCACGGTTGGTGCAGAATCTGTGCAAGCAGGTTTGGTTATGCGATGCCGGAATGGCTCAGTGTAATGTCAGTCTGTAGCCTACATGAGTGATTATGTCAGTTGAAGTGGGCTTGACTGCCAGAGTTAAATTGTATAGTTAAAGTTATACGACGAATAGGGCACAACAGAATGGCTAGATTTACGAAAAAACAACAACCCTCATCTGTTCAGATATAAGTTGTGGGTTGACTTTACAACACTAGCTGCTATGCTATTTGCAGGAGCCATGACAGTTCTGCTGTGCCTTATTCGCAGTGTTATTCAGTAGCCTACGGCAGTAGAAGTTAAATGCAGCCTCTAACTTTGGTGTTCCCAGCTATGTTCAATGAACAAAGCGCATTGTTTCTGTATAACATGGTGTATAGACCAAAAACCTGGAAGAAAGTAGATAGATAGATAGATAGATAGATACCTTATTGATCCTCAAGGGGAAATTCAAGAAATTCAAGTATTATGACATGATAGTATGATAGTTATGATACAGTACTCTGACCTGTCAAAGTTTTTTTTTTTCTTAACTGTGGGATTCATTTATCCGCACTATATTGTTAACAAATCATTATTTATCCTGCATAATTGCCATTGTAGGTGTATTGTTATTATGTAGTTTAGTGTTGAGATTTATTTAGTATAGTCAGTGGAGAAATGATGGAAGCCTGGTTGACTTTTTTCATGAACATCTCTCCAAGAGGGGCTTCAAGAATATTGAAGTCCTGTTTGCAGTATCTTTTGCAGTAGTCCTGTTTGCAGTATGCTCCTGAACGCTGTGTGGTCTTTATGTTCGCTGTTATGTTTGTCTCTCGCAGCACGCAGCCTCCCAATGCATATTCACATCCCACCTCAGCCAGTTACAGCGTGCAGCCAGCAACTGGCGTGGCCCACGCTGTAACTGCCTCCTATGCCCCGGCCCCCAGCCCTCAGGCTGCCCGGCCCGTGGCGTCTGCCCCCTATCCTGGGTACCAGGCCCAACCGGCTCCAGAGTACGTCTACCGCCAGCAGGACCCAACGCCTCAGCCCACTACTGTACCACAGACGTACCAAGTCTTCACTGAGGCGGTCAGTTCCTGCGTACCTGTTAATCTGTACACATTTGCCCCTGTAATCTAGGCTAATTAGAGGGTTGTCAGCGCCAATTTCTACTTTCTTTGTTCTGTTCATTGTATTCTTGGACAAAATACAAATATGTGTAATACTATTAGAATTATGTTGTCTCTTGGTATGTGTATCAAATTCACCAAAAATATTTATTGATTATTTATTACCAGAATATTGTACACTGTTTGATAATGTAATAAATTGTCATTATATAATACTGACCAATTTTGCTTTGCTCTGACAATATTACAGGATAACTACACCTATGGCCGCGCTGCATCTGTTGGCAGTTATGAAAACAAACAGTACTACCAGACCACCATAGCTCCTGCTCAGCGGACCTCAACTGACACTTATTTCCAGCCTGGTGATTATATGTTTCTTATTTACCTCTTAGTGCCACAGATATTAGTACACAGGTATTAGCCATTGACTCTGGAACACATTTGGGTTGTGGGCATATCTGGGCCAATGCATTATGATTATTATTGCTCCTTGATGCACCTACAGTTCTGCTGACATAGAATGGCAGGAAATTAATAATTCACTTTTGCCTGGGCAGACACTAAACTGACCATCTCTCTTTCTCTTGTCACTGCATCTGTTTTCCTGCAGCGCTGAAAAACGTCTACAGTCCAGTCAGCACAGGCTACACCCAGCCGCCACCTCAGAGACAGGTGACCGCCTTAAAACCGCTGACCCCAGCCAACCCCGTGTCCTCCAACTACTGCCTGTACCCTGTGTCTACCAGTGTACAGCAGCCCCCCACCCCCATCTCCACCTACACTCCTAGCTCTTCTTACAGCGTCAATACCACTGCTGCTACGTCTTACTCGGGTAAGAGAGCTCAGTGCTAACTGTTCCATCTTAAGATGTCATAGTTTAACCACTCGCAAAGGATACATAGGTTTCAAAAATATGTTGTGCCATCATAGGTTGGTGTACGAAAAATAAAGAACTGTACACTTCTAGACATAATGAATTTTCTTGTCTTCTGGCGTTTCCTCCTCGTAGGCATAAGCTACTCCAGTTATGAATCGACTGGCTACACCTCCACCCCCTCCTACTACCAGCCTGCCCAGATGCCTCCCCCCCAGTCCCAGCCGCCCCCCCAGCAGCCACCCCCCCCTCCACAGCAACACCCTCCCAAACAGCTGACCAGCTCCTCCTGGAGCAACGCGGGCAGCAACATGGTCACGGCGCCGGCCGTCAACTCCTATAAGAAGCCCGTGTTCCACCAGAGCAAGCTGCAGAAGCCCAAAGGTCCGCCCAAACAGCCCCAGCTGCACTACTGTGATATCTGCAAGATCAGCTGTGCAGGACCACAGGTACTGTAGGCCTCCATTGTTGGGTCTGCCAGATAATGGTGGTTGAGGGATGACTGTATTCAGTCTATCATTTATGTGTGCAAATCAGTGACAAGTTGAAATAGCATTCATGGAGTTAGAAGTAATGTTAAGGTGGTGTTGCTATTTTATTGTGTTGCTGAATAGAGATAGTTGATGTAAAAAATGATCAAAACTAATTATTGTAGCTAATGTAAGTAAAGTAATCAATCCATCACATATAAGGTCTTTCACTCAGAATCATACTGTCCTTGTCCCTCACAGACGTACCGCGAGCACTTAGAAGGTCAAAAGCACAAGAAAAAGGAGGCGACACTGAAGTCAGGCAGTCAGCCCAGCAACGGGCCCCGCGGTGCCCAGACTCAGCTGCGCTGTGAGCTGTGTGACGTCTCCTGCACCGGAGCAGACGCATACGCAGCACACATACGGGGGGCCAAGCACCAGAAGGTTAGCATGGCAGCTGTAACCACTACTCATAACAGCATGCAAAATTGATGTTGTCCAGGTGATTAAGACATCACAAATAACAATTGCTCTGTTCCCCACTAGTAGCGGATAAAGGCATGTGTTGAATTTACCCAAGTACACATGCTACCATAATGTTTTGCTTTTGTGGTTTTGCCTGTTAGTTGCTCTTGATGAAAATATGCTGAATTGCTTTTTAACTGTCGGTAGAGAGTAAGTGTATGCGGGCTCAAGGTGACTGGCTCAAGTTTATCGTGTTTCCAGTCAGTGAGGTATTTGCTTTCCACAGGTAGTGAAGTTGCACACAAAGCTTGGCAAGCCCATACCCTCTACTGAGCCGGTATTGGTGAACTCTGCACCCGTCACCACTACAGTGACCGCAGGGAAGCCTACAGCTCCCAGCGTCACCTCCTCCTCTGCTGCTGTTGTTACTGCTGCTGCTGCTGCTGCCACACCCCCGAAAGCTACTGTACTGAACACCACCAAAGCCTCAACACCTGCGAAAAAACCTGTCCCACCCAAAGCACCTATTGTTGGTAGGACTCAGCTGTGATAAATCTGAGACCTTTTATGTAGTAATTGCTTTGGTCATATAGATATTATGATAATTCTGTGGGGGATGTTGGGATAGTGGTATTCAATGTACTGCTGGTTGTCATTTTTCTTCATAATTATTATTAACGTGATTAATGGGAAAAAAAGAATGTAAGCATATATATGCTCATTGGATTATAGGTGTTTGATGAAAGCCATGTACAATAATTTCACATCTTTGGTGCCCTAGCTCATAAACCCACCCCGCCAGTCCCAGCCAAGCTGGAGGAGGCCAAGCAGACACCGGTCAAATCAGATGAGCATCTCAACAGTGACGATGATGAAGGGGACAGTGTGGGTGGCCAGGGGGACATCCAGCCTGTCGGCCATGACTACGTGGAAGAGGTAGGTGGACAGATAACCTCCGAACAGTACCCTGTTCGCTCTATCCACTCAGTCCATAGCCATATTATAAAGACATGCTTGGTACAGTATGGATTTGGCTTGGTGACATTTATTGTCTTTTTGTCTGGCTGGGATTACATTGATTTTTTTTTCTGGAATGATCACATGCTGTTTCGATTTTGCAGGTTCACAATGAGGATGGGAAGGTCATCCGTTTCCACTGCAAGCTTTGCGAATGCAGTTTTAATGATCCCAATGCTAAAGAGATGCATCTGAAGGGACGGAGGCACCGTCTGCAATACAAGGTGGGAAAAAAAAAAACCCACGAAAAGGATACTGAGAAGCAGATTACATTAGAGATGATAGTGCAAGCAGAGACTTGGCTTACTTTGTAGGTTATAATTGGAACATGTGGGGAGGTGGTAGCGTAGTGGCTAAGGAGCTGGGCTAGCATACAGTAGCCTGAAAAGTTGAGGGTTCAATTCTCGGCTTCCACCGTTGTGCCTTTGAGCAAGGCACTTGACCCTGTGTTTCTCTGGGGACAATGTAACAATGAGTAGTAGTGGAAGTGTGCATATCCCCACCGGTGAGGTGCAGGGCAAATGGAACTAGAACTGAAAAGAAATGAAATGCCCACACTATGCTAAAACTCCCATATATTTATTGTGTTGCAACGTTTCGACCCGACCTTTTGCCTGAGGAAGACCCAGCCGGGTCGAAACGTTGCAACACAATAAATATATGGGAGTTTTAGCAGATTGCGGGCATTTCATTCCTTTTCAAACAATGTAACAATGCCCTTGTAATATAATTGACATGTAAGTCGTTTTGGAAAATGCATGAATAAACTGCCATCTAACATGGAAAGGAATGAAACAGGTTCCTTTCTGCTTAGTGAAAGAAATATTAATAGGACAGGAATAGTCCTTGTTAAACAGCTAGAATGTGTGGATGCTTTCTAAAATAAATTATGCTTAGCATTAAAATCACATCAGTGTTTGGTGCGAACTGTCTTCAATCTGTCTTCAAAACAGCATCAGTTTGCCTATCGGTGCAATTTAAATTTTTTTTTGAGGAACTTGGCAAGTAGTTCTTTTCAAGCATTCAAAAAAATTGCCGCAATTCTTTGGTGGATTTAGACGGCTTGATTCTTCCTCTGTGTTTATTATGTAATCCCAAGTTACATTGGTTACTGCCAGTGTACATCTGGTCCAGATTGTATTCAGTGGAGCCTACAAATGTTAGTCCACTGGTCTTACTGTGTCTTCACCACAAGATGGCGGCCCTGACAAGCAAACTGTGCCTACATTTCCCCTCCACTCCAGGATTATTTCAGATTTAGCTGTATGGTGCTTAAAGGGGTGTCTGATGTGCAGTGACATTTTTTCTGGCAGAAAAAGGTGAACCCGGAGCTGCCGGTGGAGATCAAGCCGAGTAATCGGGCACGGAAGCTGCAGGAGGGCAAGCTAAGGAAACAGAAACAGAAGGCTGTGCTGAAGAGACAGCAGGAAGATGAGCAGCGCTGGCACATGGAGATGAGGTCCGACATGGGGTGGTATGGAATCTCTCTCTCACTCTCTCATTTTGTGTGTGTGTGTGTGTGTGTGTGTGTGTGTGTGTGTGTGTGTGTGTGTGTGTGTGTGTGTGTGTGTGTGTGTGTGTGTGTGTGTGTGTGTGTCATATCATGTCAGGTCACATTTATTTGTACAACACATGTAGAAATAACAGGAGTTGTAGCAAAGTGCTTTCCAGTCAAGGTCAGTCATTTTAATGTTACAATAAAAATCTAAATGAATAAAATAATAGAATAAGAGATTGAAAAAGACTAAAGCTATTTTAAAACGTATTAAATAAATAAAACATGAAAAAATAAAAAGAAATAGAAGGGAAAGACTAAATTCACTGATATAATAAGGCCATGTGTGTTTGTGCATGAGTGAATCAACACCATGTGTCACTGAACCAGACCCACAGGTTTGATTTCATCTGAAAAAAAAAAATGGAAAAGCCTTTGTGTGATAAAAAGGCATGTGACAGCAGCTTCACATGCTCTCCTTCTCGCAGATGATCAATCATACATATACACAGGCCCACAACAGTGGGAGAAAAGGTCCTCCGAACATCAGTTCCTCTTCTCCTTTTTCTGGACTTCTCCCCTGTGTGGAGTCGTTCCTCGGAGTCCGACTGATCATGATTAGTTGTGCTTCCCCTTCTGCCCTGACAGGCGCTATGAAGAGGAGCTGTACTGGAGGAGGCTGGAGGAGGAGCAGATGTACTGGGGGGAGCAGCGGCGTAGGATGGCACCTCCCCCGCTCATGAGTCGGCCCGGCATGCCTGTTCCTCCTCTTCTGGTTAGTGTCCAATGTCATGTATCGTAATGCACATGTGGGTGTGGTGGAGCACAGTCTCTGCCTGACAATCGCTCGACCCAGGTTCAGTTTCTGAACCTGCCATTGCGAGTCTGTATCACTTAGGATAAAAGCGTTTGCTAAATAGATAGATAGATAGATAGATAGATAGATACTTTATTGATCCCCAAGGGGAAATTCAAGAAATACCAGTCAACTTTAACTTTAACATACATGGGGGTAATGAGCTGGAGGCAGTTTGTTTCGATGAGCTCTAAAGTGAAGGTGAAAGTGGTTTGAAGGTGGTTTGTTTCCATGAGCTCTTTAAAGCGCCTTCGTCAAGCACCTTTATAGCACCTGTCGTCAAATACACTCATACATTTATTTAGACTTCATGACTAAGGCTGTTTTTACTCTTCAAGTTTTCAAGTTTTGACAAATTTGAAACTGAGTAGATGTTCTGTTGATTTATTTTTGGCACTCTGAAACCACAGGAATATATTGAGAAAATTGTACTCAGCCTAGAAGAGTATACATAAGAACTGAAACTGGTTTTAAAGTGATGGTAGTTGTGGGTGGTCTAAGTCAGTGTATCATTCTTTTGTTTTTAAAAGTGAAAGATGAGAAAATTGACACAGTGCCTGTAGCTACAGTAGTCAATGCTGTCAGAAATCATAAAACTGTATTGCTGTGTTCTGAGATAAAATGCCAGAGTGCCAGAGTGATCTGGATGTGATAATAAATAACACAATACATAATTTTCTCTGTGCTGCACAGTGCTGATAGCAACTTGGAAGCAATTTCATGACGTTCTGCTGTGAGTCCTCTGTTCTGAAACGCTTCCATAGTGGTTCAGTCGATTGTGCTGCAACCTGTGCTGCGGGTATTTCCACAACAATGTTGCATCAGAGACGCCGTTCCTTAGCCTCACAAGGAAGCTACACCAGGCGCGTAACTGAAGCGTTCCGTTCGCGGCCTGTAAAATCGATTTTAGATGAATGGTCTATCTTTTTTCTAACGTACGCACCACTCTTACGTCTGGTGTAGCTTCTTCCATTGATTATAGTAAGCTAATTGTTGCAGCAGACGCAACGCGAACGGAACACTTCAGCTACGTGCCTGGTGTAGCTCAGACCTCACTCCAAAGCTCTTTGTTGATTTCTCCCATCCTGCAGCCTGTCCGCCGGCCTGTATCCCCGGACGACCGCCACATCATGGCCAAACACTCCACTATCTACCCAGTGGAAGAGGAGCTCCAGGCCGTGCAGAGGATCGTCTCGCACTCTGAGAGAGCCCTCAAGCTGGTCTCGGACTCCCTGCTGGAGAAAGAGGCCTGTGGGGACGCACAAGATGCAGAGCATGAGAAAACGTACGGTTTATTACACACCCTGTCTCAAAGCAGTCTGGCATCCCCTGTGGCAATATTTGCACAAAGATGAAGCCACAAAATTACAACAGACAGAAAGCAAGGGAAATGAAAAGTGGAAAAAACAAGCAACTTCTGGTGGTAGTTGTTGTAGTGGTACAAGTATTAAGAAGGAATTACTAATGAGTATTTCTTCCCTTGCGATCCACTTCTTGTATACATAGTCAGTTGTTTTAATCCATCGCATAGAAAGCCCTATTACAACAATTGTGGAGGGATCTAAAGATCTAATTTATATCTTATTGGTTTTCTTATTGTTAGGTGGAGAAGCAAAGTGGGATGAATATGAGTGTGGGAATATATAAGCAATGGCCCATATGTTTCACGCAAACCTGATTTTGAATGTAAACATGGAATAATTTTGCACTTAACTGTTGTCAGAATGTGCGTGGAACTGGGGCTCTGTGACACTTCCTGTGTCTGTGTGTCTGTTGTCTGGCTGGTTTCTTATCAGTTTCCCTCCTCTGTGACCCCCCCCCCCCCCCCCTCTTCCTGAACTCAGAGTGGACCCCCAGGCCCGGATGCTAAAGGGGGTGATGCGTGTGGGTATCCTAGCCAAGGGCCTGCTGCTGCACGGTGACAGGAATGTCCAGCTCATTCTCCTGGCCGCCAAGAAACCCACCTGCTCTCTCCTGAAGACGGTCGCTGAGCAGTTACCCAGTCAGTTAGCGGTAAGAGCGTCTCACAAGAATGATGTCACCATATGGGGCAAACAAGCATACATTTGAGGAATATATTGTATCAGGAATCAGAATATAAAAAAACATGTCAAAACTGTTGAAACTAAAACATGGAATTTCATTTTAAAAGGGTGCTATCAGCTAAAGTGGGCCATTTTATTCCACAGCCTAATTATAGGGTTGCAAATGGGTTTGTAAAATAGCATCTTAAGATGTTTTGTCAGACCAAAGTTGCATACCTTATATGGTAACATCAGAGAATGAGGTAAAATACTCTGTTCATCCACTCATCTTTATCTAAACTAGAGTTCCAGTGTAATCTTAAGAAAGGTACAGCATTACATTAATACACAGGATTAGATGTTAAAATCCCTTGTGCCAAAATCCAAGGTAAAAACACATTCAGAAGCCCCTGCTCAAGTTTAACTTTAAAAAGCGCACTACCCACAAATCCGCCAACAAATGGTCACAAGCACAATACAAATGGCCTATCCAACAGCAGTAGCCTATATAGTATGCGGCATGTCATTGGGGTTATCAAGTGGGCACCCTCATTCACCAATGTTTCGTTAAGTTAGGCCCACGACACCTCATGAAGGCTTAACAGTGAAACCAGCGTCCTGGAGACACTCCCCTCCATGCTGACACCATATTACCACATTGAAATATCCAATACCCAAAATACTCTTAACCAGCCCAGGCATGGTCAAGGTTGGCTAGGTTGGTCCGTCCCGTTGATGTGGACTGAACCATAACCATAAAAACCTTGGCCAACCAACCATCACCCTAGGCACAGCCCAAACACAAAACAAATTAGCCAGTTAGCTTAGCCCGTTAGCTTAGGCCCCATCCCAAACACAAAACAAATTAGCCAGCAGTTAGCAGTTAGCTTACGCCCCATGCTGCCCCATATTACCACAACAAGTGGACTCTATCTAATAGAATGTGATCAAAAAGGCTGAATTTTTGTGTTAAAGGAAATTTTAGAAGCACCACCTAAAGAAGTGTTTATAGCTAGGAGCCAACTCTGATCTGAAAGTTGGTATGGAATAGGTCTACAACAAAAGCCTGTTTTAGACTGTTACAGATAAACCGCATGCAAAATATATAGTGGATGGGACTAATGGGTACAAGTTTGGGATATCTAATATTATTCACCATGTGATGTTTTGTTTGAACTAATGGTTCAAACTTCCTGTGGTAATGTTGTGAAAAGAAGGTATGTGGGTCATTTGGTTGAGTAATTTTTAGTAATATGGGGAAGTTGTGGAACAAATCCATTTCTAGATTTTACTGGGGACAAATAATGGTAAATGAGAGAATATAAGGCTCTTAACAAAAGCAACTGGATTCCAAGGGATTCTGGGTTTGGACCTTTCAATAATTATTAGAGGGATTTAACATCTTAAAACTTCTGTTCAGTTCATCTGTATAAGTGCTTGTAATTCCATCCATTTACACACACATTAGTAGAGCTCTATTACTCCCAACAAATATGTCAAGAGAAGTACCACACAAATGCTCAGGGATACTGTAGGCTGAGGAGGATTTTCACGATTTGTTTGAGTGAATGTGTCAATGAAAATGTTTTAACTGATCTTTAGTGCAACTGCCTGGTTATGACACCCAAACCCTACAGAGTGACATTGGGGCAATAATTTGTCCTAACTTTGTGAATTACAAAGTGAAAAGTATAAAGCCATACAACCCCCACTCCACCACACACACACACACACACACACACACACACACACACACACACACACACACACACACACACACTTGACAATTGATTTGAATACAAGGACAGATTTCCTGGTCCCCTATTTTGTTTGATATTGACTGGATATTGTTCAAATATTTTGTCACTGACAGAAGGTCACCCTGGTTGCATTGTGCACTCCAGATGTTAGAGACCGCTGAAACTGTCCTCTAAACCTGCAGCAGCCCCTCCTCTGTAGTGAGTAATCCGCAGTGTCCTTTTAACCGGCAGACATTTTCTGAAGATCAGTATGAGGTGCAGGCTCACCCAGACGAAGCCAACATCGTGATTTTTGCGAGCAAGGAACCAAAAATGCAGGTCACCATCTCTCTTACGTCGCCAGTGATGAGAGAAGAACCTGCCCCTGCCCCCGACAAGGAGGAAGAGGCAGGAGCCAAGGCGGCCGAGAAAGGTTAGAGAAGCCATGCTTTCAATCCAAGTGCACTGTGTGTCTCTCCTGACCAAAACAAGTCTGCCGCTGGAGCATGTTAGAGTGACTTTAGACCGGACTTTAAGAATGTCCAACTGGTCTCCCCCACCCCATGACATTGAAAATAAGGAAACAAACCATTGGCCAGCCTTTTTATTTTGTCTGTGTCATTTGGTTCATTAATAGTCCAGACCCTCCCTTACATGGTTTGTTTATTTATTTATTTGTTTGTTTTCTTGGAACCTCAATTTACATTGGAAGCAGGATCTCTCACCTTTCTATGCCACAGTGGCATGCGTTTGCTGCCAACATAGACTCTCTTCACAGTGTCGTAATGTGGTAATGAGAAGCTGTCTGTAAAAGTTATACCCAGGGACGAGAGTCTGTTTATTCTTTTCATCTTAAAAACCCAAAGCTGGGTTTGGCTTATAGATTATATGCTTATAGTGTATAGCTTTATATGCATATAGCATACATTGCCTTGATTTAGGGTTAGAAACTTTCCCCATCACATTCCTATGTGACCTTTCAAACATTTAATATTTACATGCCACATTAAGTGCCTATGGTCTAGTCATTGAGGTGTATTGCACCACTTCTCTCTCATTCCTGGAAGGTAGAAGAGAATTATAAGGGAGTTTAAGTTTTTATATAAGGTTACATAAGGGCATGTTATGTGATATCTTATTTCCTTGTGTACCTTGTTACTCCAAAAAAGTCTGTTGTTGTAGGAAATATTGCTTATATAAAAGCACTGGTTTGCTTTGTATCAGCAGACCCTACTGTACATAAGTCACTTTGCTTTGCTTTGTGTGAAAATATATTTCTTAAAATAACTTTCATTATGCAACTTGTGCCATTGGTTACTCTCTTAAGAATGGGGAAATGTTCAAAAAGTGTTCACCTTTAGGTCACCATATTCACACTTCTATACATACGGTGTACTGGGTACATTTATCAGGCGTATACTTCTGACGTCTGACTAGAGAATTATGTCTTGATTCTTTTAGTGTTCACTGTGTTAGCTAGTATTGCTTTAAGGTAAGTCCAGTTTGTTTTCTAATGTAAAATGGCAGTTGTGAAAACTCTATATCTCTAAATCACAGCATGGACTAATAAACAAAGTTCCTTCTTTACAGTAGTGACAGAAAAAGACCCGCCAGACGTTCTCAGCAAGAAAAGGTGTTTAGAGTACCTAGCTGCTTTGCGCCATGCCAAATGGTTTCAGGTAATTATTATTATATAATTATAATATTATAATTAATGATTTATTATTAATGATTTATTATTAATGAATTGTTATTATTATTAATAATACTTAATTATTTTTGTACACAAAGTTGCACATTGTTTGAATTGCATGAGCATGTAATTTTATTGCTATAAATATGTGTAACAACAACACAACACGTTACATTTATATAGCGCTTTTCTCGCCACACAAAGTGCTTCACAGGGAACAGGGGACCTCACTAACCACCACCAAAGTGTAGCACCCACCTGGGTGTAGTGCATGTTGCACAGGAAGTAGCCTACACTAGATCAACGATTTCTTTCCTGTGGTTTTTTTACACCTCAGGCTCGAGCCAATGGCCTGCAATCCTGTGTGATCATCATCAGGGTGTTGCGAGACCTCTGTCAGCGAGTACCAACCTGGGCAAAGATGCCAAGCTGGGTGAGTTGCCATCAAATCTTGTGGTTGTGATATAATGTAATTTTATTTCAGGGCTGTGCAAACCAACCATGTCTCCTCTAAACTTGTAGGCTATGGAGCTGCTGGTGGAGAAGGCCATCAGTAGTGCCTCAAGTCCTTTGAGTCCCGGAGAGGCCATGCGCAGGGTTCTAGAATGCATCGCCACTGGAATCCTTATGCCAGGTTAGTGCTCTTTAGCTTGATGTTCGCAAACGTTCACGAATATTTGCAAAGACTTTTTTGTTTGCTGTGAACATTTGCGAACACTCGCAAACAGTTTCAGGAGGTACAGTAGTTCTCGCAAACATGCTGGGAGTTGGAGAGAGGGTTACCGTTGAGATGGAATGTTTATACAAAATTGTTCTAATTATCTCATTGCAAAAAGTGATATCTTACTAAGTGTTATAATCTTGTTAGTATTGTTTTTAGTATGAAGATACTTACTTTGAGCTTTCTTGTAAGATTATTTGACTTAAAATAAGTCAAAATCTTCTTAAATTAAGACATAAAAAACAAGTACATTTATCTGCCAATTGATTGAGAAAATTAACCTTAATTTAAGATAAGATTTCAGATTTAAGACAAATTGTTCATCTTAAAATAATTTTTTCTGGTTTTCTTAATCCATTGGGAGATACATTTACTTGTTTATATATAGTAATTTAAGAAGATTTTGACTTATTTTAAGTCAAGTAATCTTACAGGAAAGCTCAAAGTAAGTGTCCTTATACTAAAAACAATACTAACTAGATTTTTTATCTTAATATAAGATTATAACACTTAGTAAGATATCACTTTTTGCAGTGCTGTTTAGAGAAAACATGTTCGTAGTAAATGTTTGCTTCTGTTCAAGGCATTTAAAAATATCTCTGGACACACTTGTAATTGGAACCGTGAAGGTGGAAACTTTGAAATTGCATTGCGAAATACATTATGAAATGGTAGTTCTGCATGTTTGTTTTGTCTACGTTTAAGTGATATTCAGGGTTCCCACGGGTCACGGAATTTCTGGAATATCATGGAATTTTGATAAAGTCTATTCCAGACATGGAAAGTCAGGGAATTTTATCATATCTGGGGCAAAGTCATGGAATATTGTTGTAGCATTTTAGAATATACTTGCCAAAACACATTAATACAAATGTATTTATTTATTTTCTTATTTCATCACACGTCAAAACACACACACACACACACACACATATCTGACTTTCTCCAACTTTTGCACATCTCCATAGAACTTTTTATTTATTATTTTTAATTTCTCCTCCATCTATCTACCCATGTCCTTGATTGCCTAGCCTTTCTGCCACACACACACACACACACAAAACACACACACTTACATCATCACTGTCATCACCTCACATACATACAGCACACTGCTTGCTACAGTAAGCCTCCTCTACATACTTGCTGCACACTGCCCCCCCCCCCCCCCCTACATACACAGCACATTGCCTTTAGGATCTTCTCCAACACACATCCTCTACATACTTACAGCACACTGCCCCCACCTACCCCCACACACACTACACACACACACACACAGTCACTGCTCCACTCCCCTCCCGCCCACACACACATCTTCACTGTCATCACTCACATACATCATACATACAGTACTCTGCTTGCAATAGTAAGTCCCTTCACCATACTTGCAGTACACTGCCCCTCCCCCCTCTCCCCTACATACACAGCACATTATTTCATCAGGAAGCTTCTCCAACACACATCCCCAACATACTTACAGCACACTGCCCCCCCCCCCCCCAATACACAGCACATTGTCTCATGAGGAAGCTTCTCCAACACACATATTGCACACTGCCCTCTCCCCACATACACAGCACACTATCCCATCTGCCCTGTCATCCCCCCAACACACACACCAAGACCCCTGGCAGTTGGGTTAGCCCCTTGAGCCGTGGATCTGCCCAAGGTTTCTTCCTTGGTAAGGGAGTTTTTCCTTGCCCCTGTTGCTCTTGGGTGCTCCTCGTTGGTGCCCCCCCCCCAATCCCAATCCTCCCCCACCTTTCTTATGCAGCCCTTGCCACTTAATCTACTAAACCCCTCTTCTACTGCACTTTTTACCCCCCCCCCCCCATAAATGCACAAATATGCTGACACCAGACATAATTTCACTGCATTTCTTACTTCCAGTAACTATATGCATGTGACAATAAACTTCCTTGTATCCTTGTATCCTTGTATGTATTTCCACACAGAATTGGTGTATATCTGGTCATTAGCTTTACTGCATGTTTGAGTGGTGATGGTTAGCCCAACTTTGTTTATTCAATACCCATTTATTCATATTCTGCTCTAAAAAAAGTCAAAGATTCTTGAACGCTATGCGGCTGCTCAGAAATCTTCTCATTATAAGTCATGTAAATCCAGATTTTTTGTCAGGGAAAAGTCATGGAATTTTACACTTGACTTAGAGTGGGTACCCTGGATATTGTTATTGTGTACATATCCCTTACTGCATGTTTCACTCAGATGGCCCTGGTCTGCTGGATCCTTGTGAAAAAGATCAGACTGATGCTCTGGATGGTATGAGTAAGCAAGCCAGAGAGGACATAACTGCTAGCGCACAGGTAATCACGCTATACTGTGAAGGCCGGTGCTGAACCTCGTTATGTATGTGTATATTTATCAAGGTCTTTATCCAATTACCATCTGCACCTCTTCTTTCTTTAGCATGCCTTGCGACTACTCGCATTCCGCCAGATTCACAAAGTCCTTGGCATGGATTCCCTGCCGGCATCGAAGACCGGTGCCCGGAACCGCAAGAGGCGACGGGATGGCAGTGAAGTTGGGGAGGGAGAAGGGGAAGGCAAAAAAGACAAAAAGGAAGACTTGGAAGATGCTTAAATCTATACGAGGCTAAGTGCAATTCACTGACTGTCATCAGCATGGTTTATGCTTTCTTTTCCATATATTCTACACAGACACCTTAAATAACTAGAGTGATGACTGGCCCGCAATTAGGGCTGAGGAGGCAGGAGAAACCATTGCTGTTTCTCCTACTTAAGGTACTGTAAGATTGGCTTTGGTTACACTCAAATCTGATTTACTGTCACTTAAATGAGAAGGATATCATAGCATCATTCCGTGTCCAGGACCGGTGACAGTTTAGCTGCTGAAGATCTCAATGAGTAATCTGAATTGACTACTTTTATTATTCTTATATTACTGACTGTACATTTAGATTTAGCCATTTTCAAACATCTTGTCCTGTATAAGCATTATGCCCACCAAAACAGGCCAGTTCAAGGCTTTTTAACCTACTAAAACTACACTCATTCAAAGGTCTTGAGAAGAGATGGGTTTGCAAGGAACTTAAACATGTTAAGTGGAAAGCCAGATGACAATAAATAAAAAAGATAAGACAAATTTCAGATAAATTAATAAACATTAATATGTGATAGAACTTGTAGCCTAAGTATGCCTAAGTGGTATTCTAAAAGGAAAATATAAACTGTATAAAACTATCAAAAGCACCTTTCCACATAGTGGAAAGATGTTCTTTATGTGTGATTGTTTGTAAAACAGACACATGAATAGTAAGGTTATACCTTGTGAAAAAAGAATGTACACCAAAAAAACTCAATACATTTTTAAGCAAAATCATAGGATTAATAGTGCTGAAGCAATTACGATTGTCTCAGTATTGGGACTTGAGTATATTTAGATTTGTTAAGTTGCACAATTGAGAACCAAGCATGCTGCAAATAAGGCACTTTCAGAGGGACACTTGTGACTTGAGGTAAGGAGTGTATGCTGTCAGGTTCGCTGGTTAAAGCCTGCTATTTTAGTGTGGGCTTTATAAAAAGAGAATGGCATGCATGAACAAGACGGAGAGTAGGAGTTTTCTTCCTTTTGCCTGATGTATGAAGGGTGTGTGTGGTCTATGTGAGTTTTCATACTTTTTTTAGTGTGAAGACTCTGGAAAGTGAATATTTTAGTAAATAAACTTGACATGTACCATGCAATATGGGTGTCTCCAGTCCCTAAAATGGTGTGATGAAAAACATAAACAATTTCCTCTATGGAACAGTGCACTTACGCATTTTACTGTCTGTGTGAGGTGTGTGTTTTCACTGTAATATTCTTAATTTACTTTGTCCGTCTTATTACATTTTATTATTTTAACCCATTTTATTTCCCTTTTTTAGTACTGGTATACTGTGTTACAATCATCTGTTTTACAGATATTGTTTAAAAGACTGTGTGAACGTATGTAATTTCAAAGTCTTTGTAGTGTTGCCTAACCATTACAATATTAAAAAGATGTACGAAACTTAAAAGTTCCTACGTTTTTTTCTTTGCAATTTAGTAGCCCAGTTGATACAGTGACCACATAACCGAAAAAAACACCCAACTTTTAAGATTCTCAGAACTAGTCAGCTCGACAACAAATAAGTTTCTGAGTAAATTGTGACAGGCTACATGCGACTTTCCAAATATTTCACATCATATTGAAGGGTGTTTCTGAGCGTGTGACTAATAGCCTACGTGACTATCTGGCGGAAGTTGGTTTTAAATGTGTGTGGGTGACAACTGTTGGATGTCCAAGAGAGTGAATCGCAATTTAGTCAAAAGTAAATGTCCTTTTCAATAGCCTAACAGTCGTGAAAAATGCTGACATTTGTCAATATAATAGGCTACGCCTTACCTGTCATGGAGGAACGAGTGCGATGATGACTACTTGGTCAAAGAGAAAATACTCCAATGTAAATGTAAACAGCTACTCTTGAATATGGCAGTGGTGAGTATGGCTATGCTTGATGTCCGGCTGTTGACCTTGTAGGCTACGTCCGTCGGAACCTTTAGCCCAGTGAAAATAACATCATTTGTGCTTCTTTTTTCTAAAGAATGTTCTGGTGGCAGGTGGGCAGTGTGTCGCCAAATGTAACCACTTAAAGCTTAAACCTGGTGAAATTGCTTATCATAAAGGAGATATCCTTACTATTGTGGAGACAACGCAGGTAAAGTCAACTTTGATGTGCAGGCTAATACATTAACCTGACAGAACAAATCAATGATAGGCTACTGTGTTTTTTCAGGACAGGGGTATATATAAAGCCTATAATAACAAAACGGGAGAAGAAGGGCTGGTTTCTTGTGGTAATATGAGGGAGAGAGAGGCTATCCGCATAGACTCCTGCCTCAGCCTAATGCCGTAAGTTTCCACATTATTTTGTTTAGGTCTTTCTCGCTGAGATAAAAAGCGCAGTAAGCTGTGCGATATACAGATGGCAAAAGATCATCAACTTTTCTTACACTTTGAGGGGTAAGACTATCCATTATTGGAATGCATGGTTTGTCCTTTGCAAACATCTAACATGCAAACTTTCTGCCTATGAAGTTTTGGTTGGTTTGGTCAGATTGGTTCCCTGCAGTAATACAACGGCATGTATACAAAGAGACTCTATACTTAGAGAAATGAAAGTAATGAAGTAAAGAATAAATACTGACCAAATGATATAGCCACAACTATTCAGGGGGTCATTTCTAGAAAAGTTAGCAACGACATTGCTCAACCACCATGGTACGACGCAACTTGCGACCAAACAACGACACTGTTACACCTGTTTCCAGAAAGCATCGTACCTGTGTCGCAATTCGCTACCTCCGACGTTCGAACACCATAGTTCCAACAACGTTGTTGATGATGCAGCGATACATATCATTGGTGGAAACAGTGACAACGTGTAATACCCCACCCCCTAGAAATGTTCTGTCACGGCCTATGTCGACATGTTTCTAATCTAAACCGAGTGATTAATGTTGGTATTGTCATTGCCATCAGCCAAAACCTAAACCTATTGCAAGCATATAAAACAGTTAACTTAAGCAGACCAATATGAGTCATTAGTTGTGTTGAATATCTGTGTTGGAAAAAATATATAGCCTGGACAAATATCTGGGTATTCCATAGGTTATCAACTCGTGGTTTAACGGCAGCGCGTTGGTGCACTGCGCGCTCGGCCGGAGTTCGCAGCCTTTCTCTTCTTTTCATCTTTGAGTAAGAGTAGGCCTACGAGACACAAAAATAGGTTTTGACCATACATATTTATGTATATAGTTACTCTACTTCGAGAGACCATAGGTACAATACATCAGAAAAAAACAATTGAATCTACGTGTCACACAGTTCACCTGTAGCGAGAAGCAAGAGGACAATCTCACATCATAAGAAAATCGAACCTACAACGTTGGGATAATAAGTCATCTGCTTTAGCCACTACACTATTTATCACTGCTGATGTAAGGGACTGTGAAGATTATAATACTAAAAGCAAGGCAATACTTGAATTAACATAAATAGCAAGAATGAGCCAAGTAGGGGAGTCAGTGTCTTAATCGAAATTAAGCTACAGGATAGATCAATCATTGAGTCACGAGCA
Source organism: Alosa pseudoharengus (assembly GCF_046254945.1). Taxonomy (NCBI): domain Eukaryota; kingdom Metazoa; phylum Chordata; class Actinopteri; order Clupeiformes; family Clupeidae; genus Alosa; species Alosa pseudoharengus. The sequence goes on along the minus strand of NW_027468576.1, from coordinate 28,678,528 downwards.
GGGCCTGAAGTTAACTTTTTTGGTCACCAGCCACTGTGGCAGGTGAATTTTGAAATCCACCTGCCACAGTGGTTTTTTACCAGCCAAAATTATTTTGTGCCCAAAATAAAGGTGAACGACTCAGAAAATGCATAAGAATGGTTCTTGATCTTGTACAGAATACACATTACAGTACTCAAGTAGGCTAAAAGTAAAAAAGTACTTTGTTAATAAACTACTCAAGTAGGCCTAACAAGTTACTTTTTTGTAGGCCTACATTTTTATATTTTTGATGGACCTTTAAAGGGATACAAAAGTATCCTTTATGCCTATTTGCTTTTCTCCTCCTCTGTAGGCTAATCATATAGTCAAACATATTTTAAAAGCCCAATTCAAATATATTTTATATTTATATTTATATATACTTTGTCATAGCCAGAATAAGCATTACGTGGCTATGGATTGAAAAGCAGTCTTCCAATACATTGCAGCTGATTCTTCTGCTTTGCATTGCTAGAAGTCTGGTTATAACTTCACCATACGGGTAGACCTATATTTAGGCTATAATAGCCTAGGCATATCCACTCGGGCAGAGCGACTGTCTGGGCAGGCTATCTGTTTTCTCAGCCGACCGTCTCATGTCATGTCCTGCAACATTGAGGCTACATAAATGAATGCTAGGCTTTTTCTAACTTGTATGCTCGATTTCCAGTGCATTTGATTTGCTTGTAAATTAAGTTGTAGGCCTACTTTCCTTGTCCAATGTGATTGTTGAACGATGCTGGCCAGAAATGAATATACGTAAAAGTTTCCGTGTCATGTCATAGCCTACCTCTAGTCTCGTTGCTACTCTGGCAGCCTCACCAGAAGATGCAGCAACTGTACGTCATTGTGTTAACTGAGCTGTTAGCTAGGCCAGGCATTACTTTTATAATCGTGGGCTAACGCATTCTGAAGCCCTGTTTCTTTTCTCCAAGGGAGAGGTGCGCTTTTCCCTCTTCGAGATACTTTCTCCAATAATAAACTTGTACTCGTAATGTAAGGCAATTGAAATGTAGCGGAGTAAAAGAGTAGATTATTGGCTCAAAAATGTACTTGAGTAAGAGTAAAAGTAGGCTACCGTTTTGAAAAAGGAAAGTCGTTTGCCGTTCCGCGTTAGGCTACTACCCACCCCTGCAAATGGGTTTGATCTCGCTTTCTTCGAGCCATAGCCTACAAACGGCAATCTGGACAGTGCATCTCCTTGCTCAGTGTTGTGTTGTCTTATTGGCTACCCGCCAACGTGGTAGGTACATTGACAGTTTCACCCGCCAATCACAAAAGTTACCCGCATTTGGCGTGTGGGCGGGTGCCAATTTCATGCCCTGGTCACGAGATAAACATCCACTTAGCAAATTTTGGTTAGGCGGTTGTGATTTTTGGTTAGGCGCCCCGGACACCAACAGGAACTACCAAGGAACGACACAAACTGTGCGACTGCCTAGGGGCAGTAGTTCAAACGACCAAACTTTGCGTCCTTTTTTGCGATTGAGAGTTCGAACTACCTTTTCTAGAAACACCAAATCCAAGAACGATGGAGCGTACTACCAAGGTTGCGACGCAAGTTAACAAACGGTGCTTTCTAGAAACGACCCCCTGTTCAGTGTTTTTGCACAGATATGCACAGCTTAAGTTCACCAATACTGTCAAATTGTCTTCAGATTACAAGCTAGTTTTGGCTCCACTAAAACATCTCTTCTGTTCATTCCAATGGGTTAGTTGGTTTCATGGGAAGATTTCAGGGCCCCAGGCTGTGAAGAAGTTGAAGCCTAGGGAGGATGGTCTGTTTCTGGTGCGCGAGTCCATCCGCCACCCAGGCGATTATGTCCTGTGCGTCAGCTTTGCTGGGGAGGTCATTCACTACCGAGTCATCTACCAGGACAACAAACTGACCATTGACAAATCACAGTTCTTCCATAACCTTATTGATATGATTGAGGTGGGTGCTCCATACACCTGTACCTGGTTTCTGAATTTAAGATGTGCATTCTTTGGAAATTGTTATCCATAACATCCTTATGTATATGTAAACAATAGAAACAATTTTTATTTGAGTTCTTCAACGTCTTTGAAACAGCCACTTCTTGGGATACTGACAAAGACTTGCAAAGCATTCACGTTCAGTATGTTTATGTCTCATTTAACTGATATTAGACATAAATATGGTGAAATGACAATGCTGTGATCTTCCTATTTTATTCAACCATATGCAGAATATTGCACTCTCGGCTACTTTAGGTAGGCTACCTTGAGCTATAGATGTATAGATGAATAAAATCAAATGAAAGCCTTGGTTCCAACCCAGTCATCATCCCCTTTTGAAAATAATAGACTTAGTCATGCAGATAAACTGTATGGGGAAGAACAGTGAGATAGTGGTTTGAATGAGGACGCTACTGCGGATCAGCTTCCCTGCCCTATCTGTCCTTCTCAGGAATGTGGAGTCTGACTTACTTCCTCTATAGTAGCCTTTTTTAGCATAGTCTTTAGTCCCCTGGCTGAAGTTTCTGTTGGTGTTGTCAGTGACAGTGCCACTACAAACTCCAAAAGACTCTCAGTACATCAAGCATTACCGTAGACCTTTATCTGGACCCATCTCCCACATCTCTGTCACCATCTCTTTAACTCCGTCATGTTAAGGATACATATCAAGATCAAAGACTACCAAGAATCACTACCATTTTGTAATTTCCAGTGCACAAAAACCATTACGAAAGTTAACCATGGCTTTACTATGACAAAATAACCATGGTTTTTCAGTTTAATGGTTTTTTGGGTAATCATGAATATAGTTTGTCCATGTTTTTTTTGTTTTCATGGGACAGTGGCGGCTGGTGGTTCTAAACATAACAGAGGAAGGAAGGTGCACTTGATTGGTGTTGGTGACAAATACATTTATTTACATTTATATTCATTAATTTAGCAGACACTATTATCCAATGTGACTTATATATTTAAATTATATTACAAAGTCAATTGTCCCTGGATCAATTTGGGGTTAAGTGCCTTGCTCAAATGCACAATGGTGGAAGCCAAGAATTGAACCCACAACTTTTCTGGCTACTGCATGCTAGCCTAGCTCCTTAGGTCAGACCACCCCTAAGAATGTCAGAACAGCTTTTATAGCATACATTGCCAGTTAAAATGCTACATAGTAAATACTGCTGCTTTAAATGTGTCTTGCTAGGTGGCCTACATACTCTATTGCTCACATATGCCACCAACACCATCACAACCTCACACATTTGTCACCAAAACCAATCAAGCGCACCTTTCTTCCTCCGTTATTTTTAGAACCACCAGCCGCCACTGTTAGCCGCATTGTGTATAAGCCGCAGGACAGTGTTTTATGCATACATGGTTTTATGAATCAAAACCATATTAATACCATATTAACTGCCCCCCATGTATTAACCTCATAGTTGAAGAAATTTTGCAAAATCAATGTATAAGCCGCGGCTAATAGTTGGGAAATTACAGTAATCCTGATAAATCTGGACAAACAAAAACACTATATATTAAGGTTGTATATTAGGTTTCAAATGCAGGTCTACGGACTGTGCTGAAGCCACTGATGATGGCCCTTTCATATCGGTCTATGGCCCTCTAGACAACACGTAGATAACTCTAAATCTAGCACTATTTCTTCAAGAGTGTAGAAATGAATTCAGACATGAGGTCTGTATTATTTCTTTGTATTGATTTTAGACATTGTTACAGTTGCATCTGACAAGAATGTTATTTCAGCATCTGTTTCCACTTACTTTGTTTTTAAAGTTTTATTCTAAAAATACGGGAGCCATTGCTACCATTCTGCACAGAGCCAAAGAGAAAGAGGGAATCAGATCAGCTGAGTTAGAGCTATCTAAAAGTAAGTGTTCATAATATATACAGATAATTTTGGCTTCTCTTGTTCTTTATATATAAAGTAAATACTACTGTAAAGCTTTATTTTATTTTAGCCCTCTGACGTTTCTCTTTACCTTCCAAATTCTCTTTACCTTCCAAAGAAGAAACTTTCCCTATGTGGAATTACACATGGTGTCCATGTGAAGCCCTCAAGGGTTGTAGATATCATGTATTTCAATGGATAGGTAATTGAAACAGATGAAACTGATGGACTTTTAGATAAAAGTCAGTGTGATCATTCATTGAGATTAATTCATTTGTCTTTTGTCTGTTGCTCCTTTTGGTCTTAGCGGGATGGCTCCTCGATATGGACAAGCTCATCCTAGGAGCAAGCATTGGAGAGGGAGAGTTTGGGGGTGAGTCTTTTCACCTTTAAAAATAAGACATAATTTTAAGATGCGATATTGCAGTTTTCAAATATCAGACGATTAATTTGAAGTGAAATGCCATAAATGGCATGTCAGATGTCAGATAATATCTGTTTGGTGTGGATCAGATGCTACAGACTTCTTATTAATGATTCTTGTCAATGTAAACCAGTTTTTTACATCAGGCTCCAACTTACAGTGAGTCCTTCTTTTGTCCACAGAAGTGTATAAAGGGGAGTACATGGGCCAGCAGGTGGCAGTGAAGAACATCAAATGTGATGTTACAGCTCAAGCTTTTTTGTCAGAAACAGCAGTTATGACGTGAGTTTTACTTAAGAAAGTGCATTATGACATTTTCTTCTATATTCTATTCTATTCTATACACCTTAAATTAGAACCATTTTCACACACATTTGTCTTAGATCACAGTTGGTTATTCAGTATGGGTGGTTTGCTATATATATTTTGAGGTTAGTGTTATGGTAGTATAGTCTGGGAAATTTCTTAAATCTGCACAATAAACATCTGTTTGTTTACAGAGTACACAGAGGTAAAGTAATTGCAAAAATGATTAAGAGCTCATTCTATTTAGTGGAACATTTTTAAACTCCCTTAATTGCTGTTTTATCACCCATAGGAAACTCCAGCACAAGAATTTGGTGAGGTTGTTGGGTGTGATTTTACAAAATGGACTCTACATAGTCACAGAATTGATGGACAAGGTAGGTGTATATCCAACTAACTTTGTTGGTGTATTGTGCTTATGAACATTAGATTATGTTCTACTAGACTAGACTTGTACTACTTATTAACATTAGATTATGTTCTACTAGACTTCACTAAGTGTGAAAACATATGAGCAAAAGTTAATCATTAATAATAATAATGCATAAAGGCCTTAATAAGGGTTATTGCAAAGTCCTTTTAGGCAAGTCCCTCCACTCGGCGGCCATATCGCAACGCTTTTTGGGCACTTATCGGGCATCTATTTCGGCAGAAATGTGCATGCGTAAGGCTTCACGACACCAACCTAGCTCCAGCAGCGAGATCACAACGCATGATTAGCACGATGTCTTCACAACACACCACATTATTGGCTCAATGTATTCACAACACACCACATGATTGGCTCAATGTATTCACATGTCGACGTTTTGCCGTGGAAGGGGTGGGATAGGTGTAGACAACTGCCATTTTGGCGTTACAAACTAACCCCATGCATTTCTATGGAGGAATTTTTGAGTGCTGTGTCTCCTCATTAAAAAGTCTCTGGTTATTGTCTGTGTTTTAGGGCAATCTTGTGAATTATCTACGCACAAGAGGGCGCTCTCAGATCAGCTCAGGCCAGCTGATGCGTATTGCACTGTAAGGCTTTGTCTTTTTCTCCCTCCTGTGTTACTCTGGGTAACACTGCCATATGTAATGATTGAATGAAACATTTCATAGAGAGCCAGAGTAGACAGTTTGACACTGTTTGTGAGACTAGTGTGCTATTGAATTTGTTGTTATCAGTGACATATGTGAAGGAATGGAGTACCTCGAGTCCAAAAAGTTGGTTCACAGGGACCTGGCAGCCCGTAACATCCTGGTGTCCGAGGACACGGTGGCCAAAGTCAGTGATTTTGGGCTCACCAAAGGGGACTCAAAGGGCTCCGAGCAGGTGAAGTTACCTGTCAAATGGACGGCACCAGAGGCTTTGAAGAAAGAGGTGGGGTTGGGTTGGTTTGAGGCGTTCACTTTGTACTGTGCTTATAGAAATGCCAACAGCAATATTTCATATTCAGTACTGAACAACCACTGTGCTTGTTGACTGTTTGTTCCAGAAATTTTCCACTCGGTCAGATGTTTGGAGCTATGGGATCTTACTGTGGGAAACATTTTCCTACGGCCGTCAGCCTTACCCAAAGATGGTGAGTTAAGGCCAGCCCTCTCCACCTCAGGATAGTCTGTGGTCAGTCAGGACTTGGGAAGGGGTTAGAAACATTCAGCTGCATGCAGAATGTAGTTAAAGCAAATGAATGGACAAGACTTCAGTAGTTCTTCTCAGAAGGGCCCACTTGGCTACATGATCAGCTCAGAGACACTGTTGGAGATCATGGAGATCAACATTGTTGGAGATCAAAATTCTTGGTGCATCAGCTTTGATGGGATATTGGGGGAAAAGAACCAAGCAAAACTCAAAATTTGATAGGAGTCAAAATTGAGATTTACTTATTTATGGTTATGGTTATGATTATGATTATGATTATGGTTATGGTTATGGTTACGGTTTTGTCCAAAGCAACATACAAATACAAAACAATATAATACTTTTAAACAGGGAACAAATTTAAACAGGGAACAAATTAAGATGTTGGTCAGACTATAATAAGGAGAATAGCAATAATTAACAACCATGTCAATTCAATCAATAGCCTAATGAAATAAACAATGAAAAAAAGGGAAAATAGCAATACTAAACAATAATGTACATTCAATCAATAATATAATAACAATAGCATGGTAATACTGTATTATGGAGAATATCAATAACAAACAATGTCAAATTAATCAACAGCCTAATGAAAATTAAACAATACTATACAAACCATAACACATAAGAAGTGCTTAATGAACTGTGCATGTGGAACAGATATTTCTTTAGACCCCTCTTAAAAGACCCAAAATTATCACAGGAACGGAGAGCACTGGGCAACTCATTCCACCAACATGGAACCACTGAGGAAAAAAGTCGTGAATTTGACCTAGTGTTTATGACTGGTCGACACAACAGGCGTTTTTCAGAAGACCGCAGTGGGCGGTTGGGGAGGTACGTCTTGATCATTGAATTAAAATAACAAGGACAATATTTACTGTACAGTTTTGTAAAAAATCTTAAAGACAGTAAGAAACGGAACTAATAATGTAGTACAGGCAAACTATAGTTTTGGGAGTCATTTTCATCATGTTAAAGATGTCTAGACAAATGCTGGTTGAATCTCAGTCATCATAGCTTGCATGTGGGAGTCTGATGATGGTCACCTGCTTCCATTGCATGAGCCCATCTTCTCCTTTGCCCGCATTTCCATCAGTTACTCACCACACAGGTATGTGACACAGAGAAATCAAAGCGGTTTCACTAAGCAGGTAATAAAGGCAGGGATAAACCCGGATTAATGCTTGTGGGGCTTGTTTCTACGGCAACAGCTCCTCATGGCAGCAAGCCAGTAGAGGAAATGCTGGGGGGGAGAGTGGGGTGGGGTGGTGTGGGGTGGGTTGGGGTGATGGGGCAGCATGGGCCAGGGATTATCTTACTTACAGATCCCTGTGTTACACATGGTCCTAAAGGCTCATCGAACAAACCTTCTGGCCCACGCACCCATACTACCAGCTACTTTTTTCAGTTTGTCATTCGTGACAAAGGGTCACTAGACAGGTCAGGTCAGCGAGTGTCCTTAATGCGCCCAGGTCAGGGGATGAACAACCTGTTTCTAAGTGCATAAGCATTGTCAGTTTTTAAAGTGGTTAAACCTTTCGGTTTCCTTTATTAGTGTATGACTGGATATGAATATTTCTTGAATTTCCCCTTGGGGATCAATAAAGTATCTATCTATCTATCTATCTAATATCCTTGGGTTCCTGTGCTCCTCTTAGTTTATAGTGCTACGTGGTGAACCGTGACGGTGGATTAAGTTCCTAGAGAGCTCTAATGAGAATCATAAGTCTGTTGCACACCTCCATTACTCCTGTCTCTGGTCTCATTGACATTGACATGGACTCAGACAGGAACAAGCCAATCTGCACTGTAACTGCGTCAGCTCACCCGCCACTATCACTTCCATTGCGCACTTCCGGTGGTGTGACATGAAGAGATCTTAGGGTGGATAAAGTTTGAGGTTCCGTAACAGTGGAGACTTAAAATGTCATTTTACAGTGAATGTTCTTTTCAGTGCCATCGAGGGGAAGGTGTGCTGTGCAAAATGAGAAAGAGTGGCGGAGAGTTCTAGCTAATGAAATTGTCAGAGGTACAGGTTCAAATGCATTAATCAAAGTCTGTTAACAGGGCATGCTCAACTCAGAGCCAGTTATGAGTCTTATTACAACCTCATCAGGATTTAACTCGTTAACTCTTTGTCAGTGGTACACAATCCAGCCTTATTTTTAGTCACTGAAACTAAGCCTTATTTCTGTAGTCACTGGACTGACCCACTCTCCTCAGATGACCTTAAGTCTCCACGGGTTGCCAGCCAACAGTCCACTGTACTTTGCAGTCGAAACCATCTCTTGGGCTAGTTTCATAATATGCTATAAAGTCTATTTGTGGTGCTTAGACTGACAACAGGTCTTTCTGTGAGTCAGAATCAATTTAAATGTCATACCACCAAATGCACAGACATATACTTGCACAAAATCATCTAACCTGATGTATCTAAGGGGAAGTGAAGAACCTTTGTGCAGGACCCAACCATGCAAACAATTTCCATATTGAGTTTATTATTGAGGAGAGAAAATATACCGTGATACAATTTGTTTTCATAAGAAAGAAAGAAAGTGTCCCTCCATGTTTGCTGTTGCAGTCCCTGAAAGAGGTGCGTGAGCGGGTGGAGCAGGGCTACCGGATGGAGGCCCCTGAGGACTGCCCCCCTGCCCTGTACCAGCTCATGAGGGGCTGCTGGCAGGACGAGCCGGGGAAGAGGCCCTCGTTCCACAAACTCCGAGACAAGCTGCAGAAGGAGATGGACCAGCTGGACCCTCCAGCAGAGTCATAGACATGGTGTCAGGTGTGACATGTGCTGTACTACTACTACTGGATGCCGTAATATATACTAATATATTTCTTAAGACTTTCTTGACCTTTATATTTTCTTTAACCTTTGTACTGAATCTTTATGCTGTATACCGAATTGATTGTTGCTGTGCTTTTCTGTTTATCATTGTGTAAATATAATTGTGTAAAATTCTGCTTATATTTGTAAAGAGGATATGTTCATGTAACATGTAACAAAGATATTACATAAAATGTGTAAAGATGTTGTAGATGGTCTGCAGCATTTTTGTAGCATTATCTGGGTAATGCAGAGATGAACACAACACAGGCGCGCCTGCAGGTGTACGTCCGTACGCACTGTGCGTACTATCAAGCTACTCAACAACAGAACATTTCCCTTGTGTGTGTGTGTATTCACACCAAATTGGCCTACCATACCTTCCCAACTATGCACAGTATCCCTTTAGCTGCATGCCATTAGGCTATTTACCATTTTCTATTACGTAAAGTTAGTGAACACGTTATCAAAATTAACGTGCACGCATTTTGTTTGTGCAGGAGAGAGAATACGCACGCAGACACGCAATAGGTTACTTGTTGTTTTCTTTTACTCGGCTATCTATATATGGTTATCAGCACACAATGTTGAGCTAATTCACTAACTCAATACTCATCAATGGATATCACAAGTTTAAACAACGAAAACAAAGGATAGAGGCAGCAAAGCTAGGAGTTATTCCAGATGGGCAAGAACAAGGTAGGCAATTGGTGTGCTTGTCAGAACGTTAGACTGCACTAAAGCCAGACGTCACGTTACGCTGGAACAAAATAGAACAAAACTAAAGGTAACTTTAGCCTGTATAGGGCTGTATCAAGTTGTCCAAATGAGTAGGTCATTGTAGACATTGTCGTTGTATTATTGCATGTGGATGTTGTTATGCTATGCTTGTTATTTTGCTGACCGATGCACGGACCTAAAACGGACAAATATTGTTCACGAGTGATTTTTTTTTTGCCGGGGGGGGGGGGGGGGGTGATGAGTGTGCGTACCATAGCATTAATTCCTGCAGGCGCCCCTGACACAACAGACATGAACTTTCCACTGATGTCTAGTGCAGGTATCGCACCAACCCACTGTAATTCACTTCTCTGGCTGTCATTCTCCTAGCAGAGTGAGATCTGGAAGGGGGGGGGGGGGGGGGGGGGTGCTTTATCCGGGATTAAAACTCAGATCACCAGTATCTGCTTGTGTTGTAGTGTAATTGTCCAGCAATATGCCCAGCGCCTCAGGGCTTAATATGCGAAATCTTGAATGTTATTGCTGATATAAGTAAGGAATTACAAAGCGCACAGCAGCCTGCCTGCATGGAGAGGCTTTCTGGAGTTACAGGGGATTGGGGAGAGATATCCTCTTTTCTTCCCAGTTCATCCGGGCTAAGATCTCCGGACAACAGTTCCTCTGACTCATCACAGTTTTGTAAGAGCTCTTGGGGGACATTTGCCGATATTTTGATAGAGTCATGCACCCCTCCTCACACTTTGCATGGAGCATTGAAACGTTGCATAATGAAAGCTGCTCTCGCCGTCGTCCTATAGAACTGATGACATTTAAAAAGATTTAGGCAGGGAGAGTCGTCACTCCCCCTCCCCTTTTGTTTTGTTTCGTTGTCACGTTACATCCAAAATTAAATATGTCATTAGATTTAATGCTTTGTAAGCCTGGTATTTGTCTTTTACCCACGGGATATACCACAGATTGAGTCTTTATCCTCTTTCTTTTCATTACCATAGGGCCTGGGCTGGATTTGCTTTGTGTTGCTAAAGCTGGTAAAAGGATGAGATCTAATATAGAAGTAAGGAAAATCAAGTGGAAAATTTCAAACATATTAGAGGATTTAAAAGTGCATTTGCCGACTTCAGAGGTAGATGTTATTGCTTCGGGATAAATACATTTTCTGATTGTTCAGGAATCAGTTAACATGTATGTTTTATGCCAGAGACATTTCTGTGACATGTAGGCTTGGACACAAGTTGGAATTTCCTTGAAATTCTCTGGTTTCACTTTCAGCATTCTTCTAGTTAGGAAATGCTTTGTAAAATTTATTTGGAGATCAAATTAAAATCAACAGAATTGCATTCATCTCCTAAAATTAACACACCTATTTGATCAGAGATAAAAGTTAAAATGTAACTACAATAGTAGTAGAGCTAAAGTTAACATACTCTGACTATTGTAGAAGCTCTTGGCCCTGAGCCTTTTATGGTCTCAGAGCCCCAGCACCTGACTGACACAGTAAAGGTGAGCTCCTGAGAGTTGCTGTCCTCAGCTGAACCCTGTGCTCCTAAACACCGTGCCAGGTTCTTGAACCTAGGATCACACTGCTGTCAGAGAAAGCTCCTGTGGGTGCCAAGGATCCCCTTGGATTGAATTCCGGAGTCTGGCAACAGACTGCTCCCTCTTTTCCAGGAGTCACTTTATGGAAGTTGTAGGCCAGGGGGGAGGTTAGATCTCAAAGTAGATGCATAGCTAGCGTCTGGCAGTGGTCTTCACATGTCTGACACCCTTTGGGATTCCAGTGTTCACTCCATCAAGGGCCTAGCCATATTCCTACTTCAATATTCCTATGGAATGCTTTGTGGAATTGTGGTAACTTAAAGACATGAGCCTTTGTATGAGGTGTCAGTCAAAGTGTATGTTTCTTATCTGAATTGCCTGTATAGCGAGTGCCCAATGGCGTGTAGGATCAAGCCCTCTTTTACGTTTCCACGTATCATTGATGTTTAAAGTGGATTTAACTGGTAAAGTCAATCAGGGATTACATCTGTCACCTTGGCTCACCCTCTTAGACTTGGACAGGGAGACATTGTGTCCTAAACATTTGAACAGTCAGAATACATGTCAGTGGTTGATATGAAGTGAATGATATGGCCATTTTTTGATTTATGATGCTTAGAATTATGTTTTTTGCACCCAGTAGCCCCCGCCTGTACATAAACATCATAGTAGAGAACATGCACACAGAGCCTTTATGAAATATCACAACCTAGAAATCCTACAGTATTATGGATCCGTGCGCTGCAGTAACTGCATTGCCAGTCCATTTCCTGAGATGCAGCAGGTAGTTCACAGAAGTGCGGAGGACCTACCTCTTATCACCTATAAAGCAAGCTAACCTGATTATTCTGCACAACTGTTATTTCCACACTTCAAAAATATTGCAGAAAATGTAATGTTCTCTCATTGACTTATCATAACAGAAATATTTGGGTCACGATCTGTGACGCAAAGGTGGTGGTGGTGTCCAAATTGTCTGCCTCTGTGCTGTATACGCTGTTGATTGAATACCATGGAGATGCTTGTGAATGTTAATCTAGCACCATCCTCAGGAATCTGTAATACCTCCATGGTAGGAAAGGAACAAATCTATGCATGTGTAAAACTGAACAGATTACACTACATGCATCATTGGGGGATTGCCTTTTGCCAATCAAGGTGAAAGAACTCATTGTTGCATGAATCATTCTTATGAACCTGTTGAAAATGGACATTCTCTGACATGGGCTAGGTCTATTTGATGTATTTGGTGGCAAAAAACATAATTACAGAGTATGTTCAGATGGACCTGGAAGTATGGAACAAGATATACATATCCACATTTTTAAGCACTGCATGCTGTTAAAAATCTTCAGTGTATCTTTTTGTCATAAAACACTGCTCCTAAGAACCTCTGTTAAAATCCACAAGAAACTTTCATTACAACATTGAGACCAAAATGAAGAAAGTCTCTTCAGGGAGGTCACCTGTTCATGAAAGACTCATAGAGCCTCATTCTTTCTAACATACACTGTCTGGTGCTACTTGGGCACGTCATCAGTGATGAACTCGATAAGATAAGATAAGAAATCATTTGTCTTCAGTAATTTTTCTTTCGGCACCATTGTGCTGTGAAAGCTTTTATGACATGATAGGGTCGCTTACCAACAATATAGAACGACAGTTTTCTTACCTTAAAATGATCATATATCATATCATAAAAAATGAATTCAAACTATGAATTTAAACCCCAAAGATATGGAGTTATGACATTTATATAGCCTCAATAAATAATGAAACAAATGAATGAAATGTCTCATATGGAGGGGGATTAGCCCAGAGTCTCCCTTTGTGATTTTCTATCTTTGTGTGTTTCTTATGATTTGTGCCCTTCCTAATCCCCTATGGGAATGCAGTAATCCAGGGCCATAAAACCATGCCAGCCAGAAGGAAGTGATCCGACAGGGAAGATGATATTAAAATATGTAATTGCAGGACCTGCAGACCGTAGCTTAACCAATTTGTGCGTTTTGGTGGGAGTGGGGAAAAAAATGTCCTTCAACTCTGTTCCCCATTTCATATGGATTCAGGACAACTGAGGACAAAGACCTGCCAAATGTCAAAAAGCAATGTTTGAACATAATGCGTGGCTGGAATCAACTGAAGTTGCACTTTGAATTAAACATCCAATGCAAGCCAAAGTTTTGGAACACCTAAACATTTTTGGACCTTTGGAGTTTCATGAAAATTATACCTTAATCTCTTCTGTGTGTATTATTTAGATGACTCTCACGTCTCTGTGAATTACACAAGTGAATAATGTTCTAACATCTGATATTATTCAGATAAGTGCATTACACTTCACTGAGGTGGACCTAAAGTGAGTTTAACAGGATAGATAAAAGGAGGAGGTAAAACATGATTGGCCCATGAGTTGCCCTGAAGGGCCTGATTTAAAAGCAAACATTAATAATTTGATTTAGTTTAATCCTATTAAGGCTGTAAGCAGAATCAGCTATGGTGTTTGGTGGCTGGTCTGACTGACTCCCTCTGCTGGCTCCTGAAAAATAATCACTTCATCATGCAACTTGTGCACAACATATTACATCATCAATTATCATGTTCTTGTCGTCATTGAGTGGGTGAGTTTGAAACTCGGTCAAAAGGTTCGGAAGTGAATTAATGACAGGTAAAGCATTTAAATGGCAGATTAAAGGCTATTCTGCGTCACTGTGTCTGGAGGTTTCGCCTTTAATGACGTTAAGAGTGTCAGATTAAGTGATAAAGGAAGAGACAAGGGTCCATCAGATGATTTTAAGTGTTCAATCCTCATTCTTTAATGCAGAAAGAACAAGGTGCATCTTCCAGGGCACTCACTATTGAAGAGTTTTAACTTCATTAAAGTTGTTTATCCAACTCACGTCTGATATTTTGGTTAGCCTAACTAAACCCATTGAAAGGTGAGGTAAATTGGACAGAAAAAAAGCCCTGATCAATTAATTGTCTTGCCAAAAACCACATTATGAGTCTTACAATCCCTTATCAAGTAGACTGCTTTTATTTGGACACTAAAGGCAGTTACTTGTATTATGGACATAACAATGTGCAATAGGGTTGTGTAAAAGTAGGTTGTACTGAAATTAGATATATTTTTTATATCATTTATAATTTACAATGCAATGTTTATATTCACTTGTGGAATTCATTAATCAAGTTTCACCATTTGGATTATTAAAGTAAGACCTTAAGTATGATCAAAACACAGTGTATATTATCATGTTTCGTACATATCTTGTTGGTTTTTGGTGCATGTGTTCTTCAATCAATGTCTTTTAAATGAGTTCTGATTTTGTTAAACATGCTAGTCACTTGAAGAGCTTTAGACATGTGGTCTTAACAATGGAAAGTTCTATGCTAATTCTTACCTCCCACTTGTACCAAATTAAAATTGCCATACAGGAGAAGAGCCATATCATAGAGGCCTTTATTAAGTGAGTGTCTGCAGGTGTCTTAAGACCCGATGAAGTTATCTCTGCCTGTAAGAGATCACCTTGTCACGATTTCTTATTGGGGAATAGAGTGTTGGACAGTGCAAATCGTGCTTGTACATCCTCGCTCCAGCCATCTCCCTTTCCCCTGCCCCCCCTCTCCCTCTCTCCCTCTCTCTCTCTCTCCCTCCCTCTTTCTCTCTCCCTCTCTCTCTCTCTCTCTCTCTCTCTCTCTCTCTCTCTCTCTCTCTCTCTCTCTCCTCTCTCATGTTGTTTTCCTCTCCTCAAAGCCCTGTCCCCAGTAAGCTGACACAGCGCCTTTAAGCGTTAGCTACTTTGTCCCTAATAGGATCAGAGGGGCTTATATTGTCATCTGATAAACCTAAGCAGCTTGATAGCTGTGCTGCACCTTCTTAACCAATTTGTACTCAATTAGGCTAATGGGGAAACAACAGCTGAAGTTCAGAAAATGCATGGGCTTGATGGAATAATGGCCGATAATTGGAAAATACATGAGCTTGATTGATCGTGCTCTCACAGATGACTTTTGTATTCTCCCGCCACTTGACCATTTCTTATGAACCACTGTGCCCTGCAGAGTACATTTACCAATCAGACTCAGAAAGGAGATCCACAAGAATTATATCTTGAAGGTTTTAATATAATATTGATACATTGTGAGGGTGTGTGATGATTGCAAAGCATTGTGTCAAGAAAAGTGAACAAATTAATTACTGTAATTTAGAGCAAGGAAAGTTCTTAGGTCACAGTGCCAGGTGGCTATCGAGTCATTGCCTGTTGATACCTAGTAATTTAGTGTTTCCACACACACATTATCCCAGCTCGTTACTTAGTTATCCTGGGAGAAGGAGCCATCTACTCATGCTGTGATCTGAAAAAGGTCCTAAGTATCCTGAAAGTTCCCCTTTGTGTTGAGGCTTTCAACATCCTTTCTAAATGAGTTGCTGAGTTGCACATGGCATGGTCTGTGTATAGCCCAGTGTTGCCGGTTTGGCACTGTGTAGTTTTACAGATACTGGTCTTTGACCTCTTATACAGAACCTGATCTTTGTCTTCTTTCATCCTGACTTTGAGTACTGAGGGACATGTGCACTGAGATGCTCATGAGAGATGCACATGCATACTCTGGGATTTGGCACGAGCAACATGAGTCTCATAGGCCTTATTGGAAACGCACCTCTTACCTCCCCAACCCAAGACTCAATGAGTCCTTATCAAAGAAACACAAAACTCTTTCTGGTCTTTATGTGCATTTTACCAGCAATACTGTTTCTATTTTCAGTTTACTCACACTGCTTATTTAGGTTTTTGATTATTTTACTGGTATACATAAATACCAAATATTACGATCAAGACATTATTACTAACCGGAATTCTTACTTTCTCTCTCTTAAATTTAAATTAAAACAAATGTATTTTTAAACCTTTATTTTGATTTCGGTAGAGTTCAAGAGTTTCATCTGAGGGAATGAAGGAAGCTGGTATGGGTCTTTGGTCTCACTAGGTCTCAATAGGTGCAGTGTAGATCTCTCTGATAGCCTACATCTTTTAAGTTATCAAGACATCTACATTTCCAGAAGTGCCAGTTCCTGTCATGGAGATACATGACACATCCAATCTTAAAGCTGTGAATGCAAAAGATTATATGGGATATATTTGCATCAAACCAGTCATCATTGTAAGTATGAATTACATGTATAGGTAATATATTGACATCAGATATTAAATGACAGATTGTATTGTGCCATTCGCTTAAATGCATTGTGGCAGTGAAACCCTTAGATCATAAAACTGAACTATGATGTCCATCAAATGTGGTCATTCTTGTTAAATATGTTGATACCCAAAATGTGTTATTTTATTGTTAGCAGATAGGTTAAGTTAAACAGATAGGAAATAATCATAAAAAATATTAGAGTTGTAGGCTAGACACAATTATACAATTGCTATTATGAACATGGAGACTTTTAATAAAGTTTCAACATGAATGAAATCGTAACATTCCCTCTTCCATTCGAATACACATGACATGCATGGGTAGAAAGTTTATATATGAGAGATATAGTCTTTCACTGGGATAATGAGGGGATTAACGAAAACTTTTGGTCAGTCCATTGTCTTTAAAACAATAGATTTTTGAAAGACAGTCTTGTCTCGGCTTCATTAGCCTCGGCCTCCTCCTGTGGGGTGAATGCGAGCTACATTTAGAGCAATTACTTGACTAGAAAACAACTGTCAATCATTCTTAAAGGGGAAGGATTCCAATTAATAAACCTCTTCACTCCCTGTGATATTGCCATTCCACAGTGTAGCCTAGTGCTGTGGGGTTAAAGATTCAGGAAAGGCGCTCGACAAAATAGGAGAGTGTTGTGTTTTAAAACAACATTACCAACTGTTGATGTAAATTAATCTGGGTGAGCGTCAAAAGTAAATTGTCTTCCCGAGGGGAGATTGAGCGGCTTTAGGAAAGCGAAGGCGTGCTCTGCTCTTCTGCCAGAGAGGAACAGGTGGAATATCCTCGTAGGCTACTTCAGATTGGAATCACATCCGCTAGGAGGTAAGTCCCGACTTTTACCTCTATCGTTTTAATAAATACATGACAAAAGTGGATGTCTACATTTGGGATAAAGAAATTATGAACTTTGACATTGAATTAAGGTTGACTAGCCTACTTTCGCAAAATAATCGTAACTGTAATGCAGGTTCATGCATCGAGGTTTTTATTTCAGTCTAGCTGTCATTATGATGAGAAGCATTTGAATTGGGATTAACCAGATGAAGTTCAAAATACAGTTTTAGTTAATTTGGCAGAAAACTATAGTTCTCTGCGTGGGATGGATATCATGCGTCACTCCGAAAATATTAGTTGCAAGACACTGCTGTTGGCACATAGCAGTAGACTTTATTGTGTGAGTTTATACTTTACTTTTTCGTGAACTGGCAATTAACGTTGGGTTTTAAGCCTGCACCATCATTCATGGGCAAATGTTATGGCAAATAGGAGCCTATATCTGGACATGATACATAGCTATGGTTTTCACAATTTATCATATGGAATCCCTTCAATCACTTAGTATCAGATGGCCCAATATAAATCCTAGTTTTCTACATGGACCCATGATCACCTTTTCGTTGTTAACAGGTTCTGATATCAGTGGACCCCTCTGAATCCTTCCTAAATTTGGATCTCCGCTGGAGCTATAGCTTTTCTCCAATAGCACTTGGGACAATCCCTAACGTTCGAATGCATTTATCACTGGATAGCATGAACATGGTGGACGAAGGTTGCCTCTCGCCCAATAACTTCCATGAGATGGTTAAAGGAGGTGGGGCGGCTGTGGGAACCCGAGTCCACAGCATTGATGTCATCCTAGGCTTCAGTAAGGAGCAGGACCCCTTGCTTAACTCCTCTGGACATGTTGGGCCCCATAAAGTTGGAGTGGAGGGCCTAGGGGACCCCAGAAAGCAGGACCAAACCCACTCGTATGGACACCTTTCCAGTCTGAGGGACAATCCTGAGCAGCCCTCTTTTCATGGTAAGGCTCACAAAGTCGATACACTCATGGTAAAGTTAAACCAGTGTTGTGTCCTACTGAAGGTGACTACAGTGAATGTCAGCTGAAGAAGAGAGAACACACGACACAAGCGCTGAGATATTTGAAAAGACGTGTTCTTCACTTATCCACAGCTCAGAGGACCATGGGCCCATTAAATGTGACTTGGAAGAGGGTTTATGGAAAGTGTCTGCCATCATTACCGCATCAAGGAGTAACTCATAGTATAGATAGCAGAGCAGAGCATCACACCAGATAAAAACAGATGCTTTGAAGCAGTTTCATCCATAACTAATGGCCATTTGGCCTTGTATTTATCGATCCTTTAACAACAGAGGGGAAAGATAAATCAGCTGTTTCTGCTATCAGCACCAACTATTTGCTTATGTCTCTGCATATTTATGAAATGGTATCCAGTGCAATTTTTAAGCTTTAGTATTGCTCCATATTAGCCTAAAAATACCCACTCAAAAGAATATAGTCGTGAGAGTAAAAGTACTCTATAGTAATTTCTTTGAAAGGTACTACTGGAATGTATTGTGATAATATATTGAAGTCAATTGATTGTTAGTAGACTTGATACTAGACTGATGTGAAATGTCAAGACTTGTTTAAGTGGTAAATTACACCTAGGCAACATAAGGTCACCTGCACTCTGTTTTGGGGGATTTGACAGCCCGATCTGGTTGATCTAATGGTCCTCTTTTGCTAATTGAATCATTTCCCTCCATAGGCAGATGGCCCGGCATTTGCTTTTCCAGGAAATGTTTAAGGTGTTTACTGACAAAGCTGTCTTTGCATTAAAACACTTGTAGGTAGATTGAAGCTGAGTCTACATGGAAACTATTAGAAGCTTTACTAGCCTGCAGGTGTTTCCCACCCATAAGATTACAGGGAGAGAAAATGAAGCGAAAGCCACTGGGACTTTGTCATACTAGTATGTGGCATGGCAAGGGCACTTTGATTTAGTCATGTTTGTGATATGATGCCTTTAACAGCCATATTTGAACTAACATCACCATTTTGGTATATGTGTTCATGCACAATTCTCTATTTTGCTATGGTAAAATTTGCTTCACAAAATTTGATTTTGCAGTTTTTTTATGGAGTTCTTTTTGACCGCATTGTTCTTTCAAACTGCGGCATCTAAGCTTGAGTGTGTTGCCTATGGCAATGGACTCCTGTATTCCTGTACAGTTTCCTTCTGCATGTTAATCCTCTGCCTCGTTTGCTCGTCCAGATCCAGAGATGTACTCGAACAAGTGTGAGGGGGGCATGAATGAACTCCACAAGGGTCTCGATAGCGAGGCCAAATCCCCGGAGCCCGCTGACGAGGAGCAGCCCAAGAAGAAGCACCGGCGCAACCGCACCACCTTCACCACCTACCAGCTGCACGAGCTGGAGCGTGCCTTCGAGAAGTCACACTACCCCGACGTTTACAGCCGCGAGGAGCTGGCCATGAAAGTTAACCTCCCTGAAGTCAGAGTGCAGGTGTGTTTGTTATGCTGTCTTCACCTCTCAAGTCTCATTTGGCTATACATGCTTGAATCCCATAAGACATGTGTAGTACCTTTTTACACTCCTGTAGGACAATTAGCACTGGGTGGTTAGCGTTTACACTAATCCCATTGATGCATTTCATTCAGAAATGTATGTAGTCTCTCTTAGTCTTAACTTTCTTCTCTTAGTTCTTAACTATCTTTGCTAAATTAGCTCATTAGCTCTGTTTCTTAATTAAACTTTTGCATGTTTCGCATTTCATGTGTAAATCAACCCTTGCAAATGTTGTGAACTGGACAGAGATACTAAAAGCTGTCACCATTTTACGGTGTATAGGTGTGGTTCCAGAATCGCAGAGCCAAGTGGAGACGTCAGGAGAAGATGGATGCGAGCAGCATGAAGCTCCACGACTCTCCAGTGCTGTCCTTCAATCGGCCACCCATGCACACAAACATGGGACAGGTGACCAACTCTCTGCCCCTGGACCCATGGCTGACATCCCCACTGACCAGTGCCACGCCGGTGCACAGCATCCCAGGGTTCATGGGCCCGTCGCAGGGCCTTCAACCAGGATATACGAGCCATGGCTTTCTAAACACCCCTCAGCCAATGGGCCAAGCAATGCAGACAATGGCCCCGCCACCATACCAGTGCCCTGCACCTTTCACTGATAAATACCCGCTGGAGGATGTGGATCAGCGAAGCTCCAGTATTGCTTCTTTGAGGATGAAAGCCAAGGAACACATTCAGTCCATGGACAAAACATGGCAACCCATGTGATCAGTTGATAAATGGTTGTCACCTAACTGTGTCCTTTCACTCTCCAGAGGGCTATTTGATATTGAGCACATGATGCGGGCATCAGGAACATTTTATATTTTTGTCCTGCTTCCTTTCTTGGCATTGAAACAGTGACAGTGGGTTGATAATACGGTCCCTCATGGTTATGGCTGGCGTGCAGGCTGGAGTATGGAGCATGATACTGAAATGTGTCAAGTTTCTTGAGTGCCATTGAACACCTGCATATTTGTCAAACAAATGAACCTGAGCAAAAGAAGGACTACGGCTGAAATGGAGCAATGGGATTGTAAAAACTGGAGTGTTTATGACAAATCTTGTGAAACAAACATTTTCAAGACTTGATTTTTTTTTATTTGTGTGCTGATTTGTTTTTAAATCAGCAGTAGTTTGTACTTTTTGACCAACCTTATTGGTTTGGTTGTGTTTCTCATCTCATGGTTTATCCCAAAGACCTCACTCTTTGAAAGAGGATTGTATGAGGTCACTGTTGTCTTCCCTGTCAAAGAACAGCATGCTACATTATATGCATTCATCTGGTCTAAAGTTTATATGCATCATGGTTCCATTGCTCAAGGTGTGATCCGCTCTACCACAGGAATTTGATAACATAAATATTTTTATACCAGGCTTTATAAGAAAAAATATATAAATCTATTCTACAGATGTACACATTTTTTATCACACATTTATCTTCCAAATTGAAACGCTAAATAATTCTTGGCAAAAGCTTTGAGGTCCTGATACTGAAATTCCTGAGACCTGTAACTGCACAAAAATGTATGCAACTTTAAAGTTAGAGTACATTATGCAAAGCACACATAGGCTACAGCTAAGGAAATGAATGAACTCTTTTTCCTTAAGGTATGACATAGCTACCCATGTATCATTTACATGTTGGATTGTCATATACATTGTCATGTATAATACTTCTTGATAGAGTTTTTAGATTTGGGATTTAGTGGAGAGCAGTCTCTTTTGCAGATCTGAGCATACCTTTTAAAATGCAAGGTTAAATGTCGCAGATTTGTGCTGTCATAGAGAAACAGAATTAGGGTCTATAATTGCAGGTTTATGTCACTTTTGTTATAACAATGCCTAACATGTATATCAACCTCCTGGATGTTGGTATGCTTCTCAATAATGAAGGGATGAGTTGCATACAATATGAATAATGGTCAATCCCCTTCAGGGAATGGCATAGTATTGACCCTGGTATTTTGGTTGGATTTGATGAGTTAATATTACAAGTCCAATAAACTTTTACGAACGGCTATGGCGGAACTGTTGGCAGTCGCCCCAAAAGTTACTTTGACACTCAAGAATTGCTATAATGTGAATCTGTCAAGGGGTTTGGAGATGTAGGTGGAAAATAGGTTTCGACACAAAGCTTCTCATTTTATACTGTTGATTGTATATCCTGGAGTGGTTCCAATCCTGACCAACTAGCTGGTGCATCCGAGTCACAAGCAGTTTTAAATAGTAGGGCACTGAAGCAGCAGAGGTCAACCATAGAAGCCTCTTTGCTTCAGTGGTCATTAGAGGAGAAAGCCTGTTGGCAGCTCAACCCTTCCATCTCGGCCTGTACGTGCAGAGGAGCAGAAGGGGACCTGACTGATGTGTCACCCCACTAGGCTTCGCCATTGTTCGGCTCAATTGATCCAAGCCCATCTCCTTTGTTTAAAGTTCCTAAGGAAAAACGGTCATGGGCCACACTACCAGGCCTTTACACCAGCACTCAGATATGGAATAATGAAAAAAAAAGAAGAAAAAAACGACATTGTCTCTAAAAGACATTTTAAAATAAGGTCTGGGGTGTATGGGCTCTTTTGCTGAACTCCACTGACGTGTAATTCCGCTACTGTTCACCACATTAGTCATGTGAAAGTAATTATGCACACTGACCCTGATAAAAGTGATCTGTTTTAATTGAATTCCCCATTGTTCTCCTCAGCTTTGTTAAGTAGCATCACATTCTGAAAGGTGCCCTGAAGATGAGTGTACTGTATTTTCATAGAGGGGAAAAGGGAGGGTAAAAGCCCTTCCACACAGAAGTGCAATTGGACTATTTTTGAAAGGAAACTTGAATAGTCTGTGCTGACAGGCAATAGCAAACACAATGTTCACAGTCAATTCCATTTTTTTCTTCTTCTCCTGCTGGTCCTTTTTTTTAAAAATAATTTTGGTGGAACACAGGGTATCAGCCTGTTCAAAAGGTAGTGAATTTTTTTTAATTGTTTTCATAAAGGATGTCCTATTAAAAGGGTTGTTGTGTTTTCTAAGGAGTATCTCTATTTTATGGAGAGAGAGATATAGTTGTTTGAATACCAATGAGCTATCCTGAATTCCCTACTTTCCCTTTTAGTTTCATCACCTTGTCTCTGTCTTCCATGCAAAGAAAAAACAAACCAACACAAATCCTGAAAAAATAATAATTCGCTAAGCCATGCAAAACTTTTATTCCTGCCTTTGATGACATAATTCTTTTTTGGACTGAATGTAAGCCAAAGTTGAAAGCTGTCTTACCCCCTGGAGGTAAATGCACAGGTGATCAACCTGTGGTCATCTTTAAACATACCATAGTATAGATTATGTAATATTCTGTAATGTCATTTGATACATTGTTGACATCCTCATGTCCATGTTCTGCACAACTATGATTAAAAATAAACTCTAGTTTGATAGATTTCACTGTCTGCCATTTCTCTGTGGAACAGAATTTAAATTAAGCACAGTCAAGAGATGTGAGCGCTGAATGTACTGTAAACTGTGTCATACACTTCTATAAACATGGTCCAGTTCTCAGCATGTTCAGGATAGACAGGGACACAGTGAGACGCCCAGAGGAGATGGGCTGGCACCCCCCCCGCCCCCCAACCCTTCCTCCTTCTGCCCTTCTCCCACCTCTCGTTCCTGACTGGTGGCACACTGCCAGCCCGTTAGGAAGATGAGGCTCCAATCAATCAGGATCCCCAGGGGGGGCAGCAGGCCATAGGGGCCAGTGCTCTCTAATTGCCCCCAGGTGCTGCTGCTGTAGCACATGTTCAGAGTGAGCCAGTCCCGCCGGGCTCACATCTCCAGTGTGTGAACTGCACCCTCAGACAGATGGGAAGCAGGGAGCACGTCTTATCGGGGGGCCCTTTATCGCAGGGCCATCTGGGTCTGACTTGTACATGCAAATATAGATAGAAAATTGAAAAAAAATATGAGTGACATTTAAGGTGTTGTTTATTGTTGTGTGATGTTTACATTTGTTCTTGTTCTCTTTTCACAAGTGAAGGCTAATTTTTTTCAGTTAAACAGCAGAGATATAAATCATTGATGAGAATTCTTGTCGAACTGACATCTGTAATTCAGATATTATGATATCCGTTTTATTAGTTTGCTTCAAGTTTAAAAAACATTTACTAAGAAACTGAGTTATGGTGTCTTGGTTCAGATCTTGAATAGCTCCCCCTTCTATGCAAACATTAAGTATGTATAACTAACCACACAAGGCTCTGCCTGATTAAAACAACATTCTTGTGCCTGTAAAGTTTTTCTTTTTGGCTTGGGAGGAAGTATTAATAATTGTGAGGGGTGGGAGCACGGGTGGGATGGCTGCTCATCAGGGTTAATGATGTAGAAAATCCCCCAATTAGAGCCTTTTCCTGCGGGCCAGGATGAGTTCAGCGCGGGGTTCCCTGACAGCTCGGGGATTAGTGCCCAGCCTGAGACGGAGTAGACACTGACTGCTGGACATCTTGGCACGGTGTGGCCGGGGCTCGGGGTAGGCATGCGTTGAGCAGGTTGAGTGGCACAAAAAGAAGCATGGGAAAAGAGCAGCCGGTCACCATAAAGGCTTTTGTGAGGCTGGCTTGTGCATAATTTGGCCAACTAGGTCTGATGTTTTTTGACCTGAGTCAGTTTGTTTTATTTATTTACCGCACGTAGGATTGCTCTGGATTGACAATGACAATAATGTGATGAGTCAGAGCTGACCCTTTTTGTTCTGGGCAGACAACTGTTGAGGATTAGACAATTGATGCCAGAACCAAAAGTTTTACTTTCTCTCGGTAGACAACTGTGGGTTTGCAACCACCCGTCACCCCTACTCATTGCAAAAATACCGATGCATTGTCTAATAGTGATAATAGGGAAATATGTCATTATTTCAAGTACTTCACAAAAAATGCAATACCACCCATCTAAAAATGCCAACAAAATAGCACAATAACACAGTCAAACAGGATGCATTTGACAATGCAACATGTTTGTTGTGAAACATTACTTCTTTTTTAAAGCACATGTAGGCTACTTGAAGACACACATCTGGTGGTAAGAAACATAAACCTTGGACTAATCCCTGACCTCAGAGAGTAAGAAGATTGATGCAGAAAAACTCACTGTTTTCATGCTATTAGAACTACAGTGATTACAATTGAAGTAGTGACCAGGATAACTTTCATTAAATATTAAATATATACTTTTAATTAAAAAAAGCTATAATTGATATCAGTGACAGGCCAGTGTAAAGGGGGTTGAAACTATAGAAATTAACAGAGCAAGAAATGACAAGAGTATCAAAGTAAAAAAAAAACAGACTGATCTTCCTTCTCTTTAATCTTATGAATAAAAACATGAATGAGGGGATTTCTTGTTAGAAATCCTGGTGGAAGAATAAGCTACTGTGATTCAGCTGTTTGTCACACTGCTACGCACACACAAACACACACACCCACATACACACCAAAACAAAACATAAAAAAAACCTGGGAATACCCAAAAGTGACTGACCAACGGGATTAGTAGAGCGCAAAAGTAAAAATGGCTTACTCTGTGAATCACTCACAAGGATCCAAAGACTGGTATTTATTCATTAAGAACAATTAAGTCTCTAACGACTAATTAATTGCATAATCTATTATTTTGTTCCCCTCTCCATGGCCTCAAATGGGGCCCGGGCTGGAGTTAACAGGCTGATTGGAAAGACGCACTCCTCAGTGGGGACAATAAGGGAAAGGAGCGGAATTAATTGGGTTTGATTAAGGAAGCTTTTGAATGGGAGACAGCTTTTTCGCATGACATAATTGGAGGTCAGTGAGAAAGGGGGGTGGAGGTGGTGGATTGGGTGCCTGGCGCCAGTTTCTGCTGTCCTCTTTTGCTGTGCACTGGTTGAGAACATGGTGATTGGCAGGTTATAGTAAACAGCCTCTTAGAAAGCACTGTTTGATGGCTGTCCCTGGAATTCAAAAAATACTGTGTTTTTTAACATAGTTTTATATAATATCATATAAAACTGTGATTGCACACAAATTGCTTTAATAATCAGGTGGCAGAATGAATTAAGATAATCTGGTTCCACTATAATCTATACATGGGTTATGGGGGAGTGTATTCTGTGAACACTGAACAAAAACCTCCAAAAATAGAACTCAAATATTCACTATTATGCCAAACATAACTAGATTACTAAGCATTCATTTGCAATCCAGGGATCTCCCTGGGCCTTCATGTATTGTTCCCCTTATACACAGCAAGTGAGAAGAATGGCCAAAAAGAGCTCTACTGCCATCTATGCTTTTCTTGAAAGATGACCCTCACAGTTTGTATGCGTCAGTGCTTTTTTTTCTTTTTTTTTTACAAACTCCAAAAGCCTACAAGTAAAACAAAACAAAACCTGTACGCATGGTTTAGTCCAGGGCCGGAGTGGGGCCACTTTTCAGCCCAGGAGTTTCAGGCCCAAGACCGGCCCAATTTTTCCATAGTGGTGGAAATTAGATAAATGAATGTAGTTTTTTATTAGTATAGTTCAACAAATGTGTAAAGGTTATATAATAATTCACTTCAACTGACAAGTTAACACAATTCCACAAGTTAACAAAATCAGAAAGAAAGAAAGAAAGAAAGAAAGAAAGCCTTTGAAATGTAGCCTATCCCACGCTTCCACAAAGAGGCATATTGAACTAATGTTTAGGCTACATGCTTTTTTGCATGGGTAGGCTATTGTTTGGTGATTTAGCCTAGGCTACTCCTTTACTACACCCTTCTGAGCAAGCAAGGCATATAGGTTTATCATGTAGTGCAATCATACACTCATAAATTCTTTATTTATAAATTCTTTGATGCAACAGTTGCTTTTCTGGACCAGTGAGTGACATTTGGGTAATCACACCTGATGATCTCTCACGGCAAACTAGTGTGCCCCGGCACAGTGGTTGAAAAACACTGCATTAAATATCTTTAATTTATCCTCTCTACTTGTACCTGTAGTCATGGCCTCCTCATCACTAATTTAGGGCTCATCATTTTCAATGGTCGACTGGTTGATCTGCTGTTCATAGGCTACAATTTTTACCTACACAGACCTACACAGATCAAGCTTCAGTTTTGTTATTTGCATACTGCAAAGTCTATGAATCGGATACAAAAGGCTATATATTAAGTAATTTAATATGTTGCTTACGAATAGCTTGACAACAACGTCCAATATTAGCCCAATAATTACATTGCTAATAATCATTGCCTATAGGTTATCTCTCTTTACCAGTTGCCACTTTTGTCTGTAATCTGGAAGCTATGCACATTTAGCAACATTCTACCTGGCCGTTTCAGTCCCTCCTGGCCTCTTTCTACCATCCATCCTTCCTGAAGCTTATGGCTACTGTAGGGCCGGCCCGGCTGAGAAAACTTTTTGGAAAAGACGGGCTATATGAACCCAACCAACTCTTTTTGGGAGGGGAGAACTCCCTCACATGGTAGGCTACAACCCATGCAGAGGCAACGGTGTCATGCACAGAATGCGGAACGTGTATAGCCTACTACAGGGGCGGAGCCAGACATTGTAAACATTCGGGGCTTAGCCCATTTAACTTTTTTTTTTTAATTAACCCCTTAAATAATGACTTTTAGTGAATTTTGTGTAAACTAATGGACACATTGAGACTTAAAAAATGTGAAACTAACATTCAACAGATTCAAGGTATCTGACTGGCACACTGTGTAAAATTATAGTTTTGGGTCTTTCAAGAGGCAATATCTGTTCATATCTGTTTAGCATGTACTTAGTTAATTAAGTGTTTCTTATGGTTTGTATATTATAGTATTTGTTTATTTTCATTAGGCTATTGTTTGATATGACATTATTGTTTATTATTGCTATTCTCCTTCTTCCTCTTCCCTGATCTCATCTGTGTGACAAATATATAGAATATCTTGTACTATAATATACATAATATTATGATATAATTACAGTATGGCCAGTCATCATGATACAAGGGTATTTTAGAAGGATTGCATTATCATCTTGACATAGGCGTTTCTAAATTATATTAATTTTGTAATTTAGCAAGATTATTTATAGGTTTCATCAGGTCCCTTTACACAGGTGCATACAATCAAGCACCTAGATTATGAATGCAGACTGCATGGTGCTTGATTAACACACTTATGGAAAGGGCCCTTTCCTCTCAATATATCATTGTAATGTTTTTTTTTTTTTTTTTTTAGTTAATAATTAGTTAGGCAGCCAAAACAACATAACATTACTTTTATATTTATGTGGACTCTTGGATTATAAGATCTGTGGTGGTGGATAGCATATCAACAAGGTTTTAAGGTAGACAGTTAACATTCTTTTGTGCAACATATGACACTGAAAAGTTGACATGGGCAGATAACTGTTAATGGGTTTTTCTGACATTTCAAAACAGTGTAGCCTAATTTATTACAAGACGAGGATCACTTTGTTTTGGGAGCTGGAATTTCTTATTCTGCAGTAGGCTTAGCTAGCCTATGAGAGTACTGAATTTGCCTTTTCCACCGACGAACGAGGACATTAACGTTAACGTTAAGCATTTAGGGAGCTAGCCGAGTAGCCTAACGTTAGCCTGCCTAACTGACTGAAAGCTCTTAACGTGAAATCACCAACCTGAAACAACACCATCCATCCGTCATCCGGGCGATGCTGTTGCTTGAACGGAGCTGGGTGGTCTTTTGAAAAACTTTCTAATATCCATAACGTTTCAACAACATATACACAAAGTGTTTTATCACAGACTGTAAAAGTGAACACCGAAGCCATGACGTAGCGTTGTCAAGGCAGCATTTTCACTGGATCTAAACAAATCAATCTAACCATTGAAATCACCATAGCGGTTAGCCCAGAGACCTGGCATAGATCGTGTAGCAAGTCAAATTATTTTTCAATATTGGGCTTTGAAAATAAGGGATATATTTCCTCAGTAATAGAGCATTTTGTGACATTTATAGAGAAACCGAGGGGAAGTTATATTGGAAATAAGAGTTGCCGGGAATTTAAACCACTAAAAAAAGATTTGGGGCTTTTGAAAAAAGATTCGGGGCTTAAGCCCCCTAAGCCACCCCCTAGCTCCGCCACTGGCCTACTAACTAACGTGACAAATGTCAACATTTTTTTTCCTCGACCGGCCCAAAAGTGAAGCGGCCCACCGGGAATACTCCTGATTCTCCCGATTACCCACCCCGGGCCTGGTTTATTCTTCTACGTGTTATGGTGAAAGACTGGAGTGCATGTGCACGTGACGCAACATTCGAACATGAAACAATGTTATGGTTAAGGGTTATGGTTATGTTTATGGGATTTGGCAGACGCTTTTGTCCAAAGCGACACACAAATACAAAAACATTATAATATTTAAAATATAAAGGAACCATATGTAAGATTGTGGCCATAACTGGTACTGCAATCACTTTCAAATTACTGTAGAGCGGTGTATGCCCTCCCCCTCCCCCCTGACTCGACGTTGCCAACTCGGATGACGAAACACTACTGACTTTGTGATTAGTAGATAGGCGGAGGGTGGCGCAGGCCAAAACACAACATGACATGACAAAACACAACATCAACATCAGTTGAGGGCTGCAACTTTACTTTTTAAATGACAAAATCCTGGCCGGACTACTGTTGTCAGTGATATAAGTATTTGAAATTAACATGATTTCTTAATGTCTAGTGACAATCAGGGCCATAATACAATAACACAATAATGTCCATTCAATCAATAATATAAAAACAATATGTAAGACTGCATTAAGGAGAATATCAATAATAAACAATAATGTCAAATTAATAAACAGCCTAATGGAAATAAAACAATATTATACAAACCATAACGCATAAGAAGTGCATAAAGAACTAAGTGCATGTTGAACAGAAATGTCTTTAGACCTCTCTTAAACGACCCAAACCTATCACAGGAACGGAGAGCACTGGGCATCTCATTGTTATCAAAAGAGGCAAATTGCTTGGTCGGAATCAATTAACTCAGAGTTCACACACCCTACAAATAATTCTACAAGCATATCATGACGATTTTTAAAAAAGGTTAATTACACACCTCCACAGGCAGATGGCACTATCAATTCCGTGTTCTTCTCCATGAAGTGACGCCGTCGGAAAGAATGTGATGTATTTCCGGTGTGTGGAAGTTGAAGAAATACAGCGCCCGTGTCCAAATATAACACGAATCTTGCCTATGTTTTAACTTACAGGTGTACCTTTTTGGTACACGTGATATTTTGTCATTTTTTCCACTGTCTGCAATTACCATTGCTTTAGTCTGCTTGATACATCATCATGGATATTTCGACACCTCCAGAAGGTTCGTAGTGCAGGCTTGCATGAGCCGAACAGGCTAACTTAACTAGCGTGCTGATTGATGTTACCTGCTCCTAACAAGAAAAAAAACACTCAAAATAATATTAACAAAGCAATGTGCGACACATATGTGTGCTGTAAAATCAACTGTACGATTGCTTGAACTCTATTACTTTAAGTTTTCATTCAGAATATGAGTCTAATGTTTGCTATCTAGCCAACTGGCTAGCTCGCTAACGTTACTTATGCCGGGCAAAATAATGCTAGCTATTCAACGCTAGCTAGCATCACAGTGCTTTCACTCATGTAACATTCGTCTGGTTAGTAGTTACCTGTTGATGAATCGTGTTGAGCAATATCTATGATTTTATCCGTGTAATTCATTGACATGAGCCAATTTCATTCATTGTTGGCACAGTTAAAAACTTTGATCCACTCGTCAATACTGCTTACGAAGATGATCTTGTACCTGGAGTTTCCACTCACTGCAGTATTAACTTTATTGTCGTCTTACAGACCAAGAGCTGAGAAATGTCATCGACAAACTGGCTCAGTTTGTTGCACGCAATGGTCCCGAATTTGAAAAGATGACGATGGAGAAACAAAAGGATAATCATAAATTTTCTTTCCTATTCGGAGGAGAGTTCTTTGGATACTACAAGTACAAACTCGCCATTGAACAGCAACAGCGTAAGTAACCCACACATATCTAAATCAGAATCTGTTTTGCTGCCAGGGTATGGGTGACCCTAGACACAGATGGGAAAGTAGAGTGGGTTTTATGGTGTGAGTTACTCCACCTTGTTGTAAGGTGTATGTACATGTATTGTAATAAAGTAATCCCTCTTTCTTCATAGATTCTTCCACACACGAGTGTGAAGAGTATAAATTGGAAGGTATTTACTAAATCTGAAATATGATTAGCAATATGAAAGTGAACACCCAACATTTACTTTCTGTTTCTCATGAAATAATGTTTCATCAGACATGCTTGGAGATGTGTGTGTGTTCTACCTTGTTTTTTTTGGGCTTTACCTGGGTTGTACGTTTTGTTGTATTTGACGTTTTGGGAATCTGATTTGAAATGGGTCACTGATATAGCATTTTGTAAAGGCATACATCATTTGGTCAAATTAGCCAAATCAGTGTTTTCAGTTACAGTTATACTGGTGTACATATCTGCAACAACACTTCATCAAAGTTCATTAGCCTGAGGTAGCCAATCCATGAACCAAAGTATAAATATTGCATTTGCATTGGAGTGTCAATAAGACCTATGCATGCCATTTATTGCACTGTTCCAAAATATTCTCCGCTATTGTAAATTTTGTTTGAATATATTTTTAATTCTCGCACCCCCCCTGCCGTAAAGGTATCTCTAAAGATGCCCGGTAAAGTTATGGTAGTATCTGTTCTTGGCCATAACTGTTCCCACAAAGTGTAAACATGGAATTGCACATTGGCTTCCATGAAAAGAAGTGCATGCAACGCAGTGCTGATTCTCCCCCTGTTGATTGGCTTTGCCATTTAATTTCAGTTCAGTGGTCTTTCCTGCTTTCCATGTTGTTGTAGACATATCTTTATCCCCAAAATCATTTTCATGACTCTACTCCAAAATGATAAAGAATAAAATCAAAACATCAGCATCTCCTGCACAGCTGACAAACCTCTGTAATAATGCCACTCTGCTCTGTTGTAGTGATGTGCAAACCACCTGGGAAGGAGATCCCAGACGTGCCCCCGCCCATTACCTTGCTGCCTCCGCCGCCTATCCCTCCGGCCACCCCTGCAGTGGATGACCTGATCCAGCAGAGCACGTGGAACCTGCAGCAACAGGAGCAGCACCTCAACACACTCAGACAGGCATGCTCACCACCAGAACCATGATCACATAGAACTGGCATACCTCAAATAAGATTGTAATCTGTTTCGTACAAGTTTGTTGTGAGCGGGTAGGAGTTCTGCTCAGCCAGCTTAGTCAGATAGCATTTCATGGATCTTTGACATGAGTTATTGTTGTTTATTTTTCAGGAGCAAGTGACGGCGGCCATTGCTTTAGCAATGGAGCAGCAGACACAGAAGCTGCTTGCTGACACTCAGCTGGATGTTGGGGAGTTTGACAGCCTTCTACAGCCAATTATTGACACCTGCACAAAAGATGCCATTTCAGTAAGTGAAATCTTACATGACTGAAATTTGTGCTATATGTATAATATTTGTTGGCTGTGCTTCATGTTTTTGACACATATGTTCTTTCCTAGCATTTCAACAGTTTGCATTAAATAGTCTCCCGTGGAGGTGTTTTAGATTCAGATTTATCTTTATTTTGCTCTCTGGCTATCTCTCTCCAGGCTGGTAAAAACTGGATGTTCAATAACGCCAAGGGCCCTCCACACTGCGAGTTAATGTGCTCCCACCTCCGCAATCGCATCACGGCAGAGACGGCCCACTTCGAGCTGCGCCTCCACCTCATCTACCTGACCAACGATGTCCTCCATCACTGGTAGGTCTCTTACTCCAAAGCTTACTCAAATGGCACACTGCCACACTGACTGACAGCATGAGGACATAGATCTGCTTAGACATGATCTGCTTTTGGGCCCTCTCAAACACTTTAAAGCTGCAGTTGGCAAGATTTTTTTGATCATATTCACTGAAACCAACACTATGCTCAGACAGAACAACATAAATCAGCCGATTTTAGAAAAAAAAAACGCACTTCTACCTCCACCTAGAGCCTGTTATTTATTTAGCAAAAAGGGCTGTCAATCTGACTGTCAATCATAGTCTGGTGCTCACTGACGAGCACGACCTTGATGAGAGGGTGGTCGGTGGTAGTGGGGCAGGGGCATGAGAGTTGCAAACATGGCCAAACATCCCCTCAGTCTGTCAGACTTGCCAACTGCCGCTTTATGTCAGACATTGGTTATGGCTTTCCAACAGTTCTGAAGGAGTTCCCATACACGTTGAGCATTTATTGGCTGCTTTTTTGTCTCATGTTAATTGAGAAGTAATCTAGATGACCATGTCATAAAGCCGGTTATCATGGCAAAATTGTGCAAAGCATTCATAAAGGTAAAGGGAGACTAATTAAAACAATCTGATTCATGGAACATATTTCGTTTTCTTCTTTTAAAAAAAGAAAAAATATATATTTTTTTAATTTGTTATATTATTCAAAATATCATCTATTTACCCTCATGACTGCTTGTACACTATTGGCACAAAAAGCAAAAACAAAAAAGTAGATGTCTAAAAAATGTTGACCTTATGTATGTGCTGTTGCAGTCAGAGGAAGCAGCAGCGAGATCTCCTGGCTGCTATTCAGAAGGTGGTGGTGCCCATCTACTGCACAAGCTTCCTGGCTGTGGAGGAGGACAAACAGCAGAAAATAACCCGGGTACATTTGGATCACTCTCCTCCCTATGGTTGCTTTTTTTTAAAAGGGGACACATGCTTTCCTTCTTCTGATCCCACAAATCTTGCATTTGCAACCATATTTTAAGTGGTTAATGTTGCTCTTATGTATAAAGATGTCATATCCAAATGTAACAAACACATTTCAGGATCATAAGGGTGATATTGTAGTGTTAGATATATGCTTTGCATGGAAAACTGACAGCCTCTGAAAACTGTATTCCAGTTACTGCAGCTGTGGGAGAAAAATGGCTATTTTGATGACATCACCATCCAGCAGCTCAAAAACCCAGCTGTGGGGTTGGGCCAGTACCAGGTGAGCCACTCTGCAGTCTGTTCATCCACAGGTGAAGCACCTGCCAGAGGAATTACTGATCAACACGCTTGACCTGATCCGTTGTGGAATGCAGGGTTGAAATGCACACATTTATCTCTGCATTTTCTTTCCTGTCAACTATTAGCATTTTTAAACCAGGAAATTAGTAAATGGAGAGCAAGTTAATGTCTCAAACCAGGTTTTTGGCCACTTTGTTGCCAGTTTTAGAGTGCAAAGACTTGCACAGCAAGTGCAAATGTCGATATGCAAGGACATACCAAATTCAGAAATGAATTCCCGTTCAACTCAGGACTCCTATTTTACCATGACCACAGGTTTTTAACAAGTTACGTACAAAGCCAGCACTCATGGCTCCAGGGTCATTATAATGCATAATGTGGCCTCTGGTCACTGGTGTGATGTCTTCTGATTAAACATGATTAAATGATGCTTTGGCAACCCTCCTGCTGACTGAGCTGCTGCTGTGTCTCCTCCAGGCGTCGCTGATCACAGAGTACGCCGCTGTGGTGCAGCCCGTCCAGCTGGCCTTCCAGCAGCAGATCCAGACGCTCAAAACACAGCACGATGAGTTCATCACCAACCTCAAGCAGCAGCAGACGGTCGCTGTGGCAGCGGCTGCGGCGGCCGTCGGCCAGCTGGCGCCAGCGGACGGGGAAGTGAAGTCACAAGGAGCGCCGCTGACCTCCCAGCCAGGTGACCCACACAGACTAACAGGGAGGCTACACCGGGCACCTAGCTGTCTGAAGTGCTCCGTTCCTGGAGCATCTGCTGCAACAAATAGCTTCCACTGTAATCAATGCAATAGTGCGATATAGACGCGATAGTGGCACGTACGTTCAAATTAATCCAGTCTTCTAAAACTATTCAGAAGGAGACAGGTGCTGTATTGATTAGCAGGTCTTACCCTCAGCTAAAAAGCATCTGGAAGTCAAGAAACTCATGTTCTCTGTTGGAAATTATGGTATTTCACATTTAAGTTATCTCACTAGCATGTCCATGTTCCATT
The DNA here is from genome assembly GCF_046254945.1 of Alosa pseudoharengus. NCBI lineage: Eukaryota > Metazoa > Chordata > Actinopteri > Clupeiformes > Clupeidae > Alosa > Alosa pseudoharengus. The sequence continues at coordinate 28,643,435 of NW_027468576.1, read as the reverse complement.
TTGTTGTGCCTTTCATAATGATTCAAGGTAGAATGTCTTTCATTCAAGAAGGACATTTGAGAGTAAAGTGAATTCTTCCAAGCAGCTGTAGGAACACAAACCCAGAGACACATTCACAGTCGGTTTCAGGTACTGTTAACCTCCCAATTAAACATGCAGGCAGATAACATAGACAAACCGTCATGCGCACACTTTTTCCTGACTGAACAGACTATTCTAGTTCTCTTTAGTCATCTAAACCCGTTTCTCTGTAACCTCATCATTTCATCATTTGCTCATTTAGCAGACACTTCTATCCAAAGCGACTTACATATGTCGGTTATATTACGAGGGCCATTGTTCCCACAGCAACTTGGGGTTAAGTGCCTTGCTCAAGGGCACAATGGTGGAAGCCGGGAATTGAACCCACAACATTTCAGGCTACTACACGCTAGCCCAGCTCCTGCTACCACCGCCCAGAACCCGCTGTAACCCGTTCCTTTTAATCCCACCAGGTGAGGGTAAGCCCCCTATGGCGGGCCCACCTCCAGGAGATTATGACGGTACTCCCACCCGACCCCCAGACTCCTCCAATCCGAGCGGCCCCTCGGACATCCCATCCTCCAAGTCCGGCTGGTTCGAACCCCAGCACAACATGCCAGCCTGGAACCCCCAGCAGCCTGTGAGTCATCTCCTACATGGCCGTGTATTCCTCTGTCTCGGTAGTGTAGTGTGTATCTTGATGTATATTTACCGTTACAGTGAGTAGATACTAGATATGATGGATATATAGACATTCATAGTTATGTCATAGACTTCATGAGTTGGATGAAGTGTTTATGTGAAATAATGCAGTAAGTTTTAATGTAGGTTAGACAATAAACTGTGATAATATAATATTAATAATGATACATTTTATTTGTTACATAGCGCCTTTCAAAGCACCCAAGGTCACTTTACAAAGCAAACACAGTGAAAAAAATTTATAACAAGAACACAACACAAACACAAACACAAATTAAAAACAAGAAAACATAGTAATAGTAAAAAGCACATTAAAGTCCATAAGCTATCTTGTAAAGGTGGGTTTTAAAAGCCGTTTTGTATTGTGAGATGGAGTCGAGAGCATGAATGTGTGAGGGGAGTGAGTTCCACAGTTTGGGTGCAGCATAGTAAAAAGGCCTTTGCTCCCATTGTGGTGAGCCTGATGTTTGTTACTGACAATAATCCATCTGCAGATGAACATCGTGAACGGGACGGTGTATAAGTCTGTAGGAGTTCTGTGACCTGGTTATGAAGGGCTTTGCATGTCATCAACAGGATTTTAAAGTTGATCTGCTAAGAGACAGGGAGCCAGTGTAGCTCTATGGACCCTTTCATGGAATTTTCATTATCAGCATCATAGTTGGCCCCACAAGACTTCCTTTTTAACATTCCAGATGTTATCTTAATGCAGAGGAAGTAGATTGGGGCCCAAATAGAATGTTCAAGCATTGTTTTTGTTTACCTTGTTGAAAGGGTCTATAAGGAGAGGTGTAACATGTTGGGAGGACTTTGTGCGGGTGATAATCCGTGCTGCAGAGTTTTGAATGAGTTGGAGGCGATGGATGAGTTTGTTTGGGATGCCTGTCAGGATTGCATTGCAGTAGTCAATGCGAGATGTTACAAGGGTGTTGACAAGCACTTCAGCGGAGCATTGTGTGAGTGCAGGGTGCAGTCTGGAGACGTTCCTGAGGTGAGAGAACACAGTCCGACAGACATTATTGATGTGGTTGGAAAATGAAAGGCTACTGTCCAGGATAACACCAAGGCTCTTCACCTGTTTGGAGACAGGTATGGTGGTCTCACCAAAGGAGATTGAGGAGAGCAACAGCTCAGTTTTTTCCTACTGTTGAAATTCAGGTAATTGCTCGTCATCCATGTCTGTATGTCATGTCGATGTCGAAAGCAGCACTGAGGTCTAGAAGGATGAGGATGGATATAGTAGACCAGTGTCAGCTGCACAGAGGAGATCATCAGGGCTGTTTCAGTACAGTGTAGGGGGCGCAAACCAGATTGAAATTGCTCAAAGAGATTATCGTTTTGGAGATAGGTCTGAAGTTGAGATGCAACTACCTTCTCCAGTATTTTGGAAATTAATGGCAGGTTAAATATAGGACGATAATCATTGAAATCGTTACAGTCAAGGCCAAGTTTCTTCAAAGATGGTCTAATAATGGCAACTTTCAATGAAGAGAGAACCTGATAATACTGTCACAAGTGTATTCTATTCTCCATGTATTACTCATTCATCTCATTCTAATAAGGACTAGATAGTTTTGCATCAGTCAGCACTGATGTATGTTGTTTCATCGTTCAGCCTCCCTTCGACCCCACTCAGGCCCCCCCGCCATGTCCTCCGTGGAACAGCCACGAGGGCATGTGGAACGAGCAGAGGGACCCCAGCTGGAGTGGCCCTCGCGATGGTGGCGGTGGCGGCGGAGGCCCGTGGAGTGGTCAGTCGGAGCCCCCTCCCTCCTGGAGCGGCCAGTACGACCAGCCGCCCTGGAGCAACCAGCCGGATCAGCCCCCCTGGGGCCAGAGGGAGCCCCCGTTCAGGATGCAGCGGCCCCCGCACTTCCGAGGCCCCTTCCCGCCCCACCAGCAGCCGCCGCCCTTCAACCAGCCCCCTCCCCCGCACAACTTCGGCCGTTTCCCGCCGCGGTTCATGCAGGATGACTTCCCGCCACGTCACCACTTTGATAGACCCCCATACCCCCCACACCGCTTTGATTACCCTCAAGGAGACTTCCCAGGAGGTAAACAAAACACCTAGATTACCACCTAAACGTTTTTAGTGGTACTTTTACATGCGCTTCAGCGATCTGACTTCCTTTCCCGTTCCATCCAGACATCGGGCCGCCACCTCATCACCACCCAAGTCAGAGGATTCCGCCCCCAGGAATGGCTGAGCATCCACCGTGGGGTGGCAACCAGCACCCGGACTTCGGTCCCCCGCCCCATGGCTTCAACGGCCAGTCGCCCCACATGAGACGCCCGGCTCCCGCACACGTCAGCCAGGACGACCCCAGTCTGGTACCCAACGTCCCCTACTTCGACCTGCCAGCAGGCCTGATGGCTCCGTTAGTAAAGGTGCGTCATCATCTCATACATCTGTATGCTTTGTGGTATTCTGAAATGGTTTAGACTGATATTGCATTTAAATTTTAAGGTCTGATTTCGTTTTTTGTATATATAAACATTTTTATGTGCCTCTTGTAGCTAGAAGACCATGACTACAAGGCTTTGGATCCCAAAGACATCCGCCTTCCACCACCCATGCCTCCTAGTGAGCGGCTACTGGCTGCAGTGGAGGCCTTCTACAGCCCCCCATCACACGACAGACCCAGAAACAGGTATTGCATCTTTATTGTGAAGAACACATTTGATATATCTTTGATATTTACTGCATGTTAGTTGCTCACTGTAGATCTAATGTACTTTTTAGTAACTCATCAGAGCTCTCCTATGTAGTTACAACATAAGTTGCCACCTGAAAGTAGGAATTCTTTCCCATTCAGACTAGCTAACAGTCTGTCTTGTCATTTGTTTTTTTTATAGCGAGGGCTGGGAACAAAATGGCCTTTATGAGTTCTTCAGAGCGAAGATGAGGGCGCGGCGGAAAAAGGAACAGGAGAAACGCAACAGGTGGGGAGAAGCTGAATTTGATGCTGATATTGTATTGAAGCTGATTTTGTGCTGCGCATTTCCACGCTCTTTCTCTTGTGTTTCACTCACGTTTGCTCTCTTTTTTTTCTTCCCGTTTGGTCTCCTTCCCCACAGCATGCGAGCCAGCCGTTCCCGCAGTCGCTCTCGCAGCAGGGGGCGCTCTTCGTCACGTTCTAGTTCTAGGTCTTCCAAGTCTTCGCGGTCCTATTCCAGGTCCCGGTCCCGGTCCCGTTCCAGATCCTACTCTCGATCCAGATCCAGGTACACACACCTCAAGCCGGATCTGCAGGCTTTTTACTGTCATTTACCGTCATGGAGGCACCTTCTTACGTTTTTGTGATTCTTTAAAAAATGTTTTTTTTATTCTTGTTGTTGAGGATAGTCCTCAAAGGAGTAACTCTGAGAGATTGTCGAAGGTAAATCGAATATTGTGGAATATGATAGAACTGAGGTGAAAAATGTTTGTGTCTGTAGAAGCAGGAGCCGGTCACGGTCGTCACGCAGTCGCTCCCGGTCCCGCTCTCGCTCCAAGTCACCAGACAAGAAACGCCAGGAGAAGTCTCGCAGCCCTACTCCCCCGTAAGTCTGCCATCACACCCCCTCTACCTGAGAGTGACCCGGCAATGATTTTATATGGTTGTGTATCCCTGAATAAATGTCAAGACCCATTTATTTGGTCTTTATTTACAGCTCAACGTCTGGCCTCGGTACGGGGTCATCGGTGCCCATTGATCTGCGGCTTGGAGAGGAGAACAAGGGACACCAGATGCTCATGAAGATGGGTAAGACTGGGAGAGGAGAAAGCTTGGAATGTCCGCACACTCGCTCCCATCAGGATTTTTTAACGACTATTCACCATCACAACACCTACAGGGGCATATGAGAATGCAGCCGCATCTTTTTAACATTTGTCTGCTGCATTCTTACTGCAGTCTCAAGGTTCTTGGTAATGCAAAACATGGGACTTGTAAACAAAGGATTCACCTGTCTAGTGGGCTGCCTCATGAATTATTCACACGAGTGCCTTCTGTTTTGCGTGTCTTTGGTTGTAAAGTGTGTCAGTGTGTACACATTACTGGCTCACACTTAGTTTCCTACAAATGTTACTTTTTATTATTGTCTTTGTGAATGTATGCTTCGACTGTGCACCTTTGTTGAATACTTTTACAGTTGAATAGTTTTTGTGAGTATATGTGCTGTTGTGTGATTTACTTGTAACTTTCTGAACAGGCTGGAGTGGCTCTGGAGGACTTGGAGCCAAGGAGCAGGGCATCCAGGACCCCATCAAAGGTGGAGATGTGCGAGACAGGTGGGACCAGTACAAGGGTGTCGGGGTATCGCTGGACGACCCTTATGAGAACTACCGCAGGAACAAAAGCTACAATTTTGTGGCCCGTATGAAAGCCAGAGAAGAGGGTAAGAGTATTTCTAGTTCACTGAGCTTTCTCAAAATTATGAAACTGCATGAGTCAGAGAGTCTGTGGCTGTGATTTGGATAATATAGATTGAAATATAATGTAAGCGTTATCAGTTTGCTACTTTAGATTACGTTTGGAATGAGGAAGTAACCATTCATTATATTTCCTCATGAATGGATATATACCAGTGTTGTTTGCCCCTCTACTCGATCAGAGTCGGCCATTTTTGATCCCTGTAAACTTAAATGCATCTTTTTGTTTGTTTTATTTTACTTCACAGTGAATCGGGAACCGCCAGAGCCTGCAACAACAGAATGATAAATCATCAATTTAAAACAATTTTTTTTAAGAAACCTGAACACTGGTTATGGTTGCCATTCTTGAATGTCCCCCCTTTCTTGCTCTTGTACCGAATGACAAGGAACTTGTGTAAAAAGAATCAGACTTTTGTGTTGTAGTGTTCTGTTTTCTAGTTAAAAGCTGTAGTGGAAAGAAGACGTTTTAAACCCATGTATTCACATCAGGACTTCACTCCAGTAATTCCACAAAACGAAAAATAAAAAAAATATTTTTAAAATCATGCATCATATTGTGTTTGCCGTTGTTGTGCTGGAGAGTTCACAGGAGTTAAACATTGAAATTGAAAATACACAATTTTATAATAAAACCTTTTAATGGCACAAATGGTATTAATCTCTTTGGCATCCAATGATTTCTACAGGTAGTGATATTCTCTCATCTCCCGTTGTACTTCCTCTAATGCCTCTTCCATGGTGAGTTTGGGAGGTCTGTGTTTACGTATGTACTAAAAAAGAAAGTACAATTATTAGAAAGCATTCAATTTAGCTTGAGACTTAGATTCCTGACTAGAGTTCAGTCTAGTCAGTGATTACATTGGCATATTGTTAAAAATGCATACCGTATACATGTTGCTAACTGTCTTTGTTAAAAATGCATATACATGTTGCTAACTGTCTTTCTAGTGCCACTACCTCTTTTGTGTCTTCTAAGGTTGTGTACTTGTAGTCTGTAGTCTCCAGGGACTGTAGTAAGGAGCTGTAGAGGTGGCGGCTGGACTCTACAAAGTGCCTGGTCAGAGCCAGTTGCTGTTTCAGCATATCATTGAGGGCAGCCTCTACAGGTTTCTGTGAGGTCAGTGCTGAGAATAGCAAGATCACAGATTAGTGGAATACTACCAGCAATAACGTGCCATCACCCATGTACCTTGTACATGTACTTAGCCAAGCCGACAGTTGGACACTGGAGGAGTGCATCAGTAGGTCTGATTGGCTACATTTACCATTTTATGACACATACCATATTTAAAAGGGACAGACGAAACTTAAAGGAAAATTCCGGTATTTAGCACTTTCGAGTCCCTTTTCTGGTTTGTTTTGGATGAACTAGAGTGGTGGACACCGAAATTTTGACGATTGATCCTGTCTCAACTTTTCTGACTCGTTTTGAATCGCCTTTGACTAGTCAGAGTGGCTGCCTACAGGCATGCTCAAACATGTCCTAAAACAACCCTTAACTTTCGTTTTCAAAACTGTGCAACTCACCGAGTGGTTAGTGGTGTTCATTGATGTTCCAAAACAAGTAGCGTAGCGAAATACAGTTTCTGTCGTGTTTTATTTGCCATTTTGTAAAATCCCATTGATTTCTGTTGGTAGACTCATTTCACGTTGATATTACTGCGCCACCGTCTATGCTTCAGGCTCAAATATTGAGCGTAAGTTTATACGCGGCTGTGAGGTGTCTGAAAAAATAGTTCCACAATAGCAAATAAGACTGCTGGAAATCATACATTGCGCCGATATATTTGATTTTAATAATCAACGAACACCACTAACCACTTGGTGAGTTGTGTGCACAGTTTTGAAAACGATCGTTACGGGTTGTTTTAGGACATGTTTGAGCATGCCTGTAGGCAGCCACTCTGACTAGTCAAAGGCGATTCAAAACTATTCAGAAAAGTCGGTGTACACCACTCTAGTTCATCCAAAACAAACCAGAAAAGGGACTCGAAGTGCTAAATACCGGAATTTTCCTTTAAACATACCTTCAAGTGCCTCTGCACTGACTGTGTAGCGAGACACAGGCGTAGGATCCATGTAAGTGGATGCCAGAGCGTCCAGTCCTAAAACAGGAATCACAATAGATCACTTCAAACCCAGCTGGTGGGTCTGTATCAACACTAAAAAGGAGGACTTAAGACTTACGTGATGGCAGGGTGAAGGCCAGTCCCTTCTCAGTCTGAACTGCAGCCTCTTTCACATGATTTCTACGAGGCTCACTGGTGGGGGTGAGCGTTTCAGACCGAGAATAAGAGGTATATGACCTGGAGGAAGAGTCTTTACCCTGGCTTCCATATGACTCAAAAGATTGTCTACTGTCCATTTCTGATCTATCTGCCAGTGATTGCTCTGAGTGTGCGTCTGCATCCATCTGTGAGAGACTGTAGTGTCTGTGTTTCTTAGATTGATAATCAGCAGCCTCTGATTTGTCGTCATCCGTCAGGTGCTCTGGGATCTCGCTCACGCTCTGGTATGTTACCTCAGACTTCATGTCACTCTCAAAGTCACTCTCATATTCCACTGCAGCCTCCTCTTTCGGGTCTTTGTCTTCTGGGAAAATGTCATCCAACGTGCACTCACTCTCTTCATCAACTGCGTCTTCTCCTCTGCTTATATCCTGGGCAACACCAACCTGCATCTACATCCAAAGATGTCACACACAAAATGTACCTGTAAATGTTTGTGAAATGTTCAAGTTATTCAAAGAACACTGATTTACTAATTACAAACCTTTGAAGATGCAGGTAATCCTAAGGGTTCAGCAGGAATCAAATCATCCAAGGTCATGACATTTAACTTGAAACCTGAGAAGCACAATGAAATGGGGCACATTGTGAGAACAGTTCAATGGACACCTGCAACAGGTATGATAGCCAATTTTCCTTTAAATACAAAAAAAATACAAAAGGACTGAAGAAGGGCATTCAGCCCGAAACATCACATGTGGTGATTAAAATCTTTTTTATAAAGAAGGAGTTTTCAGTGTGCGGACTAACATCATTTTTTATTCAGCCAATTTTCCTTTACCATCAGACGCTGCACTTCTCTCACTGATGGTTTCATCAGTGTCTGTGAACAGCTCCTCCAGGGACTTGATCTCATTGTTTATTGAAGCAGATGACTGTGGCCGAGAGGGCCGAAGGAACCTGACTTTTGGGGACCTCCTACTAGGCGTCAGAATGTTTGGGGGCGATGGAGATAGAGAATACACAATTGACACACTTCTTAGTGAGTGTACTGGGCTTGCTTGCTCACTAGAAGGCGGTCGTGGGGTTCTTTGTCTGAAAGTGTTGGAGACTTGTAAGGTAGGGGTCTTCTTGGTATTTTTCTTGTAAGACTGTAAGATAATAACAAAAATGTTAGAAATGTAACCATGTTTTAAGAATGATTACCTGATATGTATTATTACAAGATATCTTTCAAACCTGGATTACCTTTCCTTTGAGTCCAGGACTTTCAGCAGAGGAACTGAGTGATCCACCTAAGAGTCTCTCCATATCCTCCTCATCACTGTCTAAACTAACACCTTTACTGGGAAACTTTGATAGAGGAGCTTTGACAGTTAATTGTGGAACATGACTTTGTTGGCTTTGTTTGCTTTGTTCTGGGACAGATGAAGTCACTTTCTTAAGAAAACGTTCTCCTTTCATAGTGAGGTCACTACTGGAATGGGCTGAGAGGGGGTCTTCCTGAAGGTTTGGTGGACCAGGACTTGAAGCCTGTGCATTACTACCCTCTTTGCGGTGTTTGAAACGCTGCTCAAGTTGAGCAAGTCGGTTTAATGCTGCACTTTGGGCCCGTCGCTGGGGTATCCGTACAGGCTCCTCCGTCGACAGGCGATGTGAACTCGGTGCTGAAGACTGTCTGTCGGATACCGTGTTCGTAGTCTTTTTTAAGAACCTAGAACCACCACCGACTGCAGATCTCTCTGATAGGTCATTGTCCACAATGGTTTTGATTGGAGCCACACCATCGTCGTGATCTTCACTGTAAACGTCTTCTGAAGATATGTCGCTCAAATCTTGGAACTCCATTTGCTTATGTGGCAGTATGCTTTTCAGATTCATGTCTGTTTGAGGGGACTCATTTTCCTGTATAGGAAAGTCGGGATTACTTATTAGGCTAACATTGTTTTGAATACAACATATCAAAGTAGCCTAAATAACATTTAACAATTTATATGAACAACATAGTCTATATGTTCAGATTTCATTAATTTAAAAGAACACACGCATCACACACAGAAAACGACGACTAGGCCTACTCACATTTATTTGTGAACTTCCAGCACTTGCAACTCTTTTAGCCGCGAGTTGAGCCATTGCTCTATCAAGCGCCGAGTTTCTGCCACCTCCCTGCTTCCACATTGTGCCACAGTTTGCTTGATTTCTCAGCACTGTTTCAACTAGAAGCCATATTTTCACATACTATACAAGAAGCGTTCCGATAATACCCCGGTTCAGATGCAATTGAAGGTTTACGGTAGTAAGCTTCTAGGTCGGTCGGACGGACGGTCATGTTTTGTCTTGCACAGATCATGGAGTCCCTCGTAAAATAATAGCCACATCTTGAGGTTCGTTACACAGCGATATACATCTAAAGTACTATTCGTAAAACATAACGTTACTGAACATGTCGCTGGTTATATCTGGCCAGAGATTAAATCATATCCTACAGAGTTAACAAATTATGCTCTATATGGCGTCCTCCGTAACCATGGCTGAGGCACTTTTTTGATGACCTCATCGTCAAGCGCCAATGACTACGGAAGTCATAAGGTTCCTTTCTCGTTTTATTTCAGTGCCTAAAGGGGTACTTGGATAGATGCACAAAATGCGCACACATTTCATTGCCACTTGGTGTAGACTATCCCGTGAGCCTAAATTGAAAATATAAATGATTGGCTGCTGTTAGAATTAGATTAAACCATTTTACTAGATTACTAGAACTAGATTCAACCATTTTATTTCAAGTTTGTGTCAGCATGGCATATTTTACTGCAACGTTTATATTTTAGTTGGTACAAAAACACGAAATGACAAAGCACTAGTTTAAGTTTTGTTGACAGGGAAATTGCAATGAATGGGATGGTTTTGAAAAAGACGCGCTGACATGTCCTCTGACAACCCGTGGTCTCATGTCATTGGCTAAGCACTTAAGGATCAGTCCAATCGGTCTCAGCCATCTGTGCACAGGAACCGGACTAGCAACATTATCATAATATCCTCACCATTCCAGTGTTTATTTATAATTTCTATCAGTAAAACTGAGTGAAAGCAAGATCACTTGGACTTCGGAGAGGTGCAAATATGCGACCTACTTTGGCAATATGTGCATTACTTGGATTATTAGCCATCACAGATGCTACTGTATTCTTCAAAGAGCAATTTCTGGATGGAGGTACATGCTGCATGACAGACTGAAGTAGTCAATGTTTAACAAGAAGGGCTGGCACAATCTTAATTTGTAATCAATTTAACAAAGATTATGTAGAAGACACAATTAGAACAGCAGACAGGTTTGGTAACGCACGTACCGTACATACACGCCATCATTAATTAGCACATGCATGAATGATTTGCATCTCAATTTGGCCTACTGTATCATATAATTAGCCATAGTAAAGAAGATATTGTCCAGACAAATAGTGAAGTGAAAATATGGCATCATATGATTCATTGATTTATTTTATATAAATATTTATATTTATTTTATGTTTTATTTTACATAGGCACAATTTAATGCCCTGAAATAATAATCCAGTTTCCTAATTGATGGTGACAATGTAGGCCCAGCCAGTCTATCTGAGTATGATGCACTGACTGACGTGCAAACTTTCATTCTCTCTAATTCTATGTATTTGTTTCCTCTTACTGTTTCTTTACAGATGGATGGAAGAGTCGTTGGGTGGAATCTAAACACAAATCTGACTATGGCCAGTGGAAGCTGACTGCAGGGAAATTTCATGGAGATCCTGAAAAGGACAAAGGTAACTTAATTCATTATAATAACACTTATGCAACAACAATAACAACAACAATAATGTCTATGTTAATTATATTATCAATTTCAGCAGCATCATGCAAACCATTCTTTTTTCTTTGAATATTGTTTTGGTTCTTTGTTTCTCCATAGGCCTTCAAACCAGTCAGGATGCTCATTTTTATGCCATCTCAAGCCGTTTCAAACCTTTTAGCAATGAGGGTAAAACTCTCATTGTGCAGTTTACGGTTAAACATGAACAACAAATAGATTGTGGTGGTGGATATGTGAAGCTCTTCCCTGCTGACTTGAACCAAGCTGATATGCACGGAGACTCCAAATACTACATTATGTTTGGTAAGTTTAGCAGGTCAGGCCTTTAAATCAACTAAAATCTAACAATACTTTTACTTACAATATAGTCTATGATTCAAATTTCAATTATTTTTCATTATTTTTTCAAGGCCCTGACATTTGTGGCTATGGCACCAAAAAGGTTCATGTCATTATCAACTACAAGGGACAGAACCACCTCATAAAGAAAGAAGTCAAAGCCAGGGTAAATATTAGTTATAGTTATACTATTAACAATCAATGACTACACAGTAGTATATTATGCCAGCGGGAATGGAGAGTGGAAATGCAACTAGCTGCTGCTGGATAGCATACACACAAAGTGCACATTTGCTTTTAATTTACATCATATCCCAGTCATTAAAAAAACTTTTGTTTAGAGTTATGTGTCTCACATTAGGGAAACACATTCCTCTTAATGTATGTTGTAATGTAGCGGGAAGATATCACCTGTTTCATCAAGAAATAAATTGAACAGTATAAGTATAAGTAGTATAAGTAGTATAAGTATAAGTATATATACTCTTTTGATCCCGTGAGGGAAATTTGGTCTCTGCATTTAACCCAATCCGTGAATTAGTGAAACACACTCAGCACACAGTGAACACACAGTGAGGTAAAGCACACACTAATCCTAGTAACTAACATGTTACCATAATGCTTTAACCTTAGGATGATGAACACACCCACCTTTATACTCTGATCGTGAGACCTGACCAGACCTATGAGGTGAAAGTTAACAATGAGAAGCTGGAGTGGGGCAGCCTTGAGGACGACTGGGATCTTTTGCCTTCAAAAAAGATCAAGGACCCAGATGCCAAGAAGCCTGAGGATTGGGATGATCGTGTCACAATCGATGACCCTGAGGATACAAAGCCAGAGGTTAGTGAGGTTGCACTATTAACACATTTTTTCTTGTATTCTCTCATTTTAATGTATAACTGCATGACTGTGTACTAGCAAACCGCAAATTATTATTGCATTTGCATTACAAGTTTCGATTCTGATGCACCTCTTCTGAGTTTCTATTTTGCATGTGTCTTCAGGATTTTTCTAAATGATGCCATTCGCCTTTAGTTTCATACTTCATGTAATATGTATTTAATTTGTAATCAATGAGACATTGTCCTCAGGACTGGGACAAGCCTGAGAATATCCCTGATCCTGATGCCAAGAAGCCAGATGACTGGGATGAGGAAATGGATGGGGAGTGGGAGCCACCCATGATCCCTAACCCAGACTACAAGGTACACATCACCTACCACATCCCTTTATGCAGTATACGTGTAAACATTCCTAAAACAAAAATTCAAAGTAATTATTAAGACTTTTGATCTACAAATTAGTCCTTTGGTATACTAAATAAAGGTAAACTAGTTAAACAGGATAAACTGCCCATAGCCTGCTGCCCATATGAAAAACTGCCCCTGATATATGAACCATGTCAAACTTATTACAGCTAACCCTGAGCTCCCACTACATATGACTGGCTCCTTCTTTGCCTGTTTTTAAATCACATCTGAAAACTTACTCCCTGGCTTTTAACTAAGTATAAGTGCTTATTCAATCTATTTTATTTTCTATTTTGTACTGTTTGTCTTTTACATAACTTACTGATATGTTTGTTTGTACTACTCCCCCTGCTTTTGTGTGTTGATCATTCATTATCTGTCTATCAGGTTTCTCAATTTTTTTCTTATTGTACAGCACTTTGGTCAACTGGTGTTGTGTTTAAAGTGTTTTATTAATAAACATGACTTGACTTGACTGAGCATCAACAGTTTCTTGATAGCGGCAGTAACGATAGGTTACTGTCTGTTGGGAACAGTTGTTCTAATGTATTGTATCTGTTTCAGGGAGAATGGAAACCAAAGCAGATTGATAATCCCAACTACAAAGGCAGCTGGGTGCATCCTGATATTGACAACCCTGACTACACACCTGATAGCACAATTTACAAGTTTGACAATATAGGAGTAATTGGCCTTGAGTTGTGGCAGGTATTTCACACACTGTTGTCAACTTTTTGTAGAACATTGTTAATTTTCTGTGAACTTTACCATACATACATATACTGTACCTATTACATTGTTAGTTTTCAAATAGATAACGTAATGTAACAATCCTCAAAGAAACTCATAAATAATACAGTAAATGTGGGATGTTTTTTAGGTTAAATCTGGGACCATTTTTGATAATTTCATCATTACTGATGATGTAAAGACAGCAGATGATTTTGCTAAGGAGACCTGGGGAGTAACAAAGGTAATTTGTTTTTATCATTCAAATATATGCCATTACATGTTATCTTCATCAAGGCACAAAAACCCTTATAACCTTATCATGTGTTGGACATGGACACAGTTTGTATTATGCTTTAAATTGCTTCCCTTCGTATACAGGGACCTGAGAAGACGATGAGAGAGCAGCAGCTAGAGGAGGAGAGGAAGCAGAGAGAGGAAAATAGCAACAAGGATGATATGAAGGATGAGGATAAGGACGTTGGTGGAGATTACAATGGCGGCGATGAAGACGAGGACATCCTTGATGAGGAGGGTGAAGAGGAGGAGGAGGAAGAAGAGAATGAGACTGACGAGGAGATCGGAGATGAGACCAGTCCAGTCGAGGAGGAAGAGGAAGACGAGGAGGCTCCCATAAAAGATGTCAAAGATGAACTCTGAAGAAGGTCCACCCACACTCTGTTCTCCCTGTGGTGTCTAGCCTCTGGGGAAAAAGCCACAACACCCTTTTCTGTTTTTCAGCCATTGGGAAAAAGAGGGTAGAGCAGGCAATATTTGCCTTACTAATGGTTTTGTATGGATTTTTGGTTTCATTTCTTCTGTCCTTTTACTTGAAATGCTATTTGCCCTGTGTTTGTGATGTTTGGTGCTGCTCCTATACCCTTTGAGTTGAAAAAGTGTTTGGGTAAATAGTTTTCTTTGTAGTTTTGATTTGCACTTTCACATGATTTATTTAAGATTTATTTAGTATTTACTTAATTTTATCTATAGATTTCATGTACTAATGATCTCCCTGTCTCTACCTACTGCCCCCCAGTACAGAAGCTGCTCTATGTTGTGGTGTCAGTCAGTATTTGGTATGAGGACGAGTCACATAGTTTATAGCAAGAAGAACTTGGATCCAGAATACAAATCGGTACTTGCATGACTGTTCATGTTTGTGTTTTATTTCAATCAGGCTGATGTGAACATTGTGGACACTTTAATTTGTCACACATTTCCCACTTTTCTGAGTTTATTTGCAGAACATTGCATTGTGAAAATTGCATCACACGTGTTTTTATTCTGAGAGAGTAAAGAGACACAGTTGTAAATTGTAAAGTGACCCCTTCAAGATTATTTGGATATGAGTGATCCATTGAAAGCCAATTAATAAGATTTTGATTTCAATGGAAGTTACCAGCCAAATATAGCAATTTTACCAGCTTCGCCTTGTTGCCTAATTGCCTTCATTGCATATAAAGTCAATATTGCAATACCCAACAACCTGGATAAGGCCACAGCAACTGGTATTTGTTGACATAATAGCTGGACAAGGTTGTTGGATGGATAAAGTTCAGAATAATTCAGTGCTATGTTGAATGAGGTACTGATAATGGGATAAACCATGTCACCTCTTTACCTGTCACCATTGCTCACTTATCTCTGATGATTCAGAGATAATTCCACAATGATTCCTTCATAATTTTATCCACCAGTGTTGAAGCACAATTCTTAAAGGTTGGACACTCTTTTTATATCATTTTAGTCATTGTGTTACGCACAATCACATGAAGCTATATGGAAAAAGATTGTTAACTTGCTGATGTTGTGTATGTTTTTTTTTTTAAATTATTATTCAGTAGGCTACAGTCATGTTTTGTTTTTGTCATAGTTTCAGTTAATTCAGTGAATTGTGTTTAGTTTAAGGGCCATTTGACATAAGTAGGCTAACTATGAAATCTACTTTTTCTTAAGTGTACACCTAATAGGCCGACATAACTGAAGAAAAATATATAGCCTAGGCTATTTTTAAATAGTTTTTAGCTGGACTATTAGTAGCCTAGGCTAAATTATTCTATCAATTTATCTTGGTGACAGAAATACGCCGTATTGTACATTACATTTTAGCATGGTTATTTACCACCCCCTGGCCTGAACAAATCTAAAATGAAGAAATTATTGTGCGTATGGGCGTGTTTACGCCTTTGGTTTTGCGTAAACCAGGGACATCCCACAAGCGGTGACCACATGGGCTGTTTAAAACCGTGTCTTGTCCTCGGCAGCAAGTAGATGGCGTCTGACCATAATATTATCTTCCAGTGAGATAGCTGAGTCACATCTAAGTGTTGTGGTAACGGTAATAGGAAATTCATCGTACACGCGCGTCTGGTCGAGCTTCTGCGAGCTGGGATCTCATCGAAAATGTTGACAATAACTCTGAAGACTTTACAGCAGCAAACATTTAAGATAGAAATAGATCCAGAACTAACGGTAAGTAACCACGCCGGAGTTCCTATCCCCAAGTAAATAGACTACTGGTCGGGCTCGAGATACTGGGAAATACCGGGGCCTCGTCGTAAGCAACTTAAATCTTAGGGCGATACTATTTTAAACGATGTCGCAATTCATGGTATTCGGGAATGACAATCCATGGTCGTGGTGGGGTTATGATTTTGTCGATGTTTACTTGCCACCCCAGCTTTCTGCCGTGAAATGACAGCGCAATATTTCCTCAGGTCTGGTTTGATACCACGGTGGAGTTCCCTCTAACCCCTGCACTCTGAAGCTATCGCAACAAATCTGACAAATAAATGAGCAATGGGAGGAGGGGGCGTCCCGAACATTCTCTGACTTTGCTACTATCAATAAAAATGTTTCTTCTTAACATTGCTATGCTAAACATAAGCATGGTGTTTCCTATTCATAGGCAACTATTATAGGCTATTATCACCTTAGGTATATCCCATAGCAGTCGAGTAGCCTAAACAAAAAACAATTTAAAAATTTCAAATAAGGTTTACAGTTAGGATTACTAAGGAATAGACATGTTATGTTGGGCAGCTGCTGTTGACTCCTTCTGAACATGAAGTGATTTTAATATTTGTAGCTACTTGTAGTTTTGTTTAGAAACATTGTTACATATATGGTCAATGATCCATAGACTGAAAGTAATGTGTAAAAAGACCTATCAAATTTAATAATAGGCCTATAATAGTAATATAGCCAGCACCTCTATCTGAATGAGGATCATGTCCCTCCATCCATCATGTCTTCCGAATAATTCATATATCTCTGGGAATGCTTAACTGCCCTCACTTGTTTACATAGCCAACATTAACTTCATCAGAATAGTTAAACAACAAATCATAGGATATTTACTAAGTTAACGGCACATGATAATAACATATTGCTTTTACTGTAAATTACATAATTGCATTGAAACTAGGCCTACAGTGTTACACTTATAATATGTACCATGCACTAGTAATACATGTTAATGGTGTGTTGTTTATCAAGTTATTAAGTTGTAGGCCTACTGCTGATTGTTTCAGGTGAGAGCATTAAAGGCAAAGATAGAGGAAGAGAGGGGTAAAGATGCCTATCCAGCCACAGGCCAAAAACTCATATATGCAGGTGAGAAATTATACTAATAAAACATACATTAACAATACAAATTTACAATTATGTATTTTCAATGCCTAAGCTGTCCCAGTGATCACAGGCATTGTTCTTGTGTATTGTTATTGTTGCAATTGTTTTTTAGGCAAAATCCTGAATGATGACATCCCTTTAAAGGATTACAAGATGGATGAGAAGAATTTTGTTGTGGTCATGGTGGCAAAGGTAACACAATAAGATTTCTATTCTATGGTCAAAATCAGTTTTTCCTCGGACTGAACACATCAGTGGTACTCTTGATTGTCTAAACACACCTGAGTTAACCAATCTATAGCATTGTAATTACACTGATGTCAATCAGATGTGCAAAGACAGATAGAGGACCTCCAGTGCAGGCCCCTGAGATCAGATTGAAATCAATCAGTGTTATTCAGCGTGATTGTTCTTGGTAGAATTTAGAAGCTATTTTGACCAAACTCTAGGTAATCACATTGATTCTTTCTCTGCAGCCGAAATCAACACTGCCACCTGTCCAAGCTAGTCCAGGCTCAATTCCGACTCCTGCTCCGGGAGCAGCTCCCCTCACGGACGTTGTCCCTCCTACCCCCGTCTCTGCACCTGTGGCTACTCCTACTCCTGTCCCTGCTCCAGTCGTAGATCAAGCTCCTGTGCCCTTGCCCTCCCCTGTTCCACATCCAGTCCCATCACAAGAGACTCAAAGTACAGCTGATCAGGCTGTCTCTGGACCCAGGGCTGCCAGCACAGGCTCAGCAACACCAGCAAGCGCCACCGCAGTTTCTGCTCCGCCTATTGAAGACAGACCCCAGGAAGTTCACCATGATCCACCAGCAGTCACAAACCCACCTGTTCTCTCAGCCTCCAGGTGAGGAACCCTACTACATGGCCTTCCTCTTACCAGTTCTGTTTAATCTCCATTACCTCCATTAATCTCTTCATTACCACATCTCAAAATGTCAAGTATAACTGTAAATTTGGGTGATATGGTTTGTAATTCTGTTGTGTTTTTTGTCCTAGCCTTGTTGATGAATTGGGCCTTTTAGAAGAGGCAGCATCAATTTTAGGTATAAAAAGAAGACCAAAGCTCAGTTACAAGACATAGCAATCTAGATTGATACATAATATTGACTACAGTTTTGTTATGTTTGTTTGGTTAGTTACAGGGCAAGCTTACGAGAACCTGGTAACTGAAATCATGTCCATGGGATATCCAAGAGAGCAAGTGATTGCTGCTCTTCGAGCAAGTTATAACAATCCAGACCGGGCAGTCGAATACCTGCTCATGGTAAAATTCTTTCTGATGCTGAGGTCAAACATGAAATCCATGTTTCTAAATTCGAAACAATCATTTCAATCATGTTTGTGATTATAAGGGTATTCCGGCAGAGCCTGAGCAGCCCCTAAGCCAGGAAATTACACGATCTGTTGCTGCTGCAGCCAACCCCACAGCAGCCAACCCAGCTGCAGCCAACCCCGTTGCAGCCAACCCCACAGCAGCCAACCCCGCTGCAACCAATCCCACTGCAGCCAACCCCACTGCAGCTAACCCCATTGCAACCAATCCCACTGCCCCACCTGTAGAGAGACCCCAACCTCCTCCTACTTCAGGTTGTTTTTTATATGAGCATCATTGCTTTTTATAAAGCTGAAATAAAGCGTATCGCTGTATTTTCTGACATACTGAAACAAAACATTTTTGACAATTGTGTTAATTGTTTTAATGAATTCATTAACTTGTTAAGATGAACTTTTTGCCATTGTTCTTTCCAGTGTAACAAATATGTGCATTGCATTAATTATCTACAGTGCATACATGATGGTACCAAACATTGTGAAACTGTATGCTTTTAGTAGGAGCAGCGACTCCATCTCAGTCGCCATCCTCTGGTAATCCTCTGGAGTTTCTAAGGAATCAACCACAGTTCCAGCAGATGAGACAGATCATTCAGCAGAACCCAGCCCTTCTACCTGCTTTACTCCAGCAGTTGGGCAGAGACAACCCACAGTTGCTCCAGGTTAGTGGAATACAGTACAGTGTATGCCAACTGACAGGACTGAGAGCTGATAAGATGTAGGCCATAATGTTTATGGTATGACAAATGTAGTTGTGCTGCAAATTATTCCCTGTCTGTGTGTGCACCCTCCCTCTTAATGAAGAGAAAGAGAAGTTTTTTAAAGTAAATGGTTTTATGTTTGTAGCAAATCACCCAGCACCAGGAGCAGTTTGTACAGATGTTAAACGAGCCTCACGGTGAAGCTGCAGAAGCACATGGGGCGCCACAAACAAACTACATACAAGTCACCCCACAGGAGAAAGAGGCAATTGAGAGGGTAATGGACATCAAACATATAACATATAGCATAAAACATAATAAGCTTTGACATATTAATAACAATCACTTTGCAAGAAACAAGAAATATTAAGTCGAACATTTCTTTGTTTTTCAGTTAAAAGCTTTGGGATTTCCAGAAGGACTGGTCATTCAAGCTTACTTTGCGTGTGAGAAAAATGAGAATCTTGCTGCCAATTTCCTTCTTCAGCAAAACTTTGATGATGAGTGATGAAGTGGTTTTTTTTTTTGCAGTTTATGATGGAGTGATTTTTTTTTTGCAGTTTACAATGGTGATAGTTTGGGAGACGGCCACAAGAAATAGATTTACTGTATTTTGTGTGTGTGTGTGTGTGTGTTTGTGGGTGTGTATGAAAGAGAGTGCAAGGGTTAATATGTGTGGCAATGTTTGTAAGGGGCAAGGCCAGTGGTATTTGGTCTTCTAGAGAGTTTCTGTTTGGAAAAAGCCATGGTGTGAAAATATTAATAGCAAGAGCCACTCCCTTTTTATTGAACCATATCACCTCAACTGTGAATTTTTCACTGCTGCTATTGCTGCTGTTTGTATTTTGTGTGTTTGTAATTGAGGTGACAATTATTTTATTTCTGCCAACGTGCACACACAACCTAATTTATTTCAGTTCATTTTGCTTCTCTATCATGAACCATATTAAGTCTATATCAAACGAAAATAATTAAGGGTGTCCTTTAGCTGACGTGTCCTGGAATTCACGGATCTGTAATGTAGCCTACCGTTGCTTATAAGAATTCGGCCCAATGACGGTAACAGTCAGAATACAAGACATAGCCAAGTCAACAAATTTGAGAAAACATGGTCTAAAAAAGTTCTCAAAAGTGCTATATTTTTAATGTTATATTGAAGATGATACAGTTGTCACCATAGCAAAACCTTTAAAAAGGTAAAGTAAGGAATTATGTCTCATTTGGAAAATAATGGTCTTGTACTTCTCCCCATCCTTTTTGAGCCCTGTAACAGGCCTCCATCGCCTCCATTCTGCCTTACTTTGTTTTAATGAAGAAAAAAAAGTCAACTCAGTGGAATGTCCGTTCAAACTAAATTATTGTTGCATTGTTGTTAAGATAGGCCAATATTTATAATCCTCCTTTTTCCTCACAGTGTTGCTTAGCTTACAGAAACATGACTCTTTGTTGATTTTTGTTGCATTGAAGGCCTAGGCCAAAAAAATGAGAGAGAGAACATTTTTTATAAATGTTGGCACTTTATGGCAAAGAATGTTGCTAGAAGAATCTATACAGCTGCATGACTTTAACATAGCCCAGGGGTCAAACATTTTGTCACGGTCTGGTTACAGTGTTTTACCTGTAGCTTTATTATTACTGTCCTTGTTATTATGGCGAGAAGACGGTTATAGCCTGTATAAAATGATATGCCTTAACACTCAAAGGTTGAGGGCTGGATGTATGGTACATGGGTTATTATTTCAGCATAATGTTAAATAAATAGCTTTTACAAAGCTTTAAAAATGACTGAGTCTGATCTCTGTTTGTACGTTTGAAGCAAAAGAAAAAAATCAGAGGATTTATATTTAACCATTGATTTATGGAGGCTAAATGTGGTCATCCTATTTGCCCTATGTGCATGATTCAAATGATCAATGTTGAAGTTGCTGGTCATGTACAAAGAGGATACTACAGTAAAGCAAGTGTAAAGTGACTTGAAGCCATTCGTCCACTTGGGGGTGGGTTTTGCAAGAGGGTGTGCGTGTTCCCGCAGCAACAGGGAAGATGGCAGCCCTCACATCTCTCACCCAGGTAACACCAAAGAATGCATTCATTGTCAATATTAGAATCATGCGCAATGAATGAGAAT
Organism: Alosa pseudoharengus; assembly: GCF_046254945.1. Classification (NCBI taxonomy): domain Eukaryota; kingdom Metazoa; phylum Chordata; class Actinopteri; order Clupeiformes; family Clupeidae; genus Alosa; species Alosa pseudoharengus. The sequence goes on along the minus strand of NW_027468576.1, from coordinate 28,622,096 downwards.
GGTCTTTGTGCATAGGCAGACGTGGTCAATGTTAATAATCGCAAAACGAAGTACAAGACCTGTTTATCTGCCTTGTTTGACGACATGGGTCGAGGCCTAATTAAATCAAGCCAGCTATGGAATACCGTTAGTTCGAGCTCTGGATGGCCGCATTAGCTAGCTAGCTAACGCTATTTTACCTACCCAGAGGAGGTAACGTTAGCTAACCTTGTTTATATGGGACATCACGTTAAATTGATGACAACCTGGTGTCATTGAACACGTAGATGCTGTACAAATATATTATATTTCATACATGCTACTAACATCTGATTGCATCTCGAGGCAGTTGATTTGCGGCGTCCAAGCTAGCTACCGCTAACCCTAAAACCATCACTGTAACGTTATACTTCCCAGAGCAAGCAAGCTATTGCTTAATGTTACTTCTATCGGACCATACAAGCTATCGCTGGAATGCAATTATAGGAGATTGTTGATAAACATTAAGGTTGCTGTTATTCAATTAGTCTTTGTTAAGACAAGCATTGTGGGGCCGATTAAACATTGCTAGTTGCATATGATTTGTATTTATGCAAGCATAGAGTTTAGTCACCAACCAACTAGCTTCTAGCATGCGAACATTTACAGTCCTAGCTAGCTAGCAATATCAAATCCCATAACCTACCTAGTTAGCTATGGATGTTACATGGTATTAACATCCGTTTAATAAATGTACGTTTAACATTACCTTTGTATCTATCTCGGTTAATTATAGTTATACTATTCTTTTAATTTTTATCTTATTGTACATCATATACTGTTAAAACTAGTTCAACATCACAGTTGCTGTTGACGTTAGCCCTCTAGCAGCTAACCAGTTAGCGTTAAATCACATCCCGTGTGAAATTAAATAACGCAGTTGGTCAGCTTTAATGTTCTTATTTTCACACGGTATGAGACGTCAAAGATAACCAGGTCGCTAGACAAATTGTCAATACTGTAACATTATTCTTTCTTATCAAAATTAACACTGTCACTGCCTGTTGTAGTAAAATATAATTCAACATTAACAGGTTAACATTGCGATAAGATGGGAGTAATGTTAGCTAGCTGCCTAGCCGTGCCTTTGCCAGGATGGCATTTTTTTACCACCTTCAGCTGGATAACGTTAAGTTAGCTATAGCTATAGTAATCATAGATTGTGTATACAGTCTGGTAGTAATATATTTTGCAGTTGAACATCGCTCGGTTAAGTTAGTACTTACAGGTGTATAACCATCTGTTGAACATATTTTGTTTACACTGGACATTAAGCTAGGCAAAGCATGAATGACAGAGTTGTTAAAACATGATATGCATGTAGATGGGCCAGTGACATTCTAACCAGCGTTTTCCCTCCACAGTTGTCGAGTGGGAACCCAGTATATGAAAACCTTTATAGACAGGTAAAGTGATATTAACTTTCTACATGTAAACACTATTGTTGTCTTTTTGTTTTCTGGGAATATAATGTTGACATGTGGCATGTGGATTAGGAACGCATAAATGTCAAAAAAATATTTTTCATTGTGACTGTGATCTGTCTAATGACAGAAACGACATGCTGTTTTGAAATGCTGAGATGATAAAAGGGAATTAATACTCCTGTCAAATCCTTTAGCAGATACTTCCCTGAGATATATTATATGTGCCAATGGATTTTTTGAAATGTTAATGATGTATGCATCTGAGCAACTGGAACAAAAACCCTCAAGTGCATATTCATGAGGTGTATATTCAGATTTAGAATTTCAGATTTACACAAGACATGTGTAAAACAGAGTGTAGCCCCAGAGTGTAGCTCTGTAGCTGCCTGGCTGCTATAGCTGTTGGCTGCAGCAACTCGAGCTATGTAGCACCAATTTGTTTTGTTTTATTTCGTATCGACAGTATTCGATGACCTCGAGAAACGGAGATCTATGTAAAAAATCGCCAGAGATTTCCTTTAACAGTGGTGTCTGGTGTCCTAGACCCACTTCCCTCCACACTCATGATGGGGTTTTCTACCAACAAATACCAACAAATTCTTGGGTCACTTCTCTTTGTTGCTGTGGCCATTTATGATCCGATCAGCAATGTATCACAACAAAATGCAAACCCTTGATGAGGGCACCAACAAATACCAATAAGTAAAAGTTTATGATCAGCAACATCCACAACTCTAGCATCAACATCTGTCACTTTGTCAATACTGACCATGTGCAACCCCAAAACAGAAAAAGTTCTCAAAAGTTCTGCAAATCTCTTAAACTCATATTTAGTTCCAAAAAGTACACAGACAACATATGAAATGTTGAAAATTCCAAATTTGACTATTTCATGAAAATATATGTTCATTTTGAATTTGATACCAGCAACATGTTTCAAATGATGGGGTTTTCTACCAACAAATACCAACAAATTCTTGGGTCACTCCTCTTTGTTGCTGTGGCCATTTATGATCCGATCAGCAACGTATCACAACAAAATGCAAACCCTTGATGAGGGCACCAACAAATACCAATAAGTAAAAGTTTATGATCAGCAACATCCACAACTCTAGCATCAACATCTGTCACTCTGTCAATACTGACCATGTGCAACCCCAAAACAGAAAAAGTTCTCAAAAGTTCTGCAAATCTCTTAAACTCATATTTAGTTCCAAAAAGTACACAGACAACATATGAAATGTTGAAAATTCCAAATTTGACTATTTCATGAAAATATATGTTCATTTTGAATTTGATACCAGCAACATGTTTCAAATGATGGGGTTTTCTACCAACAAATACCAACAAATTCTTGGGTCACTCCTCTTTGTTGCTGTGGCCATTTATGATCCGATCAGCAACGTATCACAACAAAATGCAAACCCTTGATGAGGGCACCAACAAATACCAATAAGTAAAAGTTTATGATCAGCAACATCCACAACTCTAGCATCAACATCTGTCACTCTGTCAATACTGACCATGTGCAACCCCAAAACAGAAAAAGTTCTCAAAAGTTCTGCAAATCTCTTAAACTCATATTTAGTTCCAAAAAGTACACAGACAACATATGAAAGGTTGAAAATTCCAAATTTGACTATTTCATGAAAATATATGTTCATTTTGAATTTGATACCAGCAACATGTTTCAAAACAGTTGTGACGGGGGTTACAAAATGCTCGAAAAAAGTGTAATGATAAGGAAAACAAAAGGAAGAATGTTTCACAACTAATTAGGGAACTGGGAACACGATTGGGAATGAAGAAGAGCATCCCAGAGAGGCAGGGTCTCTTAGAAGTGAAGATGTAGGGGTATTCATCACTCTGAGTAAACCTGTGTGCACAAATGATGAAACAATGTCATTTTAATGCTTCTTAACATGAAATTATGATGTATTTAGGGAGTTCATCATCTACAGGACATAATATATTAAAACATTCAGAGAATCCAGAGAAATCTTTGCAAATAAGGGAAATAGCTGAAAAACAAATTGGATGGCCGTGGTCTTTTGGACCTCAGATGGCACTGCATCAACACCAGACCTGTTTCCAGACCTGTCATTGTATGGACTCAGGAAAACCTCTGATAACCATTGTCTATGTGCCCAGTTTGATACTCAATTCAAAAACTGCAGGCAACACTGTAACAGCTAAAATTGTATTGAGACATGATACAGAAAATACCACCCTCTTATCTGGGCCTGAGCTTGTTTAAAATTGACTGAGGTAACGTGGAAAAAGGTCCTGTGGTTAGACCAATCAAAGTTTGCCATTCTTTTTGGAAATCATGGTCTCATCTGGGCTAAAGAGGAGAGGGCCTATCTAAGTATCCAACCTATCCAACTTAGGGATCTTAGGGATCAGTTTGAAACCCAACATCTATGACGGTGTGAAGGAGCATTAATGCCTACAGCATGGGCATCTTGCACATTTGGCAAAGCACAATCAATTCTGAATGATGTATTCAGGTTATGAGCAACATATACTGCCATCCAGGCAATGTCTTTTCCAGGGACGACCTTGAATACTTCAGGAAAACAATGCCAAAATAAATTCTGCACCTATTTAAATAGTATTTCTCCATAGAGGAAGAGTCCAGGTGCTAAGATGGCCTGTCTGCAGTCCAGATTTGTCAAATTAGGTGCATAATGGAATGGAAAGCATGACTAAGAATACCCCATACTGTTGAGCAACTGAAATCCTATATCGGGAAGTAATGGGACAATATTTCATTATCAAAACTGTAGCGAATGGTCTCCTCAGTTCCTAAACATTTACAGAATTGTGTTAAATTAAGAGGTGAAGCAGTACAGTGGTAAACATGCTCCCGTCCCAACTTGTTTTGAAACATGTTGCTGGCATCAAATTCAAAATTAACATATACTATCCATGAAATAGTCCACATTTTCATTTTCAACATTTGATATGTTGTCTATGTCCTTTTTGCTGCTAAATATGGGTTTACAAGACTTGCATATTATGACATTCTGTTTTTATTTGCATTTTACACAACGTCCCAACTTTTTCTGTTTTGGGGTTGTACATGTACACAAGTAAAACAATGCAATGTACATAGAACCTTTATGCTAACTATCTTGTCAATGTAAAAAACACGATTGTGCTGATTTTTATCTTATCTAGTCTAAAGATTTTTTTGGTAAACATGGAGATGTCTTTGTTTGATGATGGTAAATGCACACCTTGTTAGGTGCTCACGATGGTGGATAAAGACTTGAAATTAGACATGGAAATGTCAACACGGCTAAAGAAATGTCTCTCTCTTCCAGGTTGACCCAGGTAATACAGGGAGGGTAGGGCCTACAGAAGCAGCCCTGTTCCTGAAGAAGTCTGGGCTTCCGGACATGACGCTGGGAAAGGTGGGTACTGAACGGATCGTGGGGATTATACATCACTCTGTAGTTAATGTAACTGTGTGTGTGTGTGTGTGTGTGTGTGTATATATATACATATACACAGCAGGGGAAATAAGTATTGAACGCGCCAACATTTTTTTTCAGTAAGTATACTTCCAGGGAGGTTATTTGCATGAAATTTTCACCAGACATTAGTATTAACTCAGGTTACCCACACACATAAAAATCCAACCATTAAAGTCCATAAGTATGTGTCAAATTAGGTGCATAATGGATGCATAATGTGTGTGTGTGTGTGTGTGTGTGTGTGTATGTGTGTGTATACTTTGCATATATTTTTATCTGCCAAAAGTACAAAAGGTTGACTTACTAAATCTGTTCCCAGATCTGGGATTTAGCTGATCCAGATGGGAAAGGATTCTTAGACAAACAGGTAGGAAAAAAGAAATCTATTATTAATATATATATTTTTTCATTTCTGTTGTTGCTGTGTGGCTAAACATTTATTTCTTGTGCAGGGATTTTATGTTGCTTTGCGGTTGGTAGCATGTGCACAGAGCGGCCAAGAAGTCAGTCTGACAAGTTTCAACCTCACAGTCCCTCCTCCTAAATTTGTGAGTAATTCTATGCGTAATTTCTCAAGACTATTGAAGGCTAGAAAATAACAATACTATTTGTGTCATCACCTGCTAGCACTGTGGTCAATTGATATAGCTGATATATATTACATTACAACATGGTAAACAGTTTAAGCTTTTTAAAGCAATTTTATTTGCTACATATTAATGTATATAACAAATAATGAATAAACTAGTATGGACACTTATGTTGTATTTCTGTATTATGCATTTATTCTTTGGCAGAAGGACACAAGCAGTCCATCACTCACTACAGTACCAAGTTCAAGTGAGAGCCATTGGATAGTGAGGGTGAGTAACTTTATTTGTACTAAATGATGTGTGCATAACAGTTGGCTAGTGTTAGTGTTCTGGCCTCCCTGCAGAACCCCCTCACTGATTCTTTTTGTTTTTCATCTATAGCCCGAAGAAAAGAGTAAGTTTGATGGCATATTTGAAAGCCTCGCGCCAGTAAATGGACTCCTTTCTGGAGAGAAAGTAAAGCCTGTTCTTATGAACTCAAAACTACCTCTGGACGTGCTGGGAAAGGTACAGAATTATACTTTAGAGCATTGTATGCTGATATATTTGATATGTTTTGTGATATATTGTTATCATTCCAGACAATGAAAAATATATGTTACTAAAAAACATATGTCATCTTATTATTAATCAAGGTTTGGGACCTAAGTGACATTGATAAAGATGGACACCTGGACAGAGAGGAATTTGCAGTGGTAAGATTTACAAATATACACCATATTCAACATTTGACTTGCAGTGATCAACTTCTTGACATGTCCACCTTCAAGCCATAATGACATTGCTATGATCTCTAGAAGCCATTCCTGAATGACTGATCAGGGGTGTCAAACTCATATTAGGCAGCGGGCCGGATTTGTTGAAATGAGACATATACTGCTCTTTCTTTCTTGAAATACCCTACCTTCCATGTCAGTTTTTCTGTTTTTTATAGATATATAGTATATGGCTATGCCAACTTCATGTAATATTTTTCCTTTTCTGCATCATGCTAGGTTTATTTAATTGATCATATCATACAGATATAGCTTATTACACATAGTCCATGACAACTGGCTGTGTATATCTACTTTATTCGTTTCCAACCCAAAACATATGGGGGGGTCGTATGTGGCCCCTGAGCCTTATGTTTAACACCCCTGGTGTAAATAATCAAATGTTTTCATGAATAAGACGTACTTGTGTTAAGTGTCTTGTGTTCTCTGTTTGGTAGGCCATGCACCTAGTGTACCGAGCCCTTGAGAAGGAGCCTGTGCCCTCTGTCCTGCCCTCCACCCTCATCCCCCCCTCTAAGAGGAAGAAGTCGGTCAGCTCACTGCCCGGAACCGTACCCGGGCTACCCGCCAGCCCCCCACCGCCCAAAGACAGCCTGCGATCCACACCCTCCCACGGAAGCATGAACTCACTCAACAGTGCAGGCAGCCTCTCCCCCAAGCACTCTCTCAAGTCCTCACAGGTACTCTAGAGCATGTTTGCAACAGGCAACTCATTGGTTTGCCCTGTTTTTTATGTAATTTGTGAAATTTTGTCAAATTTGAAGCTCAGATGAGATCATGTAATAAATACTCAATGCTGGAATGTGGTATTGTTTTTCTCTGTATCTCTGGATTATTCCACCAAACTCCTATCTCATCCTCTGTTGTGGTTGTAAGGTGTCCATCTATCTTCCTTAAAGGGACACCAGGCAAGCTTGATGCTTTTTCTCTACGAAACTCCCCCTCGCTCGGTCTGAAGCTCTTTTCCTTTTCTTTGCATCTTCCGTCAAGGGTTTTCGCTGCTTCTTCACTAGCTCTGCCATTATACACACGTTTGCAACAATCGCTAGCGTTTCGTTAGCCTGCCTCTGTGCTGTATGCAGGATGTAAACTGATCCTGCTTCGGTCGGCGGGTAGGATACACCGAACTTGCAAGTGGGATATTCTTCTTACAGGCAGTAGGGGCGGGCGAGAGAGTCTTCATTCTTCATTGTAATGAGTCATTTAACCATATACCAACTTACGAAGATGATTAATTAACACGAAAACGTTGCCTGGTGTCCCTTTAAAAGAGTAGGGCACGTTTTCTGATTGTGCAATATTGTTGTTGCAAACAGCACTCATTGAACTGGGTGGTCCCGACCACAGACAGAGGCCGCTACGACGACATCTTCCTGAAAACTGACGGTGACCTTGACGGGTTTGTGAGTGGCCTGGAGGTCAAAGACATCTTCATGCAGTCAGGACTCCCTCAGAACATTCTGGCACATATATGGTGAGACTGCATTTTCATAAGAGATGATGGGCTGCTATATAGGTGGTCATGTAATTTTCACTTCTATTTCAAGTTTACTATCAGGTTATAGAGTAAATGTTTGTAGGTTATTGTTAAGGTCAAGTGTAGTATCACAATAAACTGGAAAATGTGCGTGGAAAACTAATGTTTCTTAATTCATCTGCAATTAAAATGGCCTCTGTACATTTAGTAACACAGCTAGCCATCTGTGATAGGCTTGGATTAATTCATGTTTATGGTTTGTGCATGTGGAAGAATTACAGCCAGTCAGTGTCCTCTCACAAATGACTCCTTCAACATGTTCAGTAAGCCCAATAACTAACCCACACCAGGTAGTTAGAGAAGTGAGTGATGTTGAGAGATGTTCACCCATGAACACTCACTGAATACCACAGGCTTGATGTGGGAGGGCTCCTTGTTAAATCCCTTTCTGTTTCACGACCCTTTTGTATACTTGTTCTGAGTATACACTAGAATGGGAGCAGGCTGTAATCAATCTTTTTTTCAAAGTGCTATAGTGACAGAAAACAAGAAAAAAAACTGCACTTTGCAGAAACTGATTTCAGTGTAGTTCCCTCTTCTGGGTGCTTGTTCACTTGACTTAGTCCAGCATTCAGGATTGCTCTTTTGAGAAGAACAAACACATTCAGGATTGCTCTTTTGAGAAGAACAAACACATTCAGGATTGCTCTTTTGAGAAGAACAAACACATTTCTGTGGCCACCACCATGGCTCAATTAGCGAACTTGGAAACATGAGAACAGCAGGTTACTTGAAGTCTGTGTTTCTGTCCACAGGGCTTTAGCAGACACTCGGCAGATGGGGAAGTTGACCCGCGAGCAGTTTGCCTTGGCCATGCACTTCATCCAGCAGAAAGTCAGTAAGGGCGTTGACCCTCCTCAAGCTCTCAGCGCTGAGATGATTCCGCCGTCGGAGCGAGGCACTCCTGTACCGGTGTGTGCCATAGAACCAGGCAGCTCTGTTAAGCTTTTTGACGGTTCAAATCTGAATCAGGTGAACAGCTGGGCATTGTGTAGCTTTTGAAAAGGAAGTAAATGTTTTGTTTGTTTTGGTTTCTTGTTGTAAATAGCAGACTGGGCTCACCTGAGGGGTATTTCACAAAGGCAGAATTAAGACATCCAAGATAAGTGATAAAGTGAGGTTTGACATAGCGTTGTCTGGTCATCCTAGCTCAACTTGTTTCACTAATGCCAATCCAGGATGAGTAGAAGCAACTATGTCAAGCCAGGTGTAAGTAATTCAGGATGTGTGCGCGTTCTCGTTTCTGCTCCAAAGTGCCCACGGTTGGAATAAAAAAGACCCGGAAAATAGCGTCATTCACACAAAGTGAACAACCGCTTTTGATATAGACTAACAATTAAGTAAAGCTGTCCTTTTTGGAATGGGGAATCATGGCTATTTCTGTCAAACAGCAAGAGTAGGCGTGGTAGACCAACTGAATGCAAATTTACGTATGCACCCACGTGTGAGTGCTTCCTTGTCTCGGCCTATCTTTTACTGTCTATTCTCGGCACGCAACGTCATTAAGAAAGCGCTTGCCACTACAAAGATGCACATAGTATGATATACTTAATATTATAGTTCAAAATACCTTCGAAAACTTGCCCCTCCACTTCCAATCAACTAGGCTATTCATCAAACGTCTATCAATAAAATAAGCAAACAATGAGTACCTAGGCTTATGTTAATAATTATAAGGCTATCACAATTAAAATAATAACCATATGGTAGTAGGCAGACAATCTGTTTTGTTTTGCGAGCAAATACATTTAGCAAATAGTTTATAAATGGAATAAAGCTCCTTAAAAATTAGCACGGAGGTCTGATGTGAATGACAGCTAGCTGAACCAATAAGACAACTAATTACCATTAGAATTAACCTAGCTTGGCTGTTAGCCTGGTCGGGACCAGGCTAGGTGCAGAGAATAAATCCCCATGGTAACTTATGTGCCATCTCTTTTGTGAAACCAAGTCAAGGCTAAATTCATCCAGGATAACCTAAAAATCCCATCTTAATCCCTTATCTAGGTTTTGTGAAATACCCCTCTGTCCTACCAGCCATTTCACTTCCCAGAAAGACCTTCTGTGCTGATTTTATGTTCTCTTTTCTGCAAAATGCCATCTCTCCATTTCCCTGCAGAGTCTTTCTGGATACATGACACCGGTGGGATCTGAAATGGCTGCCCTGTCAGAGATGCGGCGTGTAAGTCAATTAATCTTGTTTGTGTGGGTTGTCACTTTGTTGATGTCATCAGCTAGACCCACCTTTTTTTTCTTTAATTTTTTACCATATTGCCTAATGTGATAAGATTTATTTTAAGGTTATCATTTTGAAATGCATTTGCCTCTTTTGTAGTCTGCTGATAAATATTTTGAAGTAAGCTGAATTTCAGCCATGGAATATGGAATGTGTTCACTGTTTTGAAATTCCACTCATCTTTCATCTGAGTGTTAGGCCAGTGAGATCTAAACAGCGTGAGTGGAACGCAATCTTAAGAGAAACCCTCTCTCTTCTCTATTTTAATTTTACTGCTGCTGATGCGCTGGGTTGTGTCACTGTTATCAGGCAATAATGTTCAAGTTATGGGTATGTAAATGACAACTGAAAACAAACCAACCAACCAACAAATGCTTTTTGTGGCTCATTAGCTGAGGCCCCCTTGTTGTTTTTTTTTCTGAAAAGCATTTGTGCCAAAAGCCAGAGTGGGCGCTCTGTGACCCTTGGCTGTGTGCTCTCCTGCCCTCCCGGTGTATGGTGTGGTGGGGGATGAAGACTGTAGCCCTGTGTGCACTGTGTGCATCTCCCTCCTCCTGTGTGCTGCTGGCACCCGTGTGTGTTACCCCCCCCCCCCCCACACACACCCACCCACACCCACCCCTTCTCTATTTTTTGTCTTTTATTTCTCTCTCCTTTTTTGGGTGGTGTATGTCCTGGGTCCTGGTGTTGGGCGGTGCTGCTCCTGTCTCTGGTCTCAGTGTCTTCCTCCTCCTCCTCTTCCTCCTCCTCTTCCTCCTCCTCCTCATCCTCATCCTCTTTCTCTTTCTCTTCCCATTCACAGGACAGCTCCAGCTCGGTAGGGTCAGGTGAATTCACGGGCATCAAAGAGCTGGACGATATCAGTCAGGAGATTGCCCAACTACAAAGGTACGTCTTTCACTTTCACACTTTCATTTGTAAACACAGCAGGTTTGGTTTCAGAGTATTATTTAATATACACCACTATTTTGTGGTGATGCCATGTCCTTTTGTAAAATTTCTACCTTGGACACTTGGCTATTTTACCATGTAAGGATATGGTTGTAACAGACTTACTTTATATATATTTTCAGAACATAAATACATTGCACTCACTTACATGAAATTGGTAAATGCATAGCACAATTTTGTTTTCAAGGTTTTTTGTTTATTTTCCAGTTATTGATGACATAAACACATTTCTTTTTTGTCTCTGCTTCATACACACTACTCTTATTTTCACACACTAGAGGGCACTCAAGTTTCAATTGTATATAGTTCCCTCTGTTTTCCTGATGTGCAGAGATTGACCAGAAAATACTTTTCCGCCCATGTCACATGCAGTATCAGATGTAAAGACTAGTATATGTATATTCACTTATATTGTTATTTTGATATGAGCATATGAGGTTACCCATTTTCAGAAAACAGAAGCGTATCCATTCTTATGTGTTCAGATGCCTCCTCCTGTTGCTGTCTCTGTGTGTTTTTGTTTTGAGTTTGCTTATTTTGGCCCAAAGTGAGTGTGCTCCTTTGAAAACAGTTGCCTTGTAGAGTGCTGGTGATAAAATGCACACCTCCAAGGATAGCTAGGATGCAATTCATGAAAATTGGGCACTTCTGGATAAGTTTTTGATTTTTGGCAGGGTGTTAGGTATAGGCTTAAGGTTTTCAAAAATCCATGGATACAAGTTGGGTGGCCCCCCTAGTGGCAGTTATCCATAAAATCCAAAATGGCCCCCGCCGAAAAGAGAAAAGGTTATATCTCAGCTTCCTTTAGTCTTAAATTGTTGTATAATGTATTTTCTCTACTTTGTTTGATACAAGGAATCCAATTTTGATATGTTCTGCTTATTTTAAGTCCATTTCCATGTAGTATTATAGCCATATTTAGCTCATAAACTGTCAATATCTGAAAAAGTCACATTGAAATACTCAGGTCCCTAGACCCATATTTTTACCTGGGGGGGGGGGGGCGCTGTGGCACAACAGGCTACAGCGCTCATACTATATACGGGTCCAAGTGCCCACAGGGTCCCAGGTTCGAATCCGACCTGCGGTCATGTCCCGGTCCCACCCAATCTCTCTCCTCCACTTCACTGTCCTATACAAATACAGGCAAAAAGCCCAAAAAATATACTTAAAAAAAAAATCACATGTGACCAAAAGGACCATTGTTGAGGCCTTAAATAAGCACAATTTCAGAACTATGCCACAGTGAAAAGTTATTTTAGGTTTTTCACCATGTTAAGGATCAATATTACATTTTAGTCAAATAACACAAAAAAAATACACTGCACTCTTTAAATACTTAAACATCATGTATTATTCAAAGAATTTTGGTTTCCCTATTCATCATTACAGCCTCCCTCACACTTGCTGGTGGTGTACCACAATGTGGTACAGCAAAGTCCAGCTCAGTGGCACTTACAGTTGCCCATACAGGCAACCACACAGCCACAGTTGAGGAGGAGTGAGCATCCCTTGCTGGCATCTTCCAGATCTGTCCAATATGGCACCCAGACTTTGGTTCTGTCATTCCATTCCCAACCCCACTCACTGGGGTCTGGAATCTCTGGAGTTTTGGAGAGGGACTAACCTGACTCCGCCAGATGGATTGCTTCGTATTTGCTCCGCATATCCATCTGGGAACTTTCCGTTGGAGAACGTTTGGAAAAGGGGCGAAAATACTGGTTAGCTGATTGGATAAAGCATCTGTCTATCACCACCTATGTTGGTCGGTCCAAATCAACCAATCAGATAAACGAAGTGTTCTTCTAATGCCATCTTTTAACGTACAAGTTAGATAAGTAGCTAACGTTAACGTTTTTAAACTTACTATTTGTATGTGACATGAACCTCATCAACGACAATCGCCCACCAAGTTTTCATGGTAGGCTACACGTCTGAAGAAAGCATATTCCTTCTCGTTAAGTAACTAAGATTCAGTGCTACCAAACACTAACTTGAATTGGCCGTGGAGGATGTCTGTGTCCTTCATTCCTCCCAGCTACATTGCAGAGACTCCTAGCTTCCCCAGGAATACTAAAATATATTCGGATAAAACTTCAGCTCATCTCATCCGTGGAAGTCGCCATGTTGTTTAGATTGAACGCTAGCTTCTCGTTGCGGCACACCTAAACCCGCCTCAAAACCAAAGCTGATTGGACGTTCGTTTGGCGAACTGCTCCAAATTTTCTTTATCGGAGAGATGCCAGACTGATCTGCGAGTGAAAATCTGAAACTCGTGAGATCAGGATGGTCTCACGAGGCTAGAGTTGGACTGCTTCCAGACAAAAGCTGCAGCGTGCAGGGCACACTTTCCATGCTGGAATAAGGCATGATGGGTCTGGGGGGATTGAATCCAGGGATTTGAGGCCATGAGTGAAAAGAAGCTTCCGGGTTTCATTGACTGACTCGACACCTCAGTTCTTACTATACATGAGTACAGTCCAGCGTTTGAGAACTTGCATGTGCACTGATTCCAGTGTGAGGCTGGTTGGGTCTTGGGTGATCAGAATGAGGGTGCCGGTGACTTCTGGTTAAGCTGCCCACGCATTCCATGCTTTTTTTTGCCAATTCCATACATTGCTGATACAATGTCACATCATGTGAACGCGTGGAAGAGGGGCAGTGCTTGAAATTTTTGATGTCCCAGCATTTCTGAGATCTGGTGGATTGGAATATCTTTATATGCCTTCCCTGATCCAAATCCAATCCACAGCTCTGAGAGGCCTCAAGTCCCTGGATTCAATCCCCCCGACCCATCATGCCTTATTCCAGCGTGGAAAGCGTGCCCTGCACACTGCAGCTTTTGTCTGGAAGCAATCCCTCTCCAAAACTCCAGAGATTCCAGACCCCAGTGAGTGGGGTTGAGAATGGAATGACAGAACCAAAGTCTGGGTGCCATATTGGACAGATCTGGAAGATGCCAGCAAGGGATGCTCACTCCTCCTCAACTGTGGCTGTGTGGTTGCCTGTAAGGCCACTGAGCTGGACTTTGCTGTACCACATTGTGCAAGTGTGAGGGAGGCTGTACTAATAATGATGAAGAGTGAAACCAAAAATCTTTGAATAAATACATGATGTTTAAGCAAAGTCCTTTTAGGCAAGTCCCTCCACTCTGCGGCCATATTGCAACGCTTTTTGGGCACTCATCGGGCATCCATTTCGGCAGAAATGCGCGCACGCAAGGCTTCACCACACCAATCTTGCTCCAGCGGTGAGATCACAACACATGATTGGCACGATGTCTTCACAACACACCACATTATTGGCTCAATGTATTCACAACACAGCACATGATTGGCTCAATGTATTCACATGTCAACATTTTGCCGCGGAAGGGGTGTGATTTGCGTAGACAACTGCCATATTGCTGTTACAAACTAAGCTCATGTAGCCTAGAAATTTAGACGCACCCTAGCGGCAGCAAATTACATGTTACGTGTCTCCTCATTAGAAAGTCTATGGTTTAAGTATGAATTGTTTTTTTTGTGTTATTTGACTAAAATATAATATTGATCCTTAACATGGTGAAAAGCCTAATATACTGTAACTTTTCACTGTAGCATAGTTCTGAATTTGTGTTCTAGGGACCTGAGTATTATTTCAATGTGAGTTTTTCAGAGATATTGACAGTTTATGAGCTAAATATGACTATGATACTAGATTTAAATGGACTTAAAATAAGAAGAACATATCCAAAATTGGATTCCTTGTATCAAACAAAGTAGAGAAAATACATTATACAACAATTTAAGACTAAAGGAAACTGAGATATAACCTTTTCTCTTTTCGGCGGGGGCCATTTTGGATTTTATGGATAACTGCCACTAGGGGGGCCACCCCAACTTGTATCCATGGATTTTTTAAAACCTTAGGCCTATACCTAACACCCTGCCAAAAATCAAAAACTTATCCAGAAGTGCCCAATCTTCATGATTTTTCACATATTCCTTCCCAGCTAGGAAGAGACAGGTAACAGAAGAGATTTTGGTGGTGGATGAGGTTTTAGTTGGTGGTCTCCTTTTGTTGGTTTCTTTCCTCAAGCCCCCCTCTCTCTCTCCGTTTCCCCCATCTGACCTCTGCGGTCCTCTGTGGCGCTCCTTGATCGTGTGTATTTTATCAATATTTTGTCTTCACCACTTACTCCTCATGCTGCATCAGCACACTTGCTTTTACACACTGGGAGACGCTCAGGTAATCCCTTTACTATGGACGTCACACTTTTCTGTTTGGCTTCTGTTTTCATTCTGTTTCTGTCTCTTCTTTTTGGTTTGGTTTGGTTTTGTGTGTGGAGGAGGCAAGAATGGGAGACTATGATTGTGCAAGTGTTGCAAGCAGGAAGCAGAATGAATTGCTCTTGCTGCCTTTTATTTTTCTCAGAGAGAAGTACACTCTGGAGCAGGAGATCAGGGAGACAGAGGAGGCCATCAGGCATAAGACCACTGAGGTTCAGGTGAGAACACTGCATTCCTTCTACACACAAAACAGGCCTAGACTGTTACCTGAGTTATGTAGTTCTTAGGCGGGGATCACATCAGCCAGCGGCAAGTGGCAGCGGCAAGCGTAACGCAACGCTCAGACCATAATAAGTTTTATCTCGTTCCTAAGCAACACAAACGGTTTGTCAATTGAATACGCTCGCGTTACGCTTTGAAAGTTGAACCTAGTTCAACGCTCAGCTTGTTCAATGCTAGCGTTACGCCAGCGTTGCCACCGTTCCGCTGCCGAACCATAGAGAACAATAGGAAACCTGCCCCGCTGGCCAATATGATCCCCGCCTTATAGTAATTGTGTTTGATGATTACAGCGATTGTTTATAATTTGATTGATTTATGATATTCATTCATTATTACCAGTGTTGCCTTTAATGAAGTATTCTGTTGCCTAACTCCCCGGAAGTATGATTTAGTGATCAGAGACCAGAATTTTGGAGAGTGTTGGAACTAGAGTGTTGAAGAATACTTTTAAGTACTTTTGTTTGTATTGATTGAAGTTGCCCATGAGTGTGTTTGCATTACATATGTGTGTGTGTGTGTGTGTGTGTGTGTGTATGTGTCCCAGGAGATGCAGAACGACCTGGACCGCGAGACGTGCAGCCTGCAGGAGCTGGAGGCCCAGAAGCAGGACGCTCAGGACCGTCTGGAGGAGATGGACCAGCAGAAGGCCAAGCTGGAGGACATGCTCAATGACGTGCGACAGAAGTGCCAGGAGGAGTCTCAGATGGTGAGGCTGGCAGTTTGGCGTAATGGCTGCCGTTACCTTAGCGTGTCCAACACTGATGTTTCTAGTTGGTTTTCAATCTTTGGATGACTAACAAAAAAACTTTAGGATTGATTTGATTCACTTAGTAATGAAATGATTCAAGGATTAAAGTTCTCCGTCGTACGACGGATTTCCGTCAATTTGATTTTAGAAATGTCATATTTGAGATCGATGCAGATCCGATGAGAAAAAAAATAGGAGGGGGGGGGGCTATCACCTTTTCTTTTCCTTTTTTTAAGGCAACTACAAATATTAGGTCTGATGAATTAATGTGTGTGATGGTAAATGTTTAAAGACCTAATAGTGTTCTTGAGAACTTTCTGTGTCTCAATCAGTGACGGCTCAAGAAGATAGCCTAGCCTACCTCAGCCATGAGTTCCGCTTTGTTTATGTTGTAGCTACACGCTTGTCTCATTGGCCTGGGGCGTTTGCTTAAAAAAAAGAACACATATGGAGGACTAATAACGGTCTAAAAGTTGGATTATAGTGACACAATCGAGACAGCTGATGAGGTTGGCAAATCAGTTTAACTTTTTTGGATATGATATTGTGAGCTCTATGTGCGAATTCGGAGAAGAAGTGTAGGCTGTGTATTTTCCGTGCATCAATGTAGACAATTTCTTACTACCGCGAACTCTTGTCAGGGGAGGTCATTCATTTTGGGTGTCACCTATGACTTGAACAGATAGCCTGCTAGGCCACCCCATGTAGGCTACTATTATTGTTACAGTTTTTAATCAATGCAACTAACATTATGTGTAAAGCGACGCAATATAAACCGTATGCAATGTATTATCCCGTCTGTTATGACATGTACAACAATGTTTTTCACAATTTGCGACGGAAGGTTTTGACTGAGCGTGTTAACATAAAATAATAATAATATTGTCATCATCGCGAACTGTTTAGTAAGGGGGTCAGTCGTGTTTGTGACGCACAGACAGCCTTGTAGCCTATTTTGCTTTAGGCCTCACTTTTAACGACAATAGGTTGTGAGTGTATGTTGACAAAAAATAACCATGCAATCAAAATAGTCAACTTAAAACTTTGCTATCAAATATTATTAATTTATAGCACAAAACCATAACCAGTATGCCTACCAGAACCTCGCATATTAGCGTCATTTGTGTGCGTCTATTTGGCAAGGCCACTAGCTGTCATGGATGCGTTGTTGCTAAAGGAAGGCAGGTGTCAAAAGTTAAAAAATAAATGGAGATGGGCAGCTGTTGGAAATGGGGGAGAACTAACAAGCCATGGTGTAAAGAAATGAAAGTGCCAGGGGCAGTGTTTGGCAAGTTACTTCAAAATCGTAATGTATTACTTATTACTGTCATTTCAAAGTAATTGGTTACATTATAATATTACTGTCTCTGAATTGTAAGGCATTACACTACTATTGTATTACTTTTAAGTTACTTTTACCAAAATATCTAGAAATATGGATTTGGAATTCTAAATGCAGTTTATTATGCTCAATGCAGCTCATTCCTTCTAATGGAGGGCAATGGGGTATAACATAATGACTGAGCTAGGCTTAAGGCTAACAACAGTAGAATGCAATAGGCGCAGTGATGGCTCATGATGCAAAAGATGTAGGCTAATCTGCCTGTTCCCAGGGATGGGTAGTATTTCTGAAACATGTAATATGTATTTCAAATACAAAATAGTATTTTGTCATTTGTATTTTATTGGGTTGAAGGAAATGGCTCTGTATTTTGTATCAAAATACTTTATTGGTGTGTATTTTTGTATTTTAGAAATACTGCAAAATAATATATGTGAAACACACTAAAAAAAGTAGACACTACACACAGGTGTAATGAATAATTGGTAATTAGGCAACAATGGTTTATTTTTATCGCAATCAGCTAATGTGAGAACAGCTGTGTTCAAAGACACTAACAGCTTTTCAGTGACGGCTATTGTTGAAGCATCAGCTCTGGTTTGAAGCATCAGCTCTGGTCTGAAGCACTGGTGTGAAGTCGTACGCAAGTAAAGATGAGCAAGTTTACCTGTGCAAGTTCACATAAGGACACCGACAAAGGCAACCATGTCCTATTGTCTCCATGCCAATCTTTAACAGAAAAAATGTCAGATATCTCAATGAACCACAATGACATCAATAGATGGTAAGGTGTTGAGTGTGTTTGAATTCCCTTTCTTGTAGCATCCATTTCTGCATTCTACAGTGGGGACAAGTTCACCTTGTTTAATTAAATAACAATTCTATTTCCTTATTAGCTGCATACTTGAGGTTGGAGATATTAAGGCATATCAAGTTTTTCACATACTGGAACTTCAAGATACATAGCCTTATGATTTTCTTATTCAGTTCTGCACTGGACTTGAATTACGACACGCTAACCATCGCAAAGTGTTCTGATGCTGGGAACAGGCAGGAATTGGCAAAAATACATCAGAATGTATTTCAAAATAAAATACCTAATACCCTCATTTTTAATGTATCAAAATAAACTACAAAATACAGTAACCATATTATGTATCAAAATAAAATACTGTATTTTTGTATTTAGAAAATACTCAAAATACTTTTTTCAAGGAAGTATGAAAGCACTGCAAAAAAAGCTTTTTAATATCCCAAACATTTAGCCTATTAAAACTATATAGTAAAAAACAATACAATTTGGCCCGTCATACCAAATAGTATACCGTATGCAAGTTCATGTAGTGTGATCAGAAGAATAATTCAAGAATTTACATTTACATTTAGTCATCTAGCTGATGCTTATCCAAAACGACTGACAGAGCTTTCAATTAACCACATTATAATCAATAGGCCAAAATCATAATTGTGTATCTGTGCCGAATTTCGTAATTCAAGTCCAGTGCAGAACTGAATAAGAAAATCATAAGGCTATGTATCTTGAAGTTCCAGTATGTGAGAAACTTGATATGCCTTAATATCTCCAACCTCAAGTATGCAGCTAATAAGGAAATAGAATTGTTATTTTATTAAACAAGATGAACTTGTCCCCACTGTAGAATGCAGAAATGGATGCTACAAGGAAGGGGATTCAAACACACTCAACACCTTACCATCTATTGATGTCATTGTGGTTAATTGAGATATCTTTTCTGTTAATGATTGGCATGGAGACAAATGGCGTTTTACAAACGGAAGTTCGGGAGGAGCGTGACGGAATTTGCCATGCCTCCTTCAATCAGTCAGGTTATTTATTTGCATTCTACCTGCCGAAGTTACAGCATCGGTGTTACTCCGCTCGCAACCCACCACCTCCCCTTACGCCTCCCGTCTTCCATGTTTAAAGGATAAGGGGGTGTATGGCGGAATCCTACCCGACTCCTGCCTGCGCAGTCGACTCTGGCACGATTCCGCGAAGCCCTTCAGGACCATGGCCAGAGACCTCGCCAAACATGCTTTTCTATCATGCTTTTATGTATTATGCTTTTATGTTTTTATGCAAATTCAGGAATGTGAACTAGTGAATAGGACATGGTTGCCTTTGTCGGTGTCCTTATGTGAACTTGCACAGGTAAACTTGCTCATCTTTACTTGCGTACGACTTCACACCAGTGCTTCAGACCAGAGTTGATGCTTCAACAATTCATGGGTTTCATCAGGTCCCTTTCCACAGGTGTATACAATCATGCACCTTGATTATGAATGCAGACTGCATGGTGCTTGATTAATACACCTGTGTAAAGGGACCTGATGAAACCCATGAATAGCCGTCACTGAAAAGCTGTTAGTGTCTTTGAACACAGCTGTTCTCACATTAGCTGATTGCGATAAAAATAAACCATTGTTGCCTAATTACCAATTATTCATTACACCTGTGTGTAGTATCTACTTTTTTAGTGTGTTTCACATATATTATTTTGCAGTATTTCTAAAATACAAAAATACACACCAATAAAGTATTTTGATACAAAATACAGAGCCATTTCCTTCAACCCAATAAAATACAAATGACAAAATACTATTTAGTGGGTTTGATCCAGCAAGCCCACTATTGTTCTTCTTAAGTTTTCTTATTAGTGGGTTTGATCCAGCAAGCCCACTATTGTTCTTCTTAAGTTTACTTTATTTATTTATTTATTATTCCTTTTCACCCACTTTTTGGCCGAACTACTGCTCCTAGACCGTTTGAGCTATCGACGCGGTTCGAACTCCAAAAATTCAGGCCCGAACCGGTGTAACTTGCTTGTTGATTTCGTGTCGCTGGCCCTTGTCGTTTTCGCAGTATTCCCGTTTTTCTGCGTTTTTTGGGCCCATTGAAATGAATGGCGGAATGTTCAGAATTCAAATTTCGATTGTGACATCACAGCTCTAATTGCTTAAGCTTGCACCTGGAAGAGTTCTAAGCCACCTGGCAGAGCTCTAATGGGCTGGGCTGGGCTGTCTGTGTATATGAAGGTGTATGCATGTAACTTTTGACCCGTATGTCCGATTTTCATAAATGAGGTACCGTTGGAATCCTTGGATGAGGCCGAGTTCCGTGCCCCAGATCAAACCCACTCTTGCAGTTCCTCGGAACCGCAATTCTAGTTATTATATCTTCCTATTCACCCACTTTTTGGCCGAACTACTGCTCCTAGACCGTTTGAGCTATCGACGCAGTTCGAACTCCAAAAATTCAGGCCCGAACCGGTGTAACTTGCTTGTTGCTTTCGTGTCGCTGGCCCTTGTCGTTTTCGCGGTATTCCCGTTTTTCTGCGTTTTTTGGGCCCATTGAAATGAATGGCGGAATGTTCAGAATTCAAATTTCGATTGTGACATCACAGCTCTAATTGCTTAAGCTTGCACCTGGAAGAGTTCTAAGCCACCTGGCAGAGCTATAATGGGCTGGGCTGGGCTGTCTGTGTATATGAAGGTGTGTGCATGTAACTTTTGACCCGTATGTCCGATTTTCATAAATGAGGTACCGTTGGAATCCTTGGATAAGGCCGAGTTCCATGCCCCTGATCAAACCCACTCTTGCAGTTCCTCGGAACCGCAATTCTAGTTAGTGGGTTTGATCCAGCAAGACCACAGCATGGCTGAAGCCATGCTGTGGGCTTGCGGAGCAAGCCCACTATTGTTCTTCTTAAGTTTACTTTATTTATTATTCCTTTTCACCCACTTTTTGGCCGAACTACTGCTCCTAGACCGTTTGAGCTATCGACGCGGTTCGAACTCCAAAAATTCAGGCCCGAACCGGTGTAACTTGCTTGTTAATTTCGTGTCGCTGGCCCTTGTCGTTTTCGCGGTATTCCCGTTTTTCTGCGTTTTTCGGCCCCATTGAAATGAATGGCGGAATGTTCAAGGATTCTAATTCGATTGTGACATCACAGCTCTAATTGCTTAAGCTTGCACCTGGAAGAGTTCTAAGCCACCTGGCAGAGCTCTGCTGGGCTGGGCTGTCTGTGTATATGAAGGTGTGTGCATGTAACTTTTGACGCGTATGTCCGATTTTCATGAATGAGGTACCGTTGGAATCCTTGAATGAAGCCCAGTTCAATGCCTTGCCAGCACTAAGTGTAAAGGTAATGTAAAAAAAGATGAGACAGAGCGCTGTCTCATCTTTTTTTTAAAGCCAAACCATGTTGATACAGGTCATTAAAAAATATATATATATATTTTCCAAATCCATTCAGCCCAGTTCAATGCCTTGCCAGCACTAAGTGTAAAGGTTCGCGCTGTCTCCTCTTTTTTTTAAAGCCAAACCATGTTCATATAGGTCATTAAAAAAATAAATAAATAAAGTATTTCACCAATCCATTCAGCCCAGTCCTATACCCAGCTAGCTCCATTTGAACTTAGTCATGTGTACAGTTGTATAGATTATTACATTGAGAAACACACTTACATACAGATATTATGCATATCCACGCAGCATTACTAATCAAGTTACTCATCGTCGCCCAGCAAGAAGTCCACAATCAATTCAATTGTCTTGCCACGATCTGTGGAGCTTACAGACAACGTTATATGACTATAAGTTCTGTATGCTATTTAAAGCCCACCTAACGCTGAGTCCCTTCTAGACGGTGTGTTGCAATGCATTCTGGGTGCTGTGCTGTGATTCGACGGCTCGTCACCTGACCCACCAAACAACAACTCTCTGGGATGTGGCAAATATCGCGTAAAAACCTTGTTGCCGGAACAACAGGGAAAAGGCAACAGGATAGCAGCACGAAAGATACACAGGATACACACGGAATTTTGATGGACGTCCTTATCAGTCTATAGTCTAACTTATAAACGTGTCGGGTCAACGTCAACGATAAGTAAGTTAGGCTAACGTAAACGTTAGCTATTTGCTGTTGTCATATGCTAGTGCTATATGCTTTAGGCTACGTGATGGCCATTTATCACACTAATTTTAGGTACTACTTTTACGAGGTCTGTAGTTCTGTCAAAATGTATCTTATCGTTGAACAGACTACAAGGTTATCTTCCTTAGACTTCGTAGATGTAGTTACTACAATTTGGAAGCGAATTTCGAAGTGTAAATATGGTTTTAGTGTGTAAACAGACCAACCGCGATTTTGCAATGAAGTGAATATGGAGCCTTTTATGTAGGACTACTAGGCTACTTTCACGAAGTCTGTAGTTCTGTCAAAATTGATCTTATCTATGAACAGACTACATGGTTATCTTCTTTAGACTTTGTAGATGTAGTTATTACAGTTTGGAAGCGAAATTCGAAGTGCAAATATGGTTTAAATGTGTAAACAAGACGCCTGATGTTTAATATGTTAATGAATGGGCACAGTATTATTGTGTACAGTAATGGGCTATCAGTAGTATGTAAACAGTTCATGTGTTATGTGATTTACATAAACTAACAACAGAAATGTTAAAAGCTGGTATTGTGTTTCCTGAATTCTTACATTCAGGCATTCAAATGAAATGTAATTAAATAGCATATCAATCATGCAACAATGCAAAAACAATGAAACTAGTGTAGGCCTAATTATATTTTACATTAGTAAAGCAGTACTCTGATGTGCATGCTTTCACAAACTTTTGTAAACAATCTTAGCACTTTAAACATTGACTGTTTTGAAGTGCATGTAGGCAATATAGTATAAAAATAATAATTGTGATATCATTACAATTTGATAGGGGTTGGGAGGAGGGGGTGGGTTCATGTAGGTGGGCCCTATGACCCCAAAGTATGCCTTGACTGGGCCTCAGGTCAAAGAAGTTTGAGAAATGCTGATGTAGACAACAAAGCAGCAAGGAGGCGTCGTGTGATCATTTAAACAAGTTTTATGACAAGGTCGATGAGGGTGGGAAAAATCGTACATTTCTGTGCAAACTTTGCCCGCACTTCAGTCACATTGTCTTTTAAGAAAATGCAGTCCTTTTTTCGGTTCCAGCAGCCAACAACCTCAGAACTGACCCTTCAGGCCTCTCAGCAGGCGCTGGCCTTTAACCGCAGCCAGAAGAGAGTCAGCAGAAATTTGATTGCCTTTAAAAAATCTGACTTCTTAAAAAATCTTAAACTGGCTGCATTACGTGATTATTTCTGAGATTCTGATACGTTTTTAACCATGACCTATACACAGTTCTGGTTTGAAAATGTATCTCTTAAAATAATCACTTTATGCAGTCAGCTTAAGATGGCTTACTAGCAACTAACTAATTACCCTAGCAACAACCTAGAAACCACCCCTGTAATGTCAACCTAGCGACCACCATAGCAACCAGCATAGCAACCATGTTATTTATGCGTTTTAGCTTATTGGATGTTGCGTTAATGCAGACAACTTTTGATCCGTGTGCCCGATTTTCATAAATGAGGTACCGTTGGAATCCTTGGATGAGGCCGAGTTCCGTGCCACTGATCAAACCCACTCTTGCAGTTCCTCGGAACCGCAATTCTAGTTTATTTATTATTCCTTTTCACCCACTTTTTGGCCGAACTACTGCTCCTAGACCGTTTGAGCTATCAACGCGGTTCGAACTCCAAAAATTCAGGCCCGAACCGGTGTAACTTGCTTGTTAATTTCGTGTCGCTGGCCCTTGTCGTTTTCGCGGTATTCCCGTTTTTCTGCGTTTTTTGGGCCCATTGAAATGAATGGCGGAATGTTCAGAATTCAAATTTCGATTGTGACATCACAGCTCTAATTGCTTAAGCTTGCACCTGGAAGAGTTCTAAGCCACCTGGCAGAGCTCTAATGGGCTGGGCTGGGCTGTCTGTGTATATGAAGGTGTGTTCATGTAACTTTTGACCCGTATGTCCGATTTTCATAAATGAGGTACCGTTGGAATCCTTGGATGAGGCCGAGTTCCATGCTCCTGATCAAACCCACTCTTGCAGTTCCTCGGAACCGCAATTCTAGTTTGTATTTGAAATACAAATACATATTACATGTTTCAGAAATACTACCCATCCCTGGGAACAGGCAGATTAGCCTACATCTTTATAGTTGACCATATGATGACATACTTAGGTTAATACTGTATTTCACCAGTTAGGGCACCAAAATGGCCAGCAGCGGCACTGTGTAGCCTATCTTGACAAGTTTTGGGTTACAACATACAGGTAGTGGGCTCTCTGTTGATTTTAATGAGTAGGCCTAAGCCTAAAGTTACAGCATTTCTATCACAATTGCAGGGGCGGAGCTACGTAGTGGCCAGGGGGGGCCACGGCCACCACTGGTCAAAGCTTGGCCACCCTGCTGGCTCCCCCAGCTCCGTTCAGTGAAAAGTGAAAAAAAAAGAATTGCTGCCGTTTTCGACAACACTTTGCAAAGCAGGAACTGAACCAATTACTGCACTCTATCTACGACCATTGGCCCAGTCAGGAAGTGTAGCCTACGGTTCTGATCACATCGTGAGTAGGCTAGGCCTAGTGCAGCAGCAGCAGCAGCGGGACAATTCAAGTCATCTGTTAAAAACACTTGACAGTAGACTAGGCTAACCTACTACTTAACCTCAGTAACAGGTGAGTTGATGAGTTGGAACATTAATGCTAATAAGATGTTAGAATGTGTCACGAATCATAGCCAAGTGAGCTGCGTTGGGCTGTCCTTGTTAGGTAGCCTAGGCTCTGACATTGATGTGTGGGGCTGATCAAAAATAATCGGATGCCTGCGGGAACGCTGTTACAAGAATATTTCGATAAAATTCGGGTTAAATGCAAGCATATTAGGAACATATCTCCAGATGGCTCCAGGTAGGCTAATAGGGCCTAGCCTAGGCTACTTTATAAATACATAATTTGCTGACTGCGTGTGGTTCTTGCCATAGCTGGTCAGGCACAGGCAGGCTGCTTTGCCTGAATTCTTTGTTACATTGCTCCGGAACTCCGGAAAATAAATATCATGTAATTAAATAAAATTGATTCATATTTACAGTTCACCTGCGCACCCATTATACTCTCGTTTGAATTACTCGCGAACCCGTGGTCGCATAGATATGGCACGCATGTTAGGTGAAAGAGGAGACACAGAGCTATCATTTGATACCAAGTGCATCCGTCTGGGTTATAAAACAGACGAAATGACATCAAAATAATAACTTCATACAGCTCGACTTACCCCACGTTTTTGTGTGTTGTGGTGGCAAAGCATGTTCATAATCCAACGCTATCATGTGTTTCTCTATGGCAAAGCATGTTCATAATCCGGTTTTGAGATCCTAGCAAATTCCTGCATGGCATCCAATTCGAGACTCACATTGCATCCCAATTTATTCGACAAAGAAACACCTTTTTGCCTTCACTTTGTTCATGACAATGCAGTAAAAAGTTGTTTTAGAATCATCATGAGTGTTCACAAAGAACATGCAAACTCGGGTTCAGTCAGGTCAGATCAGTTCGTGTCACAGATATGGAGCGCAGAAAGGGCATTTTTCATTACTGTGTCAATGGCACTTACAATGACCAGGATAACTGCTTATAACTAAAGGTAGTGAGAATGGCCAAAAATAGAGTAGCCATAGGGCTAAATAAAAAAAAAATGGCATTTATTTCCATAAGGCACACACCACATATTTTTCACATTTGCTCAGCCCCAGAGAATCCCTCCACCATGGCAATGATATTGCCAGATTCAGAACAGTCTGCCCTATGCACACATGTGCCAGCTTGCAGTGGTGAGATACATATCAAAATATAAGAATTTATATAATACACTATTTGTATTTTTATTATTTAAAAATCTAAATGAAATCAATGCAAGTATTAATACATGAAATAGTGGCAGATCTGGGTAGCCTAGACTATAAAAAACAATATATAGCATGTGTGTATGGCACTTACATTGACCAGGATAAATGTTTCTAAGGTAGTGAAAAAGCCCTTAAAACAGTCTAGGGTTCTAAGGGTTAATTTCTTAATTCAGAGCCATGTTACTTACAGCCAAGTACTTGGAGTGGATATCAGAAAGAAATATAGTTTGGCCATCAGTATGAGATCAAATATATACATACAATATTTGTAGTGTTTATTATTGTTCTTTGAGTTAACATCATTTGAATAAAACTGATTAAGTAAGGTGCATTATCATAATATTTTTTATTGGCATTGACCTATTTATGGAAAATATGTTGGAGTGGCCAACAAACTGACCTGTGTATCAGTGTTGGCTTTGCACAATTTATTGCCATTATTAAAATAGGCTATCCTAATCTTCAAAACTTTTTGAGTAGTTTTCAAATAGTAGTTTTGATTCCCAAGTGCCACCCCAATAAAAAGTCTGGACCCAGCTGGCCCCCCCTATAAAATAATCCTGGCTACGCCCCTGCACAATTGACCAGACTTCGACCTTTTGTCTGCTTTTAACAAAATTCTGACTATGATTGTTTCTTGTATTGCATCATGAGCCATCACTGCGCCTATTGCATTCTACTGTTGTTAGCCTTAAGCCTAGCTCAGTCATTATGTTATACCACATTGCCCTCCATTAGAAGTGCAATGAGCTGCATTGAGCATAATAAACTGCATTTAGAATTCCAAATCCATATTTCTAGATATTTTGGTAAAAGTAACTTAAAAGTAATACAATAGTAGTGTAATGCCTTACAATTCAGAGACAGTAATATTATAATGTAACAAATTACTTTGACGATTTTGAAGTAACTTGCCCAACACTGCCTGTAGGTGGCATTAATTATATAGTAAGTGTACCCTGTAGCCTCGTTTTGGTTTAAACAATGGCCGCCGCCGTGTGAATAAGGCGAATACTCACCTTTACTTTGCTGTTTGCATCTTTTTGTACATTAAAAACCAATAGGTCGCGACCGCAAAAGGGGTGCTATCTCTATAGGTAGATATGAAGAACGTATGACTTATGGCCTGAAAAAAGTTCAGTCAAACGATTTTTTTTCACTTTAATCCCTGAATGATTATGTAGCATGTGCATCTGTGTATTTATGAGCGCATCTAATATCCAGGATGCTAACGTAATATCCCAACTGTGTTCTCAATAAAGACCTTAAACGTCAAGAGGCTAATTCTGACCCAGGTCCTACTTTATTGTTAATCTCCCGCTCCTTCGCTTCTCCTCTGTGCCCTTCTTTCCATTCTCTTTTTACAACTCTATTCTCTTCCTCTCTCTTATTTCTCTGACATCTGTGCCTCTGCTCTGCTGTGTCTCTATCATCTCCCCCTATGGGGGCGGTAGATCTCCTCTCTGCAGACTCAGATCCACTCCCAGGAGTCGGACCTGCAGAGTCAGGAGGAGGAGCTGGACCGGGCCAAAGCGGAGCTGGGCCGTCTGCAGCAGGAGGAGAGCCAGCTGGAGCAGAGCCTCCAGGCCGGCAAGCTGCAGCTGGAGACCATAATCAAGTCCCTCAAGGCCACGCAGGACGAGATCAACCAGGTGAGCTGCGCCCAGGAGCAGAACCCTGCCGTGCTTGACCCTCAACGACCGAGCTCTGGCGGAAGACTGGCATTCGTGCCGATTAAGTGTAACAATTGAGATTTGCTTTGCATTATGAATCTCTCATCGACCTTTCCGTTATGAATGGTTGAGGAGAGATCACTAGAATTAATTGAATGGTCCCAATAGGGGGCGCCATTACAGCATGCAGTATTATCCCTTCTGATCAAGTTTGGTTAAGTACACTGATGCATGCTTTACTTGGTTATCAGTTTCCTGGAAGTGTGTGTTCACACATTGACCGCATAAGTTGACATACCTGCTCCCTCAAACCATTACGGTAAACACAACATATGTGGTGAAAGGCTTTTCATTTTTTTGTGGAAATGCTCATGCAGCTGAAAGCAAAATTAAATTCTGTTTGTTTGTATTCGAGAGCACAATAAGAGCACAATGCTCTCTTGTTTAGTATGTTTATTATGCCCTGACCTGGCTGTGGAAAATTCATAATGCTAAATTAGTCAATGGTGAATTAGACAGAACTTATCCTTGTCAGTGATTTTTAATGTGGTTGCCCATTTAATGTGTATTACACATTTAGCCAAATTCCTCTCTTATGCAGTCTTTGTGTACAAAAACTGTACATGAGCTGCACTGTGCAACTGAAGGTGTACCGGAGTGAAAATATCACCTTTATAGATAGATAGATACTTTATTGATGATCCCCAAGGGGAAATTCAAGGTCTCAGTAGCATACTGAAATCACACACAACATGCACTTACAGCAGAAAAAAGTGAAGTGAATAAAATTAGTGTGCAATTTTATGCAAATATTAAGCATTTGGATGGTCAGAATTCACATTGAAAAGCTGTAAATCCAGCTGATAAGGTGTCAGTCAGGACCAGAAAATGGGACATGGCCTCTATTACAACCTGCACCTTCATGCATGAGCAATTTGGTAATTTTCTCTGTCATATTGACCTTCACAGATGTTGAAGAGGATGCTATTGCTATTTATTGGAACTGGACACCCACTATTACAGTTTTGAAACATTGTGTTTTTCTTATCTGTCTTTTACTCATCATTATCAGCATGCTGAAGGCAGATAGTGTGTTATTATGAGACTGCGTTCGCCTATCAAACTTTCTCACGTTCGAGTGTTCCACACCCTTCCTGTTCCTTGGGTGGGGTACCCACTGTCAGTTTCTGAATTAGACCATCAGAAAATGTGCTTCTGCACTGCAGGCACGCTTTTTTGCACAAGTGAGAGACTTTTTTTGAACCAAGCAGAACCCAACTCACACATGCACACACGCCCTTTGCAAAATGACTATGCACTCTCTTAAGTGAGATGGAATACCTAAAGGAAGGCCGCTGACTAGAGATTTTCTTTTTTCGGCTGGCTGTGGCTTCATCATGAAACGGGTTCTCTCCCTTGTGAAGGCAGTAGCACTGACAACTTTTAATTGTAGAGATCCTCAGCAGACCCACACCTTGGAACTTACTTTCACCTGTTTTCTATGACAGCCGTCTCATATGATTGTAACACAGGAAGACCCGTGAAGTGTGAAGGGGTTTGACAGCCTGTTACCTGTCACACAGTCAGTCCTAGTTTCAAGTCATTTGACCCTGTCATACAAAAAAAAGCTCTCTTTAGTTTTGAAAGTAAAGAGATCCAGCAATGGTTTGAGGTTGATGTTTGTGAAGCATTGAGGCCTGTAGAACTCTGTTATGATATGGCACACTTGATCATTAAGGTCAAACGGGCAGATGGCTTTGCTGTGAAGTAATTTCATCAGCCTTCACTCACTTGGGGGTAGTGCTGAAAAAGCCTCTTGTATCACCTGAGAAGCCATTCTATTTGTTACATTTAAGGAGAGAAGCTGAACTCTTGATGATCTTTTAGAGGTTTTGCTAGTTGTAATAGTAAATTATGAATACATAGATATGACTGTAGTAAACACATATTATGCATTTTCTTTCCAGTCTTTTCTTTAATTTTCTTTAAGTATTTTCGAAAGATGTGTCCTTCAGTTCAGTGTAGATAATAGGAGTTTGATGTTTGTTTGTTTGTTTATTTATTTAAAGGGACAGTGTATAGTAATGAACATGCTCATTAGCAAAAGACATGTATATGCATCATGTTTCATATGTATTCAACAACAACTTTGCGGCATTGCAAAAAACTGTTGCAGTCATGACTTGCGGGTTTCAGGCAGACTTAAGACTCCTGTCTGCTAAGGAAGGTCATTGCTAAGACTGTGTTATATGCAACTTTTGTTGTTTAGGCTCGCAGCAAGCTCTCCCAGATACAAGACAATCAACAGGAGATGACCAAGAGCATCGAGCAGTACAACAGCACCCTGAACGGCACCCACGGAGGTAGCATGACCAACCTGGCAGACATGAGCGAAGGCTTCCCCGAGAAGGAGAACGGTGGCTTCGGTGCCATGGTAAGTTGAATCTCCTTGTGACCTTGAACAGGGTAGTTCAGTGCAGGATGCTACTTGGCCCTGGGGTGACCTCTGTGCTTGCTGCGCATTGCATCCGCAGAGTAGCGGGCGGAGGAAGGACAAGAGGGCACCGAAAGCGAAGCATAGCAGTGTGATGCCAAGAATAAGCATCACGCCTGTCATCACGCCTGACTTGTTTTCATGTTTATATGCTGTGAACTCACAACTTAACCATTATTACATGACGTATGCTACCATTGATTCTAATTTCTAAAGCTCAATGTTGGCTCTGTTCTGTATCTTTGTGCAAGTCTTGTGCATTATCTTTTGAGTTTATCTAGACACAGCAAAGATTAGGAACGCGGCTAGAGTTCATGTGGAGAGATTGGATTTGGTTGCATATGTTTGCTGACTGTTTTGGACAAGATTCACTTGGTTAGAATGAAAATGTCAAAACCAAAAGTTGTGGGTATATGTGTATACTAATGAACTCCAGAAGTTGTGAACACATTGCATGTCATGTCTTGAGCCTCTTGTGAAAATACCATGAAATTCACCTGTGAGGTAAATTGGTCCCAGCTGCTGAGATTGCTGCATAAAGTGAGAAGATTATCAGGATATTTATGTAAAACATTTTCCAGTGCAGGTATTATTTCCTTCATTTAATTTGCTCCATTTTTAAGGGGCTCTTGGTCACCCTTGCAGGCAATTACTATGGGGATTTTGATCTTTCCGTTCTCTTCCTGCCTATCTTGTACAACTAACACATAACGTGCGGTTCATTAGGCTCATTGGGACTGAGGCAGGGTTACTTAATCTGCTTGTGCTTTTATTATTTCAGTCTTTATTACCGGTGCGTTTCCAGAGGATTCCACGCTCCAGTCGTTCGTGCACTTGGTTCATTTCACGGCAGAGTTGTGTCATGGCAGGGAGCTGGGATTAGGGTCAGGGTTCTTATTGAAATGAGAGCGCCGCTTTAATGAAACGCAACACGCCACGTTTTCATGGCGAGTAGCGAGGGCTGCCTGGCATGTTGAAGCCACGTTCAGGGCTTGGACTAGGATGGTGTGTGTGTGTGTGTGTGTGTTTGGGGGCGGGGGGGGGGGGTTAGACACCCGACACCCCTAGAGATCGACGGAGACTGTTTCTTATTGAGCGGCCTTTTCATTTGGACCAGCTGAGTCTAATGGGCCCACTCAGACTGAGAACTGCAAATTGCAGGAGAATGAAAATTGCCTGCACGTTATTAAACTGAAATCTAACCCGAAGGGCTCGCTGGTTGGTGTTCTGATTCAGACGGACATTCCTGCCACACTTTCCTCAGACTTGCGCCGCTCTACATCAACTGAAGTGGCCCATTATTGGAATAATTTCCCACCAAAATATTTTGTTTTTGAACGTAGACGTTGTTTGTCAGCTGGAGGTATTTTTGGCAGACTGAATGAACAGTTCGGAATGAAGCTGAAACTGTTTCTGGTAATGCATTCCTGGAAGGCAAATTGTATCAGATGAATGTAAATAAACTGGGTTTTCAGCCCAGACTTAACAAATGGCCTTGCCTCTTTTTGTAGGAGGACCCTTTCAAGGTGAAGACATCTGTGTTCAATAGCAACCACCAGGAGATGCACACAGACCCCTTCCACTCAGAGGACCCCTTCAAAACAGATCCTTTCAAAGGTGCTGCGCTCTCCGATCTCTATATTCTTCCCTCTCTCTTCCTCTTCCCATTCTGTCTCTCCCTCCACTAAATTTCCCTTGTGCCTCTTCATCTTTCTCCTTGTATCTGCAAAAATCATAAGAGGCATCCAGGGACGTGACTGTCTGTGTGTTTGTAGACCTCAGCCTTACTGACTGCTGTCCTGTGTGTGTTTGTTTGAGCCCCCCCCCCCCTTCCCATACTTGCATGAGTTGACTTGGATTCTATAACCACTTGGCAACAGGCCCCTTCAATACAAAATGTAGAGATATGAATATCTATTTCCCCCAAATGGTTTTGGTTCTCTTGGAATTCGGCTTTCCCTTTGTCCTCTGGCATGGCTACTGATACCTACTCTCCCGTGCTTTTTCTGGCCGCCTTCTCATAGGAGACCCTTTCCAGAATGATCCCTTTGCAAAGCAGCCACCCACCACCACAGGTATTTATGCACAATTATTCAGAAATATCTCTTGCTCAGCCCGAGGTGGAATGCAGTTTTCCGCTTCTTCAGCATGAGTGCGCTTTCCTCTGACATGCACTGCAGATGACCTGATGCTGCAAGGTTCAGTAACATTGTCCATCAACTTCCCTCTTTGTAATATTGGAGATTTCGGTTCCCCAAACTGTATAATATGAGGACTCTGTATGAATAACTGATAATCAACATTAGAAAAAAAAAAAAAAAACACATTAGCAAAGTGGATAATTCCATGTCGAGGTGATGTCATTGATATGTTGAACATGCTATCCCTTTTGAAGTAGAAATACCATGGGCCTTTATGTGAGGTTTGTTGATAAATGGTCACATGAGTCATTTGCATCTGTTTGTTAGATCTCTTGTTTAGAATTGTGATATCATTCTCTATGAAAGAGAAATCAAATAAAACACTAAAATCTAAAAAAACAACAACTAAAAACTAAAATATCATCTCTTTCCACCTAGATCCTTTTGGAGGAGACCCTTTCAAAGAGAGTGATCCCTTCAAGACTACATCGGAGGACTTCTTTAAGAAGCCAGCTAAGGTGGATCCTTTTGGTACCTCCGATCCTTTCAGCAAAAGTGCCACGCTTCCAACAAAGGTACTAATGAACTTTGTACTCTGTGCCCCTTGTTGTGGTGCAGTATTGCAGTTGTTGACATGTTTGTGATTGCTGAACTGTATATTTCTGTGTTATGACCGTTTGACTGTGTTTGCCTTTGTCAGCAGGCATGCCACTTCACAAGCAATGACCCCTTCACCTCTACCAGTCCCAAATTAAAAGGCCCAGGTACAGTTTTGTTTGCTTTCACACTGGGCATGTTCAGTGGTTGCTCACCATATAATTGTATCCTGGTCTGCCTCAAGGAAGTTTTCATGGTTCTCATTCAGTCTCAGTCAAGCTTGTCAAATTAATGGTAGTGCCTGTTTCACTTGCTCTGTGGACCACTCCTGTGATAGATACCACTAATTACAGTGTAGATTATCTAAAATAAAAGGTTATGTTAAAAAATGTTAGTGTATAAGAGGAAATTCTCTGTGAGTTGTCTGCATGCCTCATGCATCAGGAGTGCCTCTCCTTTGAAGGAAATCAGTAGGCATGCAATTTTGACAGTTGATCATTTCCTGTTCTCACCTTTCAAACTTTCAAACCAAGCTATTATTGCCAGAGGCATTAGTTTTCTATTGTATTAGAGATTAGACCCAAAAGGCTGCATTACGCACCACTTTCAGATCACAGATGACGTGTTCTTCTGGATTCTGCATGTGGTGCTGCTACTTTCAGTTAAGCTGCTGCTAACAACTGCCACCCACACTTGTCAGTTGTCTTTCATCTTCAGTATGATTGATGAACCAGTAGTAATGTGATTGTTCTGTATTCAGTGTAATTGGTGCTGTAATTGTAAAACAGTTATCATTTATGTTCCTGTTCAGTGCAGGCAAAACGACTAGTTCCATCAACAAGGCTCAGACAGTGAGGCCTTAATGCAGCGGCTATGGTCTGTAAATCATTTTCTTCAAAAACTCTCTGTAATGTGTTTGCTTCATTTTTTTGAGCATTCTGAGAGTTTCTGGTTGAAATGGTGTAGTTAATGATAAAGAAGATGACCAGATATCGCAGAAATTAGATTAGATTAGATTCAACTTTATTGTCATTGTGCAGAATACAATACAAAGACAACAAAATGCTGTTTTGCGTCTAACCAGAAGTGCAAAAAAATCTGAAAAGTGCAATGTGATATACAACGTATAGGCAGGTGGTGCAGCGGTAGAAGTTCACCAGGATCTGAGGAGACAGGTGGACTTTCCTTAGTCTCTTTAGAAAGAAGAGATGCTGGTGAGCCTTCTTGATCAAAGTAGAGGTGTTGATGGTCCAAGAGAGGTCCTCAGACATGTGGACACCTAGAAACTTGAAGCTGGTGACACGCTCCACTTCAGTCCCGTTGATGAGAATGGGTGTGAGTGTACTAGCTTTAGACTTCCTGAAGTCCACAATGAGCTTTTTGGTCTTCTTAGTGTTGAGAGCCAGGTTGTTGTCAATGCACCACAATATTAGGTGCTGGACCTCCTCCCTGTAGGCCGTCTCATCGTTGTTGCTGATGAGACCAATCACCGTAGTGTCATCTGCAAACTTGACAATGGTGTTAGAGCCATGTACAGGTGTGCAGTCGTGGGTGAAGAGGGAGTAAAGGAGAGGGCTTAGCACACATCCCTGTGGTACACCGGTGTTCAGGGTGATGGTTGAGGAGGTGTAATTATATAACCTAACAGACTGAGGTCTGTTGGTTAGGAAGTCAAGAATCCAGTTACAGAGAGAGGCATTGATGCCCAGTTCACTGAGTTTGGTAACCAGTTTGGAGGGGATGATGGTATTGAATGCTGAACTAAAGTCAATGAACAGCATTCTCACATAGGTGTTGCTATTGTCAAGGTGGGAGAGGGCAGAGTGAAGTGCTGTAAAGATGGCATCCTCCGTGCTCCTGTTCTGACGGTAGGCAAATTGGAAGGGGTCCAGTGAGAGTGGTAAGCAGGTCTTGAGATGGACCAGGACCAGCCTCTCGAAGCACTTCATGATGATGGGGGTGAGTGCAACTGGACGGAAGTCATTAAGGAGAGTGTGAGTGGCTGGTGATCTGCAGAGACCACAGCCTTGATGGCCACCTCATTGTTGTCCCTATCAAAGCGGCCATAGAAGTGGTTCAGCTCATCAGGCAAGGAGGTGTCGACAGGGGAGTTAGTAGTTTAGTAATCTGTGATGGCCTGGATGAATGAACTAGCCTGGCTAGCGCCACCACTTCTCAATAAGACGTGGTCTGGGAACCAAGCGTTCATTTTCTCGTATTTGAAAAAAATGCCCAGATCCTTTTATTGGGTGCCACGGATGTCTGTCAAATGCGTCTGTGCATAGCTCATCATTGTCTTGCTTTCCCCCTTGTTCTGTGATTGGTCTATCTCAGGCGAACATTTGCTCCATGGTCTCCAGGCTGCCTTAGCAGCGTGAATCAAATCGTGCGCAAGGCAGCATGGGAACACCCAGGCTATGAATGAACATTATGACTGATGAAATAAATTACTGTCATGTTGTTTTAATAAACCATTCTTGGTATACATTTAACAAGTCAGCATTATTATAGCACATCAATTCAGAATTAAGTCTTTTCTGTAGGCTATACTGTATGTGTCATCGGTCCACCCTAAGCTAGGCCTACTGGATAAATTAACAGAATATCAAACAGTTTTCAGTAGCTTACCACTGTTGCAGATATCACATAGCTATCCCTTACATTTTTTTACATTTTCGCACATTCCAACATAAGGAAGCAGTATGGGAAAGCAGCTTCAAATGAGCGCTGTTCCTCAGCACCAGCCATCTTTTATATTTACAAAAACTGCTTCAATCTATCATCATCGTCTAAATCCCGCCTCAACGGTTGTGATTGGTGCCTGGATTTTGGAACATTGGAAATGGGCTTGAATTGACCTGCAGAGCAAATCCCAAATTTGCCGGAAGTTCGTCTGTGTTTTCCCAGGCTATACTGCAAGCCTGAAATTCACTTACGATATTGCTGATGCGCAATGGGAATAGTATTTTGAAAAGGTGTCAAATATTTTTTGTCGTTAATTGACTAAACTGTAATGGTGCGCCACTTACAGTATATGTAATATGTTTGTGTCGAACTCGAATTTGAAACATGGTCCACACACAAAAAAGCCTACTGTTGATTACTGTTAAAGACTGCATTCTGTACATTCAGTACACATCTGTATTAAACGTCCTGTTAACAATTCGGTACAAATATGTGTTTACAGTCCTATTTGCCACAGTTGAAGTACTTTTGTATGGTGAAGGAAGGGGTGGTTGCAGTGATCACTGTCAGATAGTTCTTGACTGTGATTATGAATATCGTAGAAAGAAATGCTACTGAAATTAATTTAAAATTCACTCTACACTCTGGCACAACAGGTTACAGCACCCGTACCATACTCGTTTCACATGCCCATAGGGACCCGGGGTTCGAGTCCCCGGGGTCATTTCCCATACAGGAGGCATACATATATCAACCCCTATGTTAAATTCCCATAGAGGCAGGCAGATTTTTATTTTTAAAGGCCAGTTATTTCATGGATCCAGGATACTATGCATCCTGATAAAGTTCCCTTGGTATTTGGAATTAAAAAAGCCTCACATCATCACATACCCTTCACCATACCTAGGTATGGTGTGATGTGATGATACCATACCTGGTTTTATTTCAGTAAGCCTATTAGCTGGTTTGATTTGCATTGCAATGCAAAAATTTGCTTAAACCTAGCACAACAAACCATCCTCAGGGAGGAAGAGGCCGAAAAACCTGACATGGAAGTAGGGTATTTCAAGAGAGAAAGAGCAGTATATGGCGGCTGTACATGATGTGTACTTGTTTGCTCATAAGAAGGTATTGGGGGCAGCCGTGGCCTACTGGTTAGCACTTCGGACCTGTAACCGGAGGGTTGCCGGTTCGAACCCCGACCAGTAGGCACGGCTGAAGTGCCCTTGAGCAAGGCACCTAACCCCTCACTGCTCCCCGAGCGCCGCTGTTGATGCAGGCAGCTCACTGTGCCGGGATTAGTGTGTGCTTCACCTCACTGTGTGTACACTGTGTGCTGTGTGTGTTTCACTAATTCACGGATTGGGATAAATGCAAAGACCAAATTCACGGGATCGAAAGAGTATATATACTTATACTTAATAAAGAAGTATATCATCAAACAACATGCAGAAAAATGATAATGACCATGAGAATGATGGCCCCACGAGGTCTCATTCCAACAAATCCGGCCCACCGCCTAATATGAGTTTGACACCCCTGTAACTACAGCATATCCTGTCCAGTGTTGAAGTATTTACTTGCAGATGTGCAATCCATGGTCAGCTTCATGGTCAACATCTCAGATCAGTACAAAGATAAGAGTGGGAAGATAAATACACGTGGGTTCGCCTGTGTTGGTGTTCTTA
The DNA here is from genome assembly GCF_046254945.1 of Alosa pseudoharengus. Taxonomy (NCBI): domain Eukaryota; kingdom Metazoa; phylum Chordata; class Actinopteri; order Clupeiformes; family Clupeidae; genus Alosa; species Alosa pseudoharengus. The sequence continues at coordinate 28,584,353 of NW_027468576.1, read as the reverse complement.
AAATGGAAATTAAATGGCAAGACCTAGACACCAATCTATTTTTTTCATGAAATTACTCTCACTGCTGAAAGTTACCCATGTCACATTCCAGTGGCAGTCTATAAGCCGATAAGTGGCTAAAATGAGAACTTCTTTCCAAAAATCTCAGCCCTTTCAGACAGTACAGTAATTTCCGGTGTATTAGCCGCATTGTGTGTAAAGTGCAGGGCAGTGTTGATGCTAAAAAAAAAAAACATGTATTAACCGCACCTGTGTATTAACCGCAATGCCTAATAGCCCAAATGAATCAAAACAGATCTGATGTGTGCTTTAATCATAAAGAAGAATGAAGAACTCAGTCCATTCAGACAGTAATATAACTTCTCACTGTATTAAAGGAGTGTCATATCTTGTGTTTGTCATTAGTTAACATAGCGGACTTAAAAAAAATGCTTTGTAAGTCAAGGTTTCCTTCAGGGCAATATTGGTAAAGTGGTATATCTCGCCTGTTGAGGTCCACTTATCGGCTCAATTATTGGGGAAAGCACTTTATAACATTGATAAACCATGAACCAAGAAACGTTGGTGGCACAGAGTCTAGGTGAAAGATGCAAAGGCAAATCTAAGATTTACACAATGGTGTCCTTGTTTGTAAAACCTTTCAAAAGTTGCGTTATATTAGGATCACCAGAGGTGCGTTCAAATTTGGCAAACAGTGGCGCACGTTCGTGTTAAACATGTTTTCTTTGAACAGTTAAATATGAACAATTTGGTGTTAACGGTATTTGCATTGTTGCCTTTGTCAAACTCATGTCTAGTTCCACTGTATGTTCGCGGAGAACTTCCTCCTCAGACTGTCTGCGATTGTTCGCAAACGGTCGCCGAAAACTCAAGGCAAACGGGAAACTGTTTGGAAACGTTCGCAAACTTTCGCCTATGTTTACGAATTTGAACGCACCTCAGCTATCTAGGGACCCATCTTGCAGTGATGAAAACCAGTCTTCTCCCCCACCCTCTCAGCTAGGACACTGACAATAAGAAAGCATTGGGGCTTTGAAATCTGAGGAAGACCTCTTACAGATTCTACTTTAAAAGTACATTATTCATGCATCCAAACGGATGATAAAAGCCATTAAATAGATATGCCACTCATTTAGTCTCAGATTAAAATATTTTACATGATCGAGAAAAAGTAGACTTAAAAAATAGGATCCAATAGGATGGTATATTAAAATGGTAGTGTACTTGGGATGAGGTGGTATTATTATTAGGTGATTATTCCACCCTTATCCAGTTTTCATCTGAGCATGTGTAGTAATAGGTTGAGATGCAATTGCAGCTCTACCATACATTGCTGCTAGAAATAGTAATTGTGTATATAAACTATCAAACGCTAAATTTGTATCTTGGTTTTTGCTTATTTATGAATTATTTCATCAAACTTTGCTCAAAAGCACAATTTCCCCTAGAATAATTGTGGGGAAACATCCCTGTAGATATCCCTGTACCTTGTAAACTCAAATGATCTCTCTTGTTTTGACCCTTCCAGATCTCTTTGGAACACTTGACCCCTTTGGAAGCAGCTCATTTGGCAGCAACAGCGGATTTGCAGACTTCAGCCAAATGTCAAAGGTACAAATGGGCCCTCAGAGTCATGGCCTCAGCAGATGACGCCTATCTCGGTGCTCATCACATCTGTTCAGCGCGTGAGGCTTACCTCAATGATGGTTTTGCATGCAGATTTGTCTGAGTAGTTCCTCCCACCTGACAGATCCTACGCTAGCCCTATGCCATTCAGTGGGGGCACCAGAATAAAACTCCCAACCTTAACAAATGCTGTGTGCATGCAACTCTCTCTGGCCATGGAGATAACTGATGATTCCTCTGATGGGTCTTCGCCTTTACTTATGTTTGACCTTATACTATTAATACCTTATACCTTTATATTTGGTTTGTTCACACGAAACATTTTGTGTTGCCTCTTGTTGTTTAGGGGTTTGCAGATGACCCCTTCAGCAGAAAGCAAGATACCCCAGCTCTGCCACCCAAGAAAGGTGTACCACCTCGACCTAAACCTCCCAGTGGTATGTCCTTATAAAATTGAGTAGTGAATCCTCAAACCGTGTTGCTCAATTCAATACACAGGAAGCAATGAATCTGTTTGTGCCTCCATTTTATTATATACACTTGGCAGTGTTTTTGCTGCAAGTAGTGTTTTTCGAGCATCAAGCACACTAATGTCCGTTTGAGTTGCACACAGACTTTCCACCACACCCATCTACTCACAGCTATATCCTGTTTTGGAAATTCAGCGAGAGTTGCCAGTTGTGAGTGATGAGAGATTGAATTATGACATTTTTTTCTGACTCTGGTGCGTATGAACTGTCCCTAATCACCCCTAATGCTGTCACTCATGTGTTCTCCGCACCACTAAGGGAGGCTGTGGAGATTAAACTGATGGATGTTATTTGTGGCCAGAATATTTTCTATCATAAGTGCAGCTTTTTTTTTCAGCTCTTTGACACAGTAAACAGGAAATGTGGGCACAGATAAGCTAAAGCAGACTCTGTTCCTTTGATCGCTGGAACCTTGCAGCAGATGCATGCAGAAACAAAGTCCAGTTTCCAAAGTTTGCACTAACAAACTGCTTACTTTTTGCGTTATTGATAGAATATATGGGTGGTCTCTGAAATTTAGGACAGGGTCTCACCAGTGCAGCTGAAAGTATTTGCCATGTCATTTTCCAATTACATTCCCGTAAATTATGGAATTGTGTTGGAACGTTTTTTTTGTTGTTTTTTTTGGTTACTGGATTTTTTCCTGACATGATCTGATCTCTAGACCACCTCCTGCATCATTAACTAATTAACAGATAGAGTTTATGCTTACATTTTTTAATTTAAGACTTTCTTTGTATGATATCTTTTTAGCAGTTCACACAGTTCACGCAGCAGACACACTGAAACAGTACACCAAATATTGAATTAAAAAGATGTACAGTATGTAAGGAGAATTACATATAAGACAACTGAATACAACAACAGAATAACAATAAGAAACTGAATTAAATATTTCATTGAATATAAAGAAATGCATTCAGAAGAGTGTATTTGTGTGTGTGTGTGCGTGCATGTATGGGAGTTGCATATGGGGGTCTGCTAATGCTGTTGGCCTGTGATGTCAGGTCAGCTCTCAGCTCTTAGTGTCTTATAATACACTGCGTAGGTGTTGATGGAGTATAGATGATGTGTCGTAGCTTGCACTGGTAACATCAGATGTTATGATGCTTTCCCCACCCTTTCCCACTTCCTCTTTATACTGTGTGTGTGTGTGTGTGTGTGTGTGTGTGTGTGTGTGTGGTGGTGGTGGTGGTGGTGGTGGGGGAGGGGGGGTGCAAGTAGTACTGAGAATAACGTTTACACTAGTGTCCTGAGTAAGTGTTCTTTTCACTGTCCTGTAAATGTCTTTCTCTCCCTTCCTTGTAATTTTCCACAACGTTTATCTCATGACTGGTGCCAGAGAGTAGAACAGAAAAGAACACCAAAACCACTACCCCTCCCTTTAGAAAATGTTCTCACTCACTCCAAAGGTGCCAAGTAGAATGTTCACTGGCATGTTTGAACATATTATAGAGTGCAGGAAAAGCATAAGAGGTTGTGAAATTTCAAAAGTACCTTAGTGAGTAAAATTATATATCTCCTAATTTTTTTAGATTTCATGTGGTATGTAGGCCTAGTATTGATACTGACAATGGATTCATATGCAGTCATGCATGCATGCATGCACGAGCCTGGAGGATGCAGAGAGGATGTTTAAATTGCGCTGATGTTAAAAAACAAAGGGTGGAGCTCCTTTTTGCGGTCGCATGTGCCATTTACGGAAAGAACAGAACTGATTGCTTGAGAGCTAGTGTTTGAGAGGTGCTAATGTGGACTGGTACATGTGAATACCAGCCAAATTAACCATGTGGTTAACACCTTCACATGGGGACCAACAACTAGTGAAACGTTCCCACGCATTTCTCTTGTGAACTTGCAAACTTTTTTTTTTTTTTTAAATAAAAAGCAACATTATCTGTTTTATGATCAACATTTAGGTGTTCAGGAAACTTTACTACAGATAGGGGTTGTGAAGTTTTGACGTTGCTGTTGGTTTAAGTGGGTTTTACTTCAACCCTCAATATAGAACAAGATCAGACAATTGGGGCACAGTAATACAAACTTGTGGTTTATGTGTGAAATTGTAAAATGAGAGCACAAAAGGGTAAAACTATGTGAATTTTTTTTCACAGGGAAGGTAGAGTTTTGTATGTAGAATCATAGCATAGAGTATGTACATGTGTGTGATTGGTAGATTCCCCCTGTCATACAAGCTCTAACCCATGTGTGGCTTGGGGTGCACCACAAGTGGTGTTCGGGTTACAGGCTGTACTGGGTGGCAGGGTTGAGGTTCGCTGGTTGTTGTTGCTCAGTTCAGGTGAAGTCAACCAAGTGCCTTTTGTAAAATGTAGGGATAACTCTGAAAAGGGAAAAAGGAATATCTCCATTTGTATTTGTGTAACAGATTATTTCTGTAAACAACCTCAAAAGGAGACTTTCTTTCTTTTTCCCACCGCTGCTCATGTAGCTGCAACTTCAGTCGGAATAAAAATGTGACACAGAAACTAAGTGATCAGACATCCTCGCATAGCTCTCGTTCATTAAGAGTGTCACGTGACACCACTCCCTTAATGTCACTGTCTTTGTCATGACTGCAGGGAATGGCTGGAGAATGAACTAGGTTTATCTCTGAACTCTTTTCAGGTAAAAGCACTCCTGTAAACTTGCCTGGATCGGGGGATGCCTCCAAGCCGAGCGACCCGTTCCAGCCCTTCGGCTCTGACGCCAGCGACCCCTTTCAGAGTAAAAAGGGGGTGGCGGGGGTCCCAGGGGATCCCTTTAGTGGCAAAGATCCATTTGCTCCATCTGCCTCAAGTAAAGCCTCTAGAGACTCCTCATTGGGTTTTGCAGACTTCAGCTCTGTAAGTTGAGCTCAGTGATACTCTTCTTCTGTCCAGTACACCCCTTTATTTCGCTCTCTTGCGCTTCACAGTTAATCATGACTTTCTGCGAGAAAAAGAAAAAAATCTTAGAGCATAGCACAACAGCTTTTCTTCCACCTCTCTGCTACGCCTCATTCTGGCCACTCTTCATTCTCTATTCGTATAAAACTCATCACGCTTGGTAGTTTGTCTGGATGGAGGCTAATAGGAGTTGGTTTTGAACTCCACAGTGACCCTTGGCGAATGCAGCCGATACCTCATAAGAGCATGTTTTCTCTCATAACATAGTCTAGGGTCTTGAGTATTTCCTGTCAAAGGTGGTCCCATCTCTCCAGAATCCACACAAGACAACAAATCATGTACACACAGTTCAGAGAGACCTGCAAGGGTAGATGGATTTTTTTTATATTTTACTTTGAAGTTCAAAGTGTTAAAAATGCCTCCCACACCCACAGTTTCCAAATTCAGGTTCTGGGGAATTTTATGTAAAGTTGCTGAAGTGAGTCTTTGTAGGTCTTCACTTCAAAATATAGAGCACAAGATAAAGAAAGTGTGAATACCGGTAGGTTTCTGTTTGGAATAGACATTGTCAGTCATGTTAGACCCACTCAGGTTTTTGACAGGGCGAGTCCTAGTTGTACTTAAGGAACATTCTAGAAAAAGGCTTCTTCTAGGCCCTGTCCACATTAACCTGGGTAAATATAAATACTCATTGTTTCTCCATTTAGCTCTTCAGTCAACATTAAAATGTTGTATTCTGACACTGAAAGCGATGCTTTTTGAAAACGATCTCTGAGGTGGTTGAACCCCCCGGGTTTGCGTTGTGGTGTGGACAGAGGTAACGGAGAGCTTCAGATATGATGACGTGTGGTTTCAATGACACTGATAAAAAAAACACTTCTATAGTGTTCTACTGTGGATGCAAAACTTTTGAAAAATGATGAGAAAACGATAATCTGGACGGAGATAGTTTTCTCTTATATGCGTATTAATACGTATAAATATGCATACACATATGAGTATTTTTATTTATCCGGCTTAAATTAAGACACAGTCCTTATAGATGCAAAAAGTTAATAGTGAATCCTAGAACATATGTTTTTAAGAGTCTGTTGCTCAAACACACACAGTGTGAATTGGTATGATGGTATTGGTATGATAGCATTTATGCCATGTGGTTAGATGGAGAAAAGCTACATCCATTGGCTCCATAAAAGAACTGGTGAGAATTCTAACACTGTTCCAGCGAGACCCCACTAGGGTAAATGGGTGCATAATGGACACTGTCAAACGATTCAGCTGTTCCTATGGACTATCTATCCCTAAGCAACCTTCAGGTGTGCCGTGGTACACCTGACACATCATGTTGTTCACCTGTGCCATGCAGCACAAGGGTCCCTCTGATGTGTGAGGATCCCTGGTCTGTCCTGCACTCAAGAGCATGAAGTCTCCCCCAGCACTCTTCTCTTGTGTGGGAGTTGGACAGACTCTAGAGTGAGAGATATGGAACTCATAACTATTCTGTCTGTCTGTCTTATTCTGTTCCCTACCTTCTTGGGGGTCTCCTTTCTTTCTCTTTCTGATTCATTCTCTCTTTACCATCACACCTGAGACACAGGCATGTGTAAGCCCTCAAGTCAGTCCTCTTATGTCTTATTTGGTACTTGGCTCTTTTGGGCCATATTGTAGTAACCCTACAAAGGGCCTTGTGTCCGCTGACAGTAACAGCCTTCTCTGCCTGCACAACACGCAGGTCTCTGCTGTCTCCATTCTCTCTACATTTCCATGCGTACTTACTCATTAAGATAACGCTGTTATGCAGGAGCTCATTGTGCCCTGCTCCTTATCCAGACTCCTTGAGTGATGTGGGATGAGGAAGGGGAGTGCTGCCCTGAGCTTTAAAGCACAGTGACCAGCGCTCCTGATCCTCAGAAGCCGGGAGGTTGCCGGTTTGAGGGTAGGTGGTTGTTTTGGGGGGAAAGTTCCAAGCCAACGGCTGTGCGGTTTGCTCACACGGGAAGCAGCAGTATCACTACTCAGCTGTCAGGCCGGAGTTTTCAACCGAGCATGTGATTTTGTTTTTTGTTCTTTTTTTTTTGGTTTGTTTGTTTGTTTGTTTTTGTTCTGTTGTAAATGTGTGTATTCAAGGACCCTGCGAGGCAGACCCCTTGCAGGTGTCTGGTTTGTCATGCCCATACCACATCACAACCCCTCCTCTCTGTGCCCCTACTGGTGTAGTCTTGTTTTGTTTGCATGACTTTGGGGGCATGGAGCTTGCTATACCTTTCTGATTTGCAAATATGGACACAATCCACACAAAGACACTGTTGATCTGTCTGTTACTTGCTCAAATCAAATTGAGTCTGAGATAGTCCAACCCAAAATCTAATAAACATACTATTCAAGCTACCTAAACTGTATTGATGATGTCATCTAAGACAGTTAAATGCCTATAGTAGAGTGTTTGTAATAATTAGAGGTCCAAGCAGCACAGTTTGTTATAATTAATTGCATTCAAATGTAATTAAATAAAAGCTTGAAAATGATATGCAATTAAATGGATAAAATCATTAAATGAATAGAAATGTGAAATGCAGTTGAAATGTAAAAAACGTAATTTAGCACATTTTATAGAATTTTAACAAAATACACTACTACAAAGTGTAAAAACCCCATTTTATATGTGTCATTACATTACATGCGTACATTGTTAAAATCTATAAAATGTTAAGCCAGTGCAGTTCAGTTCAATTCAACAAGAGAAAACGTCAGGAAATAGTAATAAGGTGTCAAACAGATAATTCAGGGCACAATTGTACATCACTCCAGTATACTTGAACTACGGCTATAACAAAAGTATTGTCATGGTGCAGGAATACTGAATCAATTGCTTCAGTAAGTTTCTCCTGTTTGTGCATGTAACAGCAATTTGGCTTCCAAGGCGAAAATAGAAGGCGGAAATAATTCATACAAACAAACTAAACATCTGGCAATCTAACTAGTAGCATATACTCAATTTTTAACTTGAACTAAAACAACGTATCTTAACTCAGGTCCATGAAAATTAACTGTGAATAGTTGTCACAGTTACCTGTCACCTGTAAGACAGAGTATTAGGGCCACACATGAAGACATTTTTTTTTTTTGCCATGGCGAGATTAAACTCGACATGTTGACTTTAAAGTCAACATTAAACTCGACATTTCGAGAATCAAGTTGAAATGTCATGTCAATTTTAATCTCGACGTGTCGACTTTAAAATAGCCATGTTGACATTAAACTCGACATTTCGAGAATAAAGTTGAAATATCATATCTACTTTATTCTCGACGTGTCGACTTTAAAGTCAACATGGCGACATAAACTCGAAATACAGTTTAAACATAGCCTACAGTTTAAGCTATGTAGCCTACACTAACACACAATATGTGACGAATAATAGGCCTACTTCAAATAGGTGTTATTTCAGATAGATTTCTAGATTGCAGATAGATTCAGATAGATTGCATCTTGTCTGTTAACTCATTGCCGTCATCGTGAAGCATGTATCTCGCGGTTATGGAAATACCAATGCGCTATGTCATTTATATAGCTAGAATAATACATGTTTCCAATTATATAATGTTTCTATAAAACTAAATTTCACTCTGTTTTTACGTGGGTAAGGCCACCGCACATCCAAAAAACTGCCCTTCATGACCCAGGCCGTCACTCTCCATAGGTTAACATGGCAAAACTCATTTTTCTAAAACTGCATTTCCATGTCTCACCTACATAAATATAGTAGGCTATAAACATGGATATGTGTGCATTTACTTAGAATACATGGGGTTGCCTGTTCGGGAGGACAGCGGGTTGCCTGGTCGGGAAGACAGCTTCATTCGTCCCTCCATAGACATTCAGCAATAGCTGGCTATTTTGCATCCATTACAAACAAACATGCAATGTGAAAGTCTGGGATTGGGGAGAGCACTTAGTATGCCTAGTCTAGTGCATTAGCATGAAGTCGAACCTTTAGATGAAAAACACTCTTTAATAATAGGCCTACAATAAATAAATAAACCGCTAATGAAGTTTACTTTTGACCATTGCATTTATCCCTGTAACTTTGTGATAAAAGGACGTATAAGGAATTTGGCTGAGCAATGGAGGTTAATATGTTGATATGTTTTGTCCACATGATGTAGGCCTATGTCTATCGATGTTGCACTCGAAGAAAACTGGAATGTTTCATTCGTCCTCCTTTTCAATCGTCCCGGTTAGGCTACCTACTTTGGATCGGTCGTTCTCTCTCCAAACTAACTTTATTCTCAAAATGTTGAGAAAACGTTGAGATTAAAGTCGACATGATATTTCAACTCTATTCTAGAAATGTCGAGTTTAATGTCGACAAGGTGACTTTAAATTCGACACGTCGAGATTAAAGTCGACATGACATTTCAACTTTATTCTCGAAATGTCGAGTTTAATGTTGACATGGCGACTTTAAAGTCAACTTTTCGGGTTTAATCTCGTCATGGCAAAAATATTTTTTTCTTCATGTGTGGCCCTAATACTCCGTCGTACACCTGTCCTCTCCGTTTAAATAATAGTGAAAGTTGTTCAGGTGGAGTGCCTCTAAAATATGGTGCAACAGTACCAAATGGTATGTGGTTTAGCACTACCATAGAGAATGAAAGAAAAACAGTTAAGGGCCATTTAGCTAAATTATTCTCGGCTCCTGCACAGCCGAATGGTGGTAAGTTTAATTCCGGTCATAGGCACTTGCGTTACTACATCAGAAGACTGTGGAGCGACTTGCTTCAAGATCTATAACAGCTTGGACCCTGTTCATTGCTCATATATTTATTACATTATAATGTTATACATGGAATGGGTTCACTCAACTGTATAAATACAAAAAAAAACAATGTGCTTAATCATTGCTGACATAAGCATATCGAGTGGTTAAGCAAGAACTCTTATCCACACCAGCACATGTACCATGCATGTGGCCATTTCACAATTCTCAAAAGTGTGTGTGTGTGTGTGTGTGGTGTGTGTGTGTTGTGTGTGTGTGTTGTGTGTGTGTGTGTGAGTATAAGAAGTAATTTCTAGACATGCGTAGCCGCTGTGATTGTTGCCTTAATTCGCCACTTCACCAACATGGGCATATCTCTTGTTTCCTGTTTTTCTCTTTCAGCTTCTCTCTGCCTGTTATCATTGCATGCTGTGTTTGATCATGTGTTCGCCTTCATTTTTGACACCATTGACCCATTAAAGTGGTCCTTCCTGTATGTCTGTGTGTGTGGGTGTGCTGTCTGTCACTCCTCTATGGTGGTCCTTTAAACTAAAAGGGGGTGGGGGGGATGTAACAGGTGGCTGTTTGGAGTTTGAATCTGTATTTTTTTTGTGCTTTGTAACACGATTTTCATCTCACAGGAAACGAAAGAACCAAGGTAAGACACCTGAAGTTGTGGTTTGTTTTGACAGCATTTTGCGTAAATGTACACTGTCTACAATGTTTGCGCTGTCTCTTGATCAAGTAGCCTCTTGTGCACTGTGAAATTTAATTTACAAAAAATATATATACATCACCATGAGAGCGATGCTGCTGCAAAAGCTATACTGTTAATTAGCCACCTAAACCCGGCTAGTCTTGTTTTTTTTGTTCAAATGCTTCACGTTGATCACATGCATTAAAATCCCCTAGTGCAGTAACACGCTTCACTCACACAATCACTCGCACTGAGCCCTGGCACAAAATTTGGGCCGAACATTTGGGAGTTGAGATGCACACGCTCCTACCCCCTGAGCACTGTTGTACTCCTCTGTCATATTGAATTGGTATTATAATAAACACTCTGTGGTCATTCCAATATTTTTTAACTTATTTTATGTTCTATCTTTCTGTTGCATTCATATACACTGGAATATCCTTGCTATATTCTGGTGTTTATAGTGGCAATTTTATTTATCAATAAATAAGAATAGTTGAAGAACTGATTTGATAAATCTGATGGCATAATGATTTATTCTAAACATCATTTATATGAGTTTAAGACTCTTTTCCCAGTTTATTGGTTCTATGCAATTACATTTCAATCCATATATTAAATGATTTAAACAAACATTGTGTCTTCAGAAGTACACTATATAGACACCAGTATTGGGATGCTTGTCATTGCACTCTTGTACATTCTGAATGAATGGACAAAAATTCCACAGACACTGGATCTTGAATCTTGTGGCAATAGAGGGGAAACTGTTAAAGCTACAAAAGGGGAACCAGCTAAATATTGATAGATATGGATTTAGAATGGAATGCCATTGAAGTTCCTGTGGATGTCATGGCAGGCGTCCCAATACTTTTGTCTATATAGTGGATATCATAACTGTAGGATTTCTTAATTTACTATAAACTACACTGCACCTTTTAAGTTTAAATTACAGAGGCTGTTTAATATTGTCATATTGTCTGTTGAATTATTTTCTTCCTCTAGTCAAAGTGATGATCATTTTCTCAGTGTAGTATGTGGTGAAGGTGAAGTGCATGAGTGTGCGTGTCGGTTGCAGGTGTGCAATGGTGCAGACTTTGTGTGCAGGGCACACAAATGGCTGTTGGTGTTATAGGTGTGAAGCTTCTTAAAGCCAATGAAATCAATATATGGCAGGATGTGTGTATGTGTGTGTTTGTGTGTATGTGTGTGTGTTTGTGTGTTACATGTTACATTGCTACGCCGTTCCATAAAAGTCCCTTATCTGTACTCTCTCCCCCCACCCCCCACCCCTTGCAGTTTGGGAATGAGGCGCAGCAGATGGAGTGGGCCAAGCGGGAGAGCGAGCGCGCCGAGCGGGAGCGGCTGAAGCGCCTCCGGCAGCAGGAGCAGGAGGACCTGGAGCTCGCCATCGCCCTCAGCAAGGCCGAGATGTCCAACGCGTGACCGCCGCACCTCCCACTCCCCATCCCCGCTCGACCCCAGCCTACCGCTCACGCTCTCAGCTAGGCTGAGCTCCCCGTCCCCTACCTCCTTCCCACAGCTGACCTCTAACCCCCCCCCCCCCCCTTCTTCCCCATCCCACTCTATACACTCAACAAGACCAAGATGTCTGATGCTTGACCCTAGTCATGATCTCACCCCACCTCATGATGTACTAACCACAATGCAAGAAGTCAAACTAAAGTACAAATGCAAAACAAGCTAAATCAAAACGGTAATAGTAAAGGGGTTGGGAGGGCAGGGGGTTTAGGTGACACATAGAGTGTTGGTTTGGGGTGTTTTAGTGACGAATCGAACAATCATACTATCCTCTTACTTTTAATGTGATCAACCATAGCAAGAGGGTTAACCTGTGGTGTTTTGCGAACAAACTAATACACTGTACATGCACTGCGTAACCTGCACGGTCTGCCGCCAGTCAAACATGCTGTTTAAGGGAAATAGGGGCCTCGTGTTAGGCTAGTGAAGTTCTGTGATGTCACATGACATAATACTTCACACTGGACTGGTTGCAGTCGATATAGGTCGTCAAGAAGGGATGTCATTCTGACTAAGCTGAGAAAAAAAAGGACAAAAGTATCGCTGTTGTGGATTGGACTGATAATTTGTTCGCTAACTTTTTATTTTTGGAGGGGCACAGGACTAGTGGTATGGTCTTCTGCATGTGTGAATGGGTGGCTCTCGCCATGACTGGAAACAAATTGTACAGAAAACTCTATTTTCTTTTTTTGTTCGTTTCAGACAGTGTGTGTGTGAATGGATCCATGTGAATGCTTACTTATCATGGGCAGTAGGAGAGGCTGAAATGCTTTTCTTTTTTTTTTCTTTTTTTTTTTTTAAATCATGTCCTGCTTTGCGGTGTATCTAGGACCTTTCCCCTGTGAATTGGGATGTCCAGGAAGAGAAACATCAGATGAGGGAAGTCATTCTTTAGTGGTCACTGTGTGTTCTACAGCGGCAGGAACAGAGGAAGCTCTTTTGTCTGACCACCAGCGCTGTTTACCATTTCAGGAAAGGCTACATGTTTGTTTCACATTACCGTAAAAGCACAACCCCTTTGCGTCTCTCATGAGAATACGCCTATAGTGTTGTCAAAATGTACAGGTGTCCCGTGCATGTTTCAAACGATTCACAGTAATTGGCTGCTAGAACTGAGGGGTTTGATAGCTAAAGGACAAACATGGTGGAAGGGTGATCCCACTGCTAAAGCTCATGCAGTGTTGGTACATTTTGGTGTTTTTGTGTATTTTGTTTTGTTTTGTTTGTTTTTAAACTGTCATTTACAGCATTGCAGCATAGCATACATGTCTGCAAAATTTGAATTAAGATCAGCCTTTTGACCGTATTCATGTGAATGTTAGTAAATAATACCGACAGTGCTGAGCTTTGAAACCATTCAAGCCTGGACCTTGAACTCCTACTTTGTTTTACTGGCTATATTTCAGTTTTACTTGAACTCTACCAATGGTACTAGTTGGCACCCTTGTTTACCAATGGTTATTTTCTCTTTGTACTGAAAAGGATATAGACTGACTTTAACTAAAGGTGGGTCCTTCAGGACTATGTCACTACTACAGCTTGTCAATGTTGGCCCAACCTGTACATGGTTTTTGTTCCCTCCAGAATGTGTATGAACATGCCCCCGTATTTAAATGTTACTAAATTAGGGATCTTTTTTTCTTTCTGAGCCATGTGTGTTGGTGTCTTTATTTAGTGTTGTTGTTATTAGTAGTCGCATCATTAAGCATTATTATATGTATTAATGGTCCATTGTGTGGTATTGACTGAAAAATTATAGTGTCATAGTACGACAAGTGAATGGCACTTTCGATTGCAAAATGTTGTTGAAATCCATCATTGTTGGATACTAATGCTGGTTACTGACATGCCCTATCACTTACATGCATTACTTGCCAGCTCTGCTTTTATTATTTTAAGTATTTCCTGTCTCTCCCTGCACATGCGAGAGCTTCATCTGTGTCCTTCTGCTGAAGGCCACATGGGTCACTCTTGTGGTGTTTTAATCACAAGTCTTTATCACACTTTATCCTGCAACTGCAGGCGTCTAACAAAGTCCAGCACTCCTTCTTTGTGTTGTGGTCGGTCTACGTTCTCTTCCCCGGGAACAGAGAACGGGAGAACCTCCCTGCACCACTCCACAGTCTCCACTGTGCTCTCTCTCAGCTATCACTGAGTAAATGACTGAATTGAACACAGGTGGATCGGATCTCATGTAAAAATTGGAGTCGCTGGCCATTCCAAATGCAACTAAAGCAAGGCTAAAATGTGAAGGCACAAGGGGCTTGAGGGGGGTCCTTAGTGACAGAATGGTTCTGATGGTTCTGATTGAGTAGTGCTGTAGAACTGATCATTCCACTTACGTTCTAGCTCCAATTCGTCTGCTCAAATCTCGTTTGGCTTAGCTTGTCCAGCCATCGGCTGCTTCCCCTGTAACATCATTCATACTGTATTTGTATTTTGTGTCCACAGTGCAATAGTCTTTGTTTTTTATTTTTAACTTCCATTTAAAAAACGTGTAAATCCAGTTTTACTTTTTTCATATTCATTGTATTCTTTTTGTTTTGTTTTTTGTTTTTTGTTTGTTTTTTATTATTAGAAGTATTTAAACATGCTTATCAAATTGCTGTTTCAAATTGGCATTTTTAATGATGTTTTGAAAGCATTTTGACTGATCTGAAGCTGAATGCGTTCCTCCTCACCTGCCTTTGACCTATCTTTCCTCTGTAGATAAAAAAGAAATAATCAAGTCTGTTGTATTGAAATGCATAAAGTATACATAAACCTTGTATATTATGTCTGTTATATTTGTCCTATAAAAAGTGAAAAATTGCTCAATGTGTAACTTTTGGAGAATTTCTGACTACATTGGTAGCAACTAGAAAAAAAGGGTTGGATTTCTTCGAAGATGTTAACGCTCAGTATGTGGTCATTGTTCAATAGAATAAAAATAACTACATTTCAGATTTACAAGCATGTCTCCAAGTATTTTTATTTCATTTAAACAATGTTGATCTGATGGCCTTTGCTAGTTCATAAGGTCATTGGTAGTAAAGTGCACCTCACTCTGAGACCATGCATCCTTCAACGGTCTGTATCCAAAAAGTCTACCGTGTGTGTGTGTCGTGGATAATTTAATTAGAAATATCAGGATTGGGGCAGTTATTTTGGGGGGCACCTTTTTTCTGAGAAGTCTCCTGTCTCTCAAGCCACTTTATTTCCAGTCTCTGCTCTATGTGGAATGTGAAAAATGTCTACATGAAATAACAGGAAATTCCTAGGTAACTTTTTATTTACCTTAAATCCAAATGGAGGTTTGTAGATTCACTGGCCATGGCTGACTTAATGAGCATAAGCGGTCAGAGCGGAATTATGTCTGACTGAGTGCCCAGTGTTTACTCACGACTTACATGCATTTCCTCTCCACACATCGCTCTTTTTTCATATCCAAACTTTAATGCCTTTCAGTTGAGCAGAAAAGGAATAACTGAACAGTCGGTCCTCACAGAGCTCGGCTTGAGAGACGGCCAGAAAAGGCAGCCGTGCTGTACAGGGTTTGCTCTTTAGCGCAGCACCTCTCCCTGTCACACCGGAGATTCCTGGAAACGAGAGGGGGGTGGGGGGATATCCTGTCTCCGAGAGGTGGCTGCAGGTGTGCATGGGCCTCTGTAGGTTGGGGGGGGGAAGGGGTATGCACACCACACGTGCGTACATACAGTGACCCTGTAGGGGAAGTGGGGTCTTCTCTACGGCTCTCCAAGGTAACAGGATCCCCTGTGCGTGCCTTCCCCCTGCTGCGACCATACCAGCAAGTCTTTGATTGAAAAGAAGAAAAAAGCTATTGACAGCTGACTTTTTTTTTTTACATTCTGGTAAAAAGTAGAAATAACTTTTTTAAAATGGACTAACCTGTGTGCCATGCTTGATATGTAATCAATCTGCTCCTTAGGAGCACCAAATGTGGAGAGTGAGGGGTTTTGGAGTATTTAATCAGCTGGGCAGGGGAGTTGGGCTCTCAGCATTGTAATGCTGCCCCGGGGACGTTGTGGTACAGACGAAAAATGCTCGTGTTTTCCAGCAGGACTGTCAGCAGAGGCATGCGGGCTAATGCAGTCCAGATGCACCTACTCCATTACTCTGTCACATGGTGTAATTTTCTATTAGTTTCTCAGACTGATAGTCATGAAACCGTTTAATTTTGTTGTGCACTGAAATGGCAGCTGGAGAGAGGTGACCTCGTCTGTGTCCCCTAAAAGTCCCTCAGATGTTTATCATGTTTTCAAGTCTGCCCGACTCAGACAGGTTCAGCAATCATCCTGAAATCTTTTCTGTCTCAAACCAACCAGTGATAATCTGAAGAAAATCTAAATGCCATGCTACAAAGTACATACCTTTACATTTCAACATCAGCATTTATTGAGTTGAGTTGAATTCTGGTATTCCTATCAGGAATAGACTTCCCTCTTATTCCTGCAGGTGGCACACTCATTCCATTGCTCCCGCTCTAGGATGTTTTCCCTTGGGATCTGAGTAGTTAATGGTCTACAAAGCCTTCTAATTATGTGACCTGTTTGCATAAACATTGCAGAATTACAAATGGTTGAAGAAAAAATTCCAATGTTCAACAACAAATTTGTTTTATTCACTTGCAGTTCTCTGTAGTCAAGAGCAGCTTAATCTACAGTATGTGCCGTTTAACACCAGAGCACCACTTCCATGGAAATCAGCACCTGCAGAAAATGTTTACTACTGGTTCAGCTGAATTCAACTCAACGTCACCTGAGAGCCGACTGAGAATGTTTGCAGCATGCAGTTGTTTGAGGTGTGTAACACATGATGAGGTGTGTTTTTGTTGAAGGTCTGTAGTAGCCAATAAAAGACTTTCATATGCTTACCTTTATTTACAGCAATAAAACAATGTCTGACATTTCCATCAATGCAAAAACTGAATGCTTCTTAGTAACAGCGCAAAACTGCCAAAATATCTGATGCACGCTTCATAGTTTCTAAAGTTAAGCCTGTCAGATATCACCTCAAGGTATGAACATTAATGATGGTAGTAATATTTATTGGATGGTTCACTCCCTGATCGATAGGTAAAGAAGTCTTGAAAAAGCCCCTAGTCTGCTTCTGAGCCTAACCTGCTCAGGAAAAAAGAAACCCTCAAATGGCATTGACGCACACTACTCTACATTTCTCTCTTCAGTTTGAGGTGTACCTTGGCAGGCGGCCAAGGGATAGATACACCCCTCGTGCTGTGAGTGGTTTCGTATTGTTTTCAAATTAAGATAACATAAAGATGTGACAGAGTTGAGTGGTCAGCCAGGCCCCTGGTATATTCACCCAGGTCCGTTTTTATAGCAGGGGACACTGTTCAACTTTACATTAGTTGTGTACAAAAATTTTAATAGAAAATTGAATGTGACACCAGATCCCTGTTTCTGAATGTCGCACAGGAAAACACTGCTCACGGATGACAGCTTGAATTGCTGTTGCAAATGAAATGGTGACACTGTCTGCCGCTACAGTCAGATCAGTTACTGTTATTGCTGAGCAAAACATGAGAGTAAAGTGAAGAAAGTGCGGGTGGAGTTGGGGTTCTTTTGAGTTCCTCTCGTCAATCTGAATGTTTTCACAATTCAGTTTGGAGTGAACTATGTCTGAATTATATAACTTGGGCTGTACACAAAGGCCCAGCAATGAGCATGTGAATATACTGTATCTCTGACCGCATTCAGGGAAAAAGGAGTCCCCTTTTCTTATGCTTATGCTGAATGCACAAAAAGCTTAGTCTGAAGCCTCTGGCTTCATTGAAATGGAATGCTGCCATGTAATGTTGACACACTGAATTCTTCTCACTTGTTAGAATAGGGGTAACCAAAACATATTGCGTATTTCATCTAGTGTTCCAAAGTCACAGTGCTTTTCTTCTAGTCCCTTTCCATCAACTCTGTCATTGTTTTCTTCTCCAAATTGAGGCAGGGTTTCTCTCTTAAAGAGTGGTGTACCCCTCTGCCCAGACAAAACTATATTCAGTCTCTGCAATTATGTAAATGTAATGTTTGTATTTAAAGGCTTTGCCACAGGATTTTGGCTGTGGCACTTGTGCAGCTGGGGGAACATTGCCTTCTCCATCTTACTGTGACCGAGTTTAGTCATATTAGAGATTCACAGTTTAAGATGTGAAACTATACAGCTAAGAGTAGAAGTGTGTTGTGCAGGGCAGTGTTTATACATCATATCCCAAGGAGGAAAAGGAAACTGTCATAAATATTTCAATCAAGTTTATTATGTACATAAAATACACTATATACAACGTATAAATTATGTACAAGTCGAAAGGCATCAGATAAAAAAACTTGTAATTTTGCACAATTCACTTTGTCCCCAGTGACACACTTGGGGCTGTCTGGAATGTTTTAATTGAAACAGTTTGGATAAAACATGTTAAAGCATAGTTATAGACCCTGATTTACAATCTTTCAAACAAGGCACACATGAAACACAAGTTCAAGCCTGAGACCAAAAGGCAGTTTTAGTTAAAAAAAACATTGTCTTAAAGCTTATTTCTTGTGCTGTTTTAAAATTGAGAGCTTTCAAAAATATATATAGGCCTATATGTTTGCCAAAAAATGCATTGGCACTCCGATGAATGTAAATACATTGTTTAAAATAAGGCAATGTGGTGTGAAAAGCAACAGCTCACAATCTTTAGAGGTTTGCTGTATGGTTCCAGTATGTTTCCAGTCAGTTGTGTACTTAGGTCCAGCCTACTGTTAATGACAGATAAGAGCCCATCTAACAGTCTTAAAAATATAATTTGTTAAAAACGTAGTACCAGCTACATAATTCAGATCTATAGAATACTATGTCAAGTTTATCCATGTTCGTCTGTGGGCCTACTGACAAACGTTTGTTTATCCCTAGAAAATCCTTAAATATGCTGAGTTTAAAAAGAATGCAAATTTCAAAAGCATACTTTCTTGCATGCCTGCATCAGTGTAAAGTGTTCGTTGGATGGTCCAGGACCATCTCTTACATATGCCTTTTCATATGCAATGCAAGGTGGTCCGACCTAGAGAAGGCGCGCTCGCAGAGATGACACTGGAAAGGACGGTGTCCGGTGTGTTTACGGAAATGGCGGGTCAACTCATCAGACCGGGCGAATTTCCAGCCGCATCCTTCCCAGCTACAGTGGTATGGCTTCTCACCTAATAGAATACAACATCACAATATTTAGAATGCGCACTTGGACAATTCGTTCACAACACAGATATGAAATCCTATTTCACTAGCACTCGTGGTAGCTGACAATTACACAAGCGTTCTTACCTGTATGCGTCCGGTGGTGCGCTTTCAAGTGCGAACTCTTGGTGTATGTTTTGCCGCATCCTTCGAACGTGCAGACGTGGGTCGCTGTCCGCTTTCTTGGCCAAGTGCGTCGTCCTCTCTTGGGTTTCGCGTCCATGATGTCGAGCGGGGATGATGGGGGTGTTAGCAAAACTCTTTGACTGTTCATCGCCGCGCCGAGACCGTCTTCGCACATACTGTAATGATGCGCGCTTGGGTATGGCATTTGGATTTGATGAGGCGGGGGAGGATGATGCGGGTGCGTGTTTGAGTGGGGGAAACCCGTAGCAGAGGGGTAGCCCTGGGGAAACGACATCGTGTGGCACAGTTGAGACTGGCAGTCCGAGTTCAAGAGATCATTTGGACTCAGTGGAGGAGTCATGTTCCCCGTTGCTTGCGGAGAGTGTGCAACTCTCGGTTGTTCAAAAGACATCATGCAGGACACGTTCGCCTCTTGTTTGATTTTAGGTACCATCCCCATTACTGGCCCGTAACCGTCCATATTGGGTTCTGTTTTGATATTGTCCAGAAATTCCTGACTTGAGAAGGAGGGTCTGACAAGGAATCTCCCTTGAATGTTGTTGCCAGGGAGCGGTTGGCAATAGCTGTTATCCACCTCAGACCTGAGCAGTTCCGCCATGAGGCTGGTGCTGTACGGTGGAGGAGGAGTGTTGATTTCGGGCATCGGGTAAGAATTTGGTGCGATCACCTCGTTGTACATACTATTTGATTCTGGCAGTCTGTACTCGCCCGTAACTGCACTCACAGGAGTAGCTGCGCCGTTGGTATTCGCCAGAATAAAATCCAAGTCCAAGTACTTGTCAAGATCCTCTTCCTCCGGTCTTCCAATGCTGTCCATTTTCTGTGTGTTGTCGACTATGGAGCAGCTAGAATGCATGGTCCTGTCAATGTCACCCTTCCACCTCTGAAAGACATTAAAACAACAAACAATTAATATCAATATAATTATGGATGACTGTTTTCAGAAATGCGATTAATAAATCTTCACAATTTAGTCTAGCCTATACAAAGCCATGGTAATTCATACTCACATTAACGTTATCCCAATATTTTTCCCTCTGACCAGCAAAAGTAGAGATTGACGGCAAAATAGTTGCGGCTAGTGCCATATCCAAAGAATGCAGTTGTAAGAGAAATAAAAATTTCTCCTTTGTTAAGATTAAGTTGCCAGGTGTAATCTGTGCGTCTAATACAATTCCGTGGAGAAATACTAGTAGTTGCTCTGATCGACTTGTTTCTCCACTCTCATAGAGTAATTCAAACGCATAAGTAAGTTTGGATTGGTAGGAGAGCCTACCTTATAAATATCGTCGCTGAAAAGCTGGACCAATTGTAGTAAGCGGAGGAAACACGTTCAGGATGGAGGTAGAGCAATACTCGCCCCTAATTTTAGCTCTGGTATATAAGGCTGTTTCTCAGCGAGAGCCTGTCGTCAATGCTGGCTCACATGCCCCTGTGCAAGCTACTTCTCCTCTGCTCCTACTTAAACCATTTTACCGAGCATTGAAACGCACCAATGACGTATGTGTTTTGGCCACGCCCCTATGTGTATGTGAGTGTGTGCGTGTGTGTTTCAGAGCAAGAGCAAGAGCGACGCATACCAAAAACTGTATAATAAAAAAAGTTGTCTTTTGAAATGTGGAATTGCGCTTACGTTTGAATATAGGCCTAATGCGCGCGTTTTGCTGTATGAACGGTGTAGGCCGAAACACCAACCAGACTACCTTTGGAGAGGACATCCAACAATCTGAATTTCTAGTTTTAGTAGGCTATGGCACAACATTAATTTTGCATATTCATATTAATTTTGCGATTAAATAAAAACTCTAAGATTGATCTATTCTCTCCACGTGGCAGGCGTCCTGGAACGTCTCAGCCATTAGGCGCCAGATCTGAATCTCTCCAACTCTTCAAACACTTTCCTAAATATGTACTATTAAAGCTGTTAAAGCGTATCTGATTCTCCATTCAGGTGCAAATAGCAAAGCCAGCGAGGAGCTACTTTAGATCGCTTTGTGCCTGTTTGCATTCATATTGGTATCGGGGCAATTAAGCTACATTACCTCAGTTTCGTGTCCCGTATCTCTCACACCGTAAAACAACTCGTGGTATGTTATATTCCTAAAATAAATAAATGCAAGGTTATCATCTTCAATACAGTCTGCCTTACAATGTTGATATCCATGTGCATGTAATTTGTAGTGAGACATAACATTTTGAGTTTGTTGAAACGTGAAACAAGGGCGTACCATTACAAGCATTCTTCGAAGTGTTTACCCTTAAGGCTAATGTAATAACATATTCATTATATTATGAGAGGAGGAGTTGCTTGTAAGGTATGTTATACACCTGTTGAGTTATTTTAGTTGTCATAGATACAATGTTTGATAAAAATAGATGAATGTGTAGGCTATACTGATTAAAAACAAATACAGAAACACAGAGACTAATCTTTACATAAAACCATGATTAGCAACCAAGTACTCTCTTTGTAATATTAACACTAATGTGCTTTATGCCCTGAAATACTGACATTTCAGGTCCAAAAACAAGGCATCAATTATTCATTTTTAAAGCATTTTCACAAAGCAAGATGAATATTGTCTCAAAGACTTCTTTTCAGCTATGTGAGTTTGGCTTTTACAACATGGAATACAGAGAAACTCCCAATAAACAATCTTTCCAGTGTGGAAGGTATGCTGCATTTTATGGGAGGCAGGTTAGGCTCTCCTTATGGTTTCCATTCAGTGTTGCTTACTGAAGTGCGCGTGTAGAAACTATAAGCATCTCTGACTGAAAAGAAAAACAGTGCAGAGGAGTTGCAGTGTAAGGCCAATATTGTGTTCAGAAAAATAATTGTGTTGTTCCTTGGTGAAATGTCCTTAATGACACTTCCCTAAGGAATGATTGTTAATACTGGTTCTTGTGTCGATGTGAAATTATATTCTTATATTCTTACTGCCCACATAATCTTCACATCTAGAACACAGTAGGCCTAACTTTCAAAGTTATTACACCAATCAAGTTGTTTCGCCATGAAGGGTCATTCCCTAAGAACTGATAAGAATCTCAGTGTTTTATATTGCTTTTTAGGCATTTACTTCAGATACTTTTTTTATTGTTCATTCTCTTTTTCTGCATTGTGAAATGCCTTGGAAACACCTGCTCGTTTGTCCCAGCGGGAGGGATGTCTGCCCTTTCGAGAGAGGGAAACGGAGAGTGCCGGAGAGAGATGTGCCAGAGACTCCGCTGGTGTGAGTGAGAGTGTGAGTCGGACTGGAGCAGAGGCTGGAGCTTATATATGGGATATTTTTAACCACACACCCCTCGCTTATTACGGCGTTTCCTTTGAGGACCGTGCAGGAAGCAAGTTTGGCTCCATTTCCTCCCGACTCTGCACACGGGGCTGATTCAAAGGGGGATCAGGGAATGATAGCATTGCAATGTGAGGGGAAGAGTGAGTGTGTGTGTGTGTGTTTTGTGTATGTTGGAAGGGAGTACAGATGGTCAAGCGCTGAGTCACAAAGTGAAACACTCTCTCCTTCACACACACACACACACACACACACACACACACACACACACACACACACACA
Source organism: Alosa pseudoharengus (assembly GCF_046254945.1). Lineage (NCBI taxonomy): Eukaryota > Metazoa > Chordata > Actinopteri > Clupeiformes > Clupeidae > Alosa > Alosa pseudoharengus. The sequence goes on along the minus strand of NW_027468576.1, from coordinate 28,561,368 downwards.
CACACACACACAATGATCTATGGGGTCTTCAAAGAGATATAACTGCAAGGCCTAACATCATCAGATGTAATTTTTTTCATCCCTTGAAAAAACATTAATTCCACATTCCAAATTCCATGCAAATGGCAATACCCTATAGCCAATGCCTCACAGCAAATATTGGAAGTATGAGGCATTATCTAGATGGGAAAGGTCTCAGTTTCCTAAGTCCATTTGGTTGTTTATCCTCCTCATGGTAAAATATCCTATCAGATAATCTAAGCGTAGTTAGAATGACTGTGTTTACACTCTGAGTGGACACATCAGATGAAGCCAGCCAGCTCCAGTCAACTCAGCCCCTCAGCATGAGGGGAATACCTCACATGTGGACTTAATTGGTCGGGTCACTCATATGGGAAAATGAGGCGAGTTATTAGCTGTTAACACCTCATATCATTCACGTCGTATTACTCCACGGACAAGGCTCTGACGCTGGCTGTTCAAATGTTTTCATTCTCCTCAAGTGAAAGGACCTATTTATTCAATTAGTGAGAGCAGACCGAGTTTTCTCGGCATTTCCCATCAACAGTGTTTATGTTTTACTGACCTTTAAGAGACACCGGGCTCATTTCAGGCACTGTTTAGGAGTATGCCACAATCCTGAAGCATGCTATAGAGTCACTCTCCCTTTACCTTCACTACCTACATCCACTGTAGGAGAATGGGGCATACAGTACTGGGGAAAAATGCCTTCTACATAGATGTGCTTTTTGAAATTCCTGTAAGAGTGATGCATGTGGTGGCGTATGGAATCTGTCAAAGGAATAGTGAAAGACCACTAAACCCAGGCGGAAGGTAGTCGCAAGCAGACACTATATTCCAAGGAGCATTTAGCACTGATAGTGACCTATTGTGGGTGCTTATTTGGACAACCATGCGGAGACATACCATTTGACCTTGTAAAAAGGCATTTCGGAAATCCAAGGTTAATATCATTCAACCATTAGAGTGGGAAATTTTAAGCTTGGATAGAAATGTTTTTGAGTTTAACCTGGCAGTATATGTGTAATTTCAGCATTCTAGATTTTCATCGTTATAAGTCTCAAAACCACAGGATTGCTGAGCGATCTGCCAAAAACAGTTCCTTTTTATTTAGGAGTTGGAATTATAGAGCCAGTCGTTACAATGCAGAGTTGAGTTTCTAAAGCCAAGGCAGGCCACAGGATTTTTTATACACAGCTCCGACCACAAACTCGCACACACTTGAACATGTTGCCTTAAACTGTGCCAGCTGCATAAATATCAGAGCCAGAGCTGAACACACAGGTTCTTTTTTATTCTCACTTTGAACTCCATCATTCAACCCCTGCTTGTAATGCCATGTGTATACACCTAGAAATTGATGTGCCTGACCACAAATTGATGACACATTCCTTGGCCGTACAGCAAAGAAGCATTTGAACACAAATCATTTGGCTTCAATGTAGTATCCCAAGATGAATATTATTTTTGAAGTATTTTGCATTTTTGAAGGCAGTCAAATGTTTTTGTGGTGTATCTGCTTTTGTATGTGCTATACGGTGGACAGATACAGCAAGTATGTTTTGGAAGGCTACACAATATGGAGTTGTAGTGAAAAGCCATAATTCATTGAGAGTTACTGGTATCATGTATCCTGTCTGTCGTGTGTTCCGCTAGAAATACAGAAAATTTGGCATCACTTAGAGGAAAACAGAGGAAAAATGCACTCCGACTAGGATTATAGTATTGTGAAAGTTTTGATTTTTTTCCCACTTCTTTGCTTTTTTTCAGATACCAAATGCATTTTTGCAATGCACACATTTTCCAAATCCTCTGTCAATGGGACACACATGTGAATTTTGGCAGGAGCCTGACTTCCGAATTGGCCAGGTCAGTGGTATTCAAGATCAACACTTTAATTAGTTTGTCTCAAGACCTAATAGACCTGGGCATTGCAGAAATGCATATGGTGTAACCTGTTTATCTCACATTAGCAAGTGAAAAAAATTAGATGGTACTCTTCATGGTTTCATTGCCAGTATCCAGTCCATCTTGCATTTTAAGTACCTAATCTGGTACTGGGATTTCAGACCAATACTTCTATTGATACCAAGGTGTGATGTTTTTCACATGAATTCACAAAATAAATGTATTTTAATGTAAACTGATTGGAAACTCAACTGAATTATAGAAAAATACTCCCCTAGAACTTCTTACCTGGATTCAAGGTGACTATATAGGTGCTATAAACTACAGATTACAGCAGCTTTGCCTCTTTTCATGCAGGTTATAACTACAGAGGCCTACAATGTTCATATGAAACTTGTTTGGCTGGTACTTAGTATTAGCAGCCTGCCAAGAAAGTAGTGCCTATCACTGGATTAGTCAGCAGTCAAACTTTGCTTTTTGTATCAAGATGCCCTGACATTGTCTGGTGCTTTGCATGGAAACTCAAGTAAGATGGGTCCAGGATTTTACTATGCAGAATGGCCTCCTGATATGATGTCAGGTTCCTATTTACACAAAAATCACACTTAACAAATGAAGATGAAAATTTTCTGTGCTCCTGTTTGGTTTTTATTGGCTCCATTTACTCTGTATTTGCAGATTTATAAAAACTCTTTGATTACTGGAAATACCACAGGGGGATGCCCTATAGGGACAGAAGATGGAAATTAGCCACTGGCTACAATCTTACATATTTACATTTTGATGTTCATCAATATGTGCTGTGACTGCTTTAAATAAATAAATTACAAAATACATTACAAATAATAGGCCTGCATGGAAAAATTTAAATAATGAACTCTATTTGTGCTGATTTCTTTGTCAGTTGCTGATACCTTCATCATACTGCAGCTAATTATAGTGTCTGCACACCTCCCAATAGCATGCTTAATCTGAATAGCTGGATTACACCAGGCTTCAAATATGAATCAAGTGCCTGCACTGAGATCAAATACAGATCCCTGTGTTGTTTTTGGTGAACTAACCATGCATGATGCACATGTTTTCATTCCAATGGTTTAAAAGCAGTCTGTAGTTCCACACAGTTTGAATAGCTGGAGGCTATTTATGCTACTGTTGCAGGCATTTTAATTCACTAGCCAATAAATATAAGGCCATAACATTGTCTTAGAATAGAGCAGATTCATGGTTTCTAATTGTTATTTGCGCATGCATTAGTCTTCTCATGCATCATCCTACTCAGTTTCTTTATGCAAACTGTCTGGCATCCCAAAATGCACTGTTACAGTTAAGTGGACTCTGTAACTATGCAGACCTAATATTTAATCATTTTCATCTCAATATTTATTGATACAGTGGTGGCTTTTTTGTGGGCCAAATGCATGTTTGTGAATCTGAGCTTTTGAAAGCAAGTTGTTAATTCTTCTATTGAGGCTCAAGCCAACTGTGCAAACAACATTTTAACCCACTGTAGTAGTAGTAGTATTGCCTTTCAGATGGAACAGCCCCGGAACCTGAAAGTGTGACAGTTGGATATTTTACATTCCTGAGAGTGCGTAGCTCAAGCAAGCAGAAAACGCTGTCATTAATGAAGCTGTGTTTTTCATTTTCAGTGTGAGCCCGAGATACGCTTTTTGTGGTTTATCTTTGTTTGATCAGATTAAGCGTCCTCCAGTGCTGACACTCCACAATGGTGTTTCGATGCAACGTGTGCTTAAGGTTTTGCAGCTACAGGATGTGTGGTCTGTTAAACCACAGGAGAGTTTCACAGCGGGCCAGCTTTTTCTCAGTGGCCTGGCTTTTCCGCCGCTGTGACACACGCCCTGCGTAGCTCTCTCGCTTGGGCACATGTTTACCTGATGGATGACAAATATGCTCATTCATTATGCCACAGCCTGCCAAACTCTTTTCCCTCTCCTAAAACTAACGTGCATCGGTAGGCCTCCATGTTTGCGTATGTATGTTGTGTGAAATGATGGTCTTTAGTGTGAAATGTGCAGTCTACTTTGCAGATGCCCAACATTATTCAAGCATATATATGAGAATTTTTTTTCCTAAAGGCATCTCAGTCATAGGCCAGTAGTGCAAAGATTGAAATTTTTGCAAACAGAAAGAAAAGCAGAGACAGCAAGTGAGACAGAGAATATTAGATTAATGAGAAGGCTTGCAAGATTCATCTGGGAATCCTAATTTGTCAAAATGTTTGTGTTATATCAGCCTCCAACAGATGTTTTGCTTCTGAAATAGGTTCCACATTTCAGTCAAATAAATGCCCTGGAAAACACACATATTCTTGTAACTATGGGCTTTGTTTGGGCATTATTGTTTCAACAATAATGAAATGACACCACTAAAGTGAACAATAGCATGAGTGTTCAAATCAGAAGTTCAAACTTCAATATGAGAGTTTCACAGTCTTCAATCTTTAATTCTGAGCTTGGAGGATAATTTGATATGAATGAGGGGCTTTTGACTTAATTGAAGCAGCCAAAGGTAAGTCTGCTGCCAAATTCCTTCTCAACAGGCAGCTGAGTGCACGTAACTGCAAAAGGTGCAAGCCTTTAAACTTCAAAGTCAACAGTCGACAGACTCTATGCATTTAAAAAAAAAAGAAGAACGTGGCTGTAGTGTGCAGAGGGGAAGTGGTGGTGATGAGCGCCTCATGCCTTGCCTCGCAGGTCTGCCTAGGCACACGACTCGCAGTTAAGTGTAGCTGTCGCTCTGTGCCATCGAGCCGGGTGTACCGACCTGCAGCCATGGAGCAGCCCCCGCTTACTCCTTTCAAGCCGGTTTGGTCGACTGGGGGCTGGTTTATTAGCGGTGTAATTACACCACAACGTGATGGGGGGTCGGACAGCGACAGCAACAACAGAGGGACCTCAGCTCTCCACAGCCCACTTATTACAGCCCAAATCTCAACGTCTCAATTTAATGACTTCAAACGGTCTATGTGGTCTTTCCTTAGTTTTTTCTACCCCCCTTTGTTGTCTTTGATAGTGCAGTTCTCCTCTTTTATCCTAAGGTTGTCAACCCCTTCCTGTATGGGGCTGTCTGTGCCAAATCACTGACTAGGGTGTAATGTTGAGTCTGGGTGACACTCCACAGTCGAGGAAAATCATATTGTCTTAATATGCTAAGTGCCACTAAATGATGCTGAAGTGGTAGTTTTCTCTCGCAGTGGCACTGCTGTCTGCACGGTTTAGTTTAGTCCAAAACAATTCTGATGAAAGCATGTCTGCTTCCTCCACCTGTGTTATGACTGTAAGCAACTGTATTTGCCTGAAACTGTATGGCTGTCACTTTAAAGTACAGGCAGACTGGCAAAGAGTATCAACACCCAGACATGCAGGTCTAAAGAAGTCATCATGGAGATGTCCTTTGAGCCCTCTGGCCTTTTAGACAGTTGTTTAGAGAGTGGTTACCCGGTTGTAATTATATTTTCTGTAGAAATATATGTTAGTGCTCCACACACAGTCTGCAAAGCACAGTTATGGTTTAGTCATGGAGGACATTAATGTTGAAATCACCCGCAAATGATTTGTATTTGCCTTTTTTTAGTGTATGCTTAAGACTCTTACATATGGCAGCTTTGTGTGGAAACTTTATGTAGAACTGTAAGTTGCCTTTATGAAACTCTTTGAAAGCACAGAATCTTCTTTCCTGTTTCTCCAGTGAAACAGCTCAAGCCACATTTCTGTGTACATGACAAAGCTGCTCTGTGCTGGAAAGTTATCACGGATCAATGTTTCGCAGCTGGTCTCGCTTTGTCCACTATTGATCTCATGAACTTTTCTCATGAATGTTTGGCACTTGGCTCCAGTGTTTATATGGGATCAGGTGTCTTTCACAGAGGAGTTATGACATCATGGCTATCATTTGAGGACGAAGATTGTTCTCCTTTGTCTTCGGATGTCAACACTGAAACGCAGAGATTACATAAGGCTGGAATGTTCTAGAAAGAAAGGCATCTCTTTTAAGATCTGAGGAAGATGGATGCTTGGCAACAACAGATAACCGTTGGGCAGATATTACATTTATATAGCATTCTTATGTTTTGATAGCCTAGAAATCTAAACGCACCCTTGCGGCAGCAAATTTAATTTTCTGCCGGGGCTAGTCTAGCAACTCACCGTTGGCTTGCGAGCTGGAAAAATTAAACTTCGATGGCCAATCACATCGTGTATAGAGTCGTTATGCGGGCTGGTGGGAAAACGCATGGGGCTCATGAGTTGTAGCGCTATCCTATTGCGTGCAGAGGGAATTTGAAAGACAACCGATTATCCCGCCCCTCGGACTGAGCACTGCGAATTGTGAGTCCCCAGACCCTACATTTTAATGTGGGTCTGGCTCGTCAGGCTAATGTTTTGACCCAATTTTTTATGCTTAGTGTAATATTCTGTTAAAAAGTTCCTTGAGGGCCCACATTGTAAATATTATATGAAGAAATATGTCTTACTTGTCCAAGAAATATCTTTTTTTGCATCTCTACTCTTGCATTCTGGCATTTGCAACTCAGTAATACATTACATATGGATCCCATTATATTGTTAAGTGAATGAATATGTATGCACATTTTCAATATACTGTGGTCTTATGTGTCCAAGAAAGTTGGTATCACTTGGTGTATGGTCATTATGAGTGCTCCATACTGCACAAGTAGTACCCTTTAGCCACTTAAGTCCGGATTTAGTCTTTCAAAAACTGGAGCTTTCTGTAGGCTTGGTTTGAGTGGTTGAAAAGCTCCATAAGTCAAACTGTAGGTGTTCATTTTGATGGTTCACACAGTCAGGAGACAAAAATCACCTCATGCCCCGCCTTGACAATTCGGATTTTTGGTTTGACCATGAAACCTAATGATAGTGTGACTTTATAGCAAGATCTATCCAAATACTGTATATGTCATAATTCAACAGTTAGCAAGCTTGCAATTGGTTTACAGTAATCAGTTCAAGTATTCCTTCTTTTGAACTAAGGAAAGCTAGGCTATTGGCTAATAGCTAGTTATAGCCATAAAAATCCATCATTTTACTTTAAGGTTGGTCATGATTATTCTCAGAAAGACAACCACAAATTTTAAATGGAAAATTTGACGGACCATTGGATTGACCATCTCTGCTGTGCTTACTGTGTTTTCACTCATGTCCTCAGTATAAATCCAATTGTTTACCTCAGGAAATTCCAGAAAAGTTTGAACCATCAAACTAACCATACCTGTCAGGCAGATAGGCTGTAACTCTTTCCTTCAATCTGCAAGTACTTTACATTCTAGACTAATAATGCATGATTGTGACGTTTATGGAAGATGAGGTTAGACTCATCCACTTGACACTGCCAAAAGAAAAGGCTCCCACTTCAAACTGTATGCTATTAGTGTGACTGCTTGCACCCAAATGGCAAGGAACTACATTTGAAATGTCCATATGATTAGGTGCATTCTTTATAAATACGCTGGATAGCAAAAGTATGAGAGGTAGCAAAGCAAAGTTATGTCAGTGTTTTTTTTTTTTTAAAGGTGAACGTGCATCTGTGCACATTTCTTTGTGACCAGTAACTTTGTTCTCATGGTGCGTCTGTGAAGATGGCTCTTTTGTGCACACCTGGCCCCTCTGTCTGACTGGTGGCCTTTCTTTCTTTTCTTTTCTTTCTTTCTTTCTTTCTTTTATTCGTTTTTTCTTTCTTTCTTTAGTTTTTTTCTTTCTTCCTGTCAACCATCACACAACAGATGTGTTTAACAACAAATTGAGAATCACAGTTGTACCTCTTCCTAACAGAATCATGTGGTCTTGAATGACAGTCCAGTCCCCTGTTGTAAATGAGTGCAGAGGAAGCTGGTAGGAGCAGGCTCCCAGCAATTCCTTTCCAACCTTTCTGGTCTCTCTTGTCTTCGGAACAATGTTATTATGGAAGGAAGTGAAGTCTAGTTAGACCGAGAACTTATTTCACTGTGGTGACACTCAGAAACAACTGTGGTGAGGCCTCCGTCCACAGCAATGCAGCAAAACAAGCATGTTTCGCCGTGGTTCTTTTTTAGCATCGGCCCAAGGGCCTTTCACCACTAATTCATTGTTATGCTCTTGCTCACTGTCCTCAGTCATACCACACAATGTGTTGCTGCATCCCGAGTCATTAGCATGGTCATCATCACATTGTAATCTTAAGGTGTCGTTCTATCCGGTGATTTAAAAGGAGAGATCGCAGAAGGAAACAAACAATGAAGAAAACCATCAACAGACAAATTGAAAAAAAAAAGTTGTGCATTTTTTTCTTCCTGTCAGGAGCGAAAAGACAGCTGTCACTGTGAAGGCCCTGCTGTGGCCACTGTTGACAGAACAACCACACCAAAACTGCACAACGGAACAGGGCCTTTTATATGAGTCAAAGTGGTCGCTGGTTTAGGAGAAGTGGAACATATTTTATTGCAAAGTGCTGATTAGTGGTTTCAGACTTGCCAGGAGCACCTGCTGTTATGATTGGTGCTCCTCTCAAATGGATGTTTAAGCAATCCAGACCTCCAAAACCCCTCGGAGCTGCCATTACACTGTGTTGTTGGCTTGGGCCGGGCAAGAAGCGATTACCCCATTTCTGGACGTTTATTTGTTGATTTTTTGACCATGTGTCTGCGAATATTTTGAGTGGACATTACATGTGTCGGAAACACAACCCTGTTTTTAGATTAGTCTGGTGGTTTTCGTGCATGTCACCCTGTGTGGTTTCTGTGAGACTGTACACCATTTATATATGCAAGACATTCAGCAGAGAACATGTCTAAACTCATGAAATTCGGCCCTGGCCACGGTGCAACTGGCTGGGGAACCTGCACCATGCGCTGGCGACCCGGGTGCGATTCCCGCCCTGTGGTCCTTTCTGGATCCCACCTCGACTCTCTCTCCCACTGACTTCCGGTCATTCTCCACTGTCCTGTCACATTAAAGGCATAAAAGCCCCAAAAAATATACTTTAAACTCTAAACTTTAAACATGAACATCTATCTTCAGCCTCCCTAAAAATGTCTTTCCTGACCACCAAAACGGCATTTATTTGCTTTCCTTAGTCAGTAGTCAGTCAGTCCACAGTTATGTACACATGGTAGGTTTCTCCCCTGGATATCCACCAGTAGTCTGCAGCTTCAGGCAGCTGGAGGGTGGGGAGGTTGTGCAATCTCGCCATGGTGAGGAGGCCTCCACGCACTGGCACCGAGGGATGCCGCTCGGCCTGTGTTGTTTCAGCCCCGTCTGAGGCATTCCATATGCGCCGGCGCGCTTCAAAATATTTGTCTCTCGCTCTCAGCAGAACATGCGGCTTCTGAGTAACAGTTTTCAAGAATGGCCAGCTGATACCGTTTGAGGAAAGATTAGGCCCAGAATGGAGGGAGGAATAAGACGATAAGGATTCCAGTGTTCCAGTGGCAGTCACAATCCATGTTCATGCTCGTAAAAAGGATCAAGGAGTAGCCTACGATGGCTTGTGACACCAGAGTCACTCACATCAAGACTGCCTCCAAATGACAGTGTCATTGTGCTGTTGGCTACAGCCACCACACACAGTGAAAGTTGAAACAGCAAATAACCATGGCCTCACTATCCCCCTGAACAGAACAGACCACTGGCAGCCCGTCATGTCGGAGACAGGAGAGGGACTTTCCGAAGAAGAGGAGGCTAACTCTGGGGAATTGGGCGAAAAGGGAGTGGAGCAGAATGTAGGAATATGGGAATGAGTGGGCGGGTAGGGGTGGGGGGGGGGGCAAAAGGATGGGGTGAGGGATTACTCCCCCTCCTCCTCCTCCTCCTCCTTCACCTCCTCCCTCCGCCCGGCTCCTCCTCTCCTGTCAGTGGGCTGGCAGCTCCCGTTGGCTCCACATCTGCAGCGCATTAGGGCCTCCTCGGTGATGAAACCCAGCCTGGCTCCCAGCGAGCCGCTCAGATTGGCCCGCTAGCGCTGGGGCCGCGCCGGAGCCAAGCAGCTCCGCGAGGACGCCGCTCCGAAACAGCTGTGTGGGTTTCCCCCTCTGTTGCCGTGGCGACGCATGTCTTTCGTAAACAAAAAAGCTTTATCCGTTTGGCACGCTGTCCCTTATAGTCGTTTTTTCTCTCTTTTTTCTCTCCCTTTCTGTATTCTCTTCCCATGCTGCCTCGGCCTAGTGGATGTTACGTCACATCTCTGCAAAAGTCGTTTGCAAACGTTTGCGGTGAGCTCATTTGATGGCCTTATCACGCAGCTGGGGTCCATTTTATTCCATCTCGTAATTTCATCAGTAAAATCCCCAGATTGTGCTTGGCACTCTCATGCGTAATGACCTTCTCCCTTCTACACGAACACAGCTTACAATTGCCTTCGTGCCATTTGTTAACTTGTGTACCTGCATTGTGGCGTAAACAACTCATTGTTTGGTGAACATGAGTTTGAGAAGCAGCATTAGGGGCCTTCATTCTTTTTGAGGTGGCGGTTTCTTTTACATTTCTTCTTATCTTGTCAGTTTTTTTATTTTCTGGTTGTGAGGGCTGGCGTTATCACTTCTGAGAAATGGGAAGGGTGCCTACTGGTGTGCAGGGCAGCTGCACACACCACACTGGTAGCCCACACCTGCCACAGCTCACAAAAGCAGGTCACCCTCAGATTTTTCCACTGTGGTTGCAGCAAGAAAACGAGAAAAAAAAAAAAAACAAGTGAACAACACGTGCATCTGTGACAGATCAAACCCAAGGTGCAAGGATTGTGGAGCATGTGGTCTGTTGTTAACCGAGTATTATCTTCATTCTCCCCTTTTCTTTCAAGCAATAGCATTAGGCATTTATTGTAGAAAGAGGAACTTCGACCTGAAAAGATAAACCTTGCAGTGTTTCTAGCAAAGCCAGAGCCTGATGACAAGGAGTTTGCAGTTAATTCCTTCATCTGATGGTCCATCAAAAGTTAAGAAAACTCTCCTTGGTCACTAGTCACACTTCTCTATTTTGGTGAACTGTGTGTGACACAGGATGCTGAGTTCATTCTGGTTGTCATGAAGATGGTTTTAGTATCTTTTTGTTCTATTAACTGGAATTAATGTCTTTAATAGTAATATTTTTTCTAATGTAATGACTATATGCATTATACATGTAATAGTAAGATAGACAGAGTTAAAAGCTAGACATGTTGATAGATAAATAAATAGATATATAGATAGATAGATAGATAGATAGATAGATGGATAGATAGATATATGGATAGATAGATAGATAGATTTTTTTACCCATGAAGAAATGTGGATTGTAGATCAATTACAACACTAAATTCTTAATCACACCCTAATCATATTCATGCAGACATGAACTGGCAGTTCATATTGTGCTATGCCTATGTAGTCTGGTTGTATACATGTGGATGGGTTGGCTTGAAAATAAGCTCCTGCTGAGTACTTACACTGGCATGCAGTGGACACCAGAGATTGGGGTCAGCGTTTTACATGTTTTACCACCATGCTGGACACAGATACTGCCTTTATCCAGAATCAGGGGGATGGCAAAGATCAGTTGACGCAGTAAAAATTCCTGGGTCCAGGTGTATGCTAGTAAATCCATGGGTTAGGCTTGTTAGCTGGCCCTGGTTTCCACTGAACCACGGCAACCATCACGGCACTCTGACCCCACACGCTTTTTGTGGATGCCACGAGGGCCCCAAATTTGGACACAGCTTGTGGTGAAATCTTCATGCCAAGATATTTGCACTTTTCATTCAGTGCCAAAATTTTAACCCTTCTCTGGGTAGGGGCTTACGAGTGGCGAGGATTGCATACTGTAAGCTTTTAAGGGATTTATCCCTTTGGACAGCTGTAGAATGTGTCAATTACCCTAAACTTGATAGAATATTTTTTTCTTTGGTCGCTTTTGTTTCAAGTCAAATGAATTCACAAAGGTTAAGACAGTACATGGAATATGTTTGTTGTAAATTGAAAAGTTTTCATTGTATGATTTGTTTTTATATAAATAATAGTATACATTTTTTTTGTCTCAAGTCAAATGAATTTGTAACGGAAGACAGAAAAATGTGCAAGACAAAGTTTTCATCGTATAATTTGTTTTTATACCTCGCTAACAATTCAAGCAAAACATAAATAAAAACAAACACACAAACAGACAAAGTGAAAAGGAAATCAGAATCAAATGGATGCAATTTTGAGTGTGCGGTAGCAGCGGGGTAAATGTTGTGGCCTGTGTTTCTCAAGATAAGTGCAGACTGCAAATCTCTTAGCCATTATCATGGGGAAGTAAGCCCAGCCTCCAGAACGGAAGCCTCCTCTGATTGTTTTTGAAAGTGCTTGTCTTGGAATGTGTACAGATTGGAGAATGTTATACTTTGTCATATTAAAGTTCTTTTATCTACTAATTAGGGTCCTTCATCTTTGCTACTGTTGCACCCAATGCTCTGCTGGCTATTCGTCTCTGACAGGACTGGCTCCTGCAGGCTGGGAGAATGGGATGGCATGGCAGCTTGGAGTCACAGTGAAACTAACATGGGATTTCCCCCTGCTGATAAAGTGTTGCTGTTCTGCTGCTAGTTCAAGGTATTTCTGAGTTTTTTGGCAGATTTATAATCATAACACCCCCTTATGCTGACAAGTTTGTGTACACACACTTCACTTTGGCGCCTGGTGTTTTTAAAAGCATTGACAGATCAAATGTCCATTCCTCATCATCATCAAGTCTATATATCATTTGAATATTTGGAGGGACGGACAACCTAGGGCATATATGAATATGTCTTTGTCATGTTCACTTAGACCTCATTAGGTTATTTCATATCATGATGATATTGAAAAATGATAATATCTTCTAAAGTTTTAGAAAAGTGGGGTCAGATGACAGAATTGGCAAGAATTGGCGTTGTATTTGCCATTAGAAATGGTAAAAGGGGTGAAAATGGGCTTGCATTCCATGGATGTGACTCGACCTTCAACTGGAAGGTTATTTATCTGAAAATATGGGGACTTGCAGGGAATTCACATAATCTTTTGATATTTTGGAGTAAAAAAGCAAATAAAAATCAATTTAAAGCTGTTAATTGAAAGATCTTGTTTGATCTATAAGAAGTATAGTGTCATGTGCTTCCCTCAGATGTTCTTTCTTTCTAATGCCTGGAGAGCTGAAGCAGCCCAGCTTTTATACTGGCTCCTAAAAATAACCGCTCTGCCATTGGTCTATACTGAATCATGGCGGGCCAATTAGAGAACAGCACTTCCTGTTCTGTAAAAGATGTTTCCTGTTGATAGTTGAATGCCGAGGGACAACGCACTGCCGAGTTGGCAGTGTTTTCCTGACCTCTGTGGCCTTCGCGGAAACGTCAAAGGCGATAGCGCCATGCGATCTGCGCGTAGCTCCGGCAGACGCGGCCATGCGCTCCGCGTGAGAATCAGTGTTTTGGTCAGAAAGTAAACACTGGCAGGAATGTGCTGCACATGAGCACACGTGGACAGAGAGGGCCCCCTTGGCACAGACTGGACAGACTCAGCCTTTCCTCTCCTCACAGGATGGACAGGCGGCGAGCTGCCGAGGTCCTCTGATTCAGTCAGGGATCACACCTGAATGAGTCAACAGTACAGCCTTGGAGGGACTCATATTTCATGCAAACAACCAAACATGGGCATTTATTTGATGGTTTGGAATTTGATGGCGATAGAGATTGATAAGAGTTATTGCTTCCTTAGTGTTAACCATGAAGCCACCGCTCATCCTAGCACGTATCTCGAGATGAACTTCTTTTGACTTGACATTTTGACATCGTTTTTTACAAGCGGCTTTACAGGCTCAAGCAGGTGTCTCTGTGGAGGGATGGGGCTGGTACTCTGACTATCTCTTTCCACTGGATGAACAAAGAGAATTCCACTCCACTCTGAGCCGAGCTCACTGGAATGATTAGGCCGACCATTTTTATAACACCTTACTCCAAGGAGGGCATTTTACTAAACAATAACACTCATTGGATGGATACAGCGCATAATGAAATGGATATGACAAATAAGAAATGACTGTAAATGATTTCAAGATATTGTGCCAGATGAACAATAGGGAGCTGAAGAAGTGAACAGGCCAGATTTAAAACCTGACATCTGGGCACCATAGGATACTTGATGGGCACATTATGTCAGCATTCCAGGACAATCCTTTGCATTAAATAAAAACCAAACATTGCCACTTAGTTCATCTCTTACATGCACACTAACATAAACTTTTCATAAACAAATGAATTGTTGTAAAGCAGTGAGAATATGACTGAAACATTTTTCTAGTCATTTAGGTACTTCTCAAGTAGGTCAGCAGAAGTACAGCCATCATGATCAGGTGGTGTAGGCCTACGGTGACATTGACGTCAAGTATTTAGATGACATGCAAGCTTTCTCCTCAGAGTGTATTACACTCATGTGTTCCTCTGATTGGTCTGTGATTGTTTCATGTATTTGCCGTCTTCCATTTCACCAAAGGTGTGACAACTGCTGCTGAAACTTTTGGGATGGGTGTTTTGTCAGTTAGCACTAGTCATGTTGAAAGCCAGACATGCTTTGTTGTTAGGCAGCAGCACCATGGATGTCTTGGGTCCGCTGTGCTGTAGGAAAGCACATTTTTACTGCACTCAGTCAACACAGAGACGGCTGCCAAATCATTCTGAAAACCAGATTTCACAGGAAACAGTTGAGATCTGTCCAGCACCCCTCCCTTACCCCTTCAGCCATGAGCGTCACACTCAATACTGCTGTGCACTGACTCATACAGGCCTGATGCTGCTCCTCTCTGGGCCTTCAACTGAGTTGATCACTATAATGCCGAGTTGTTGTTGCGCAGCTTTGAATGTAGACTTATACATGTTGTCATAATGCTGATCTCACTTAAATACATATATATAGGGGAAGGAAATGTCAAACATGGGGAAGATGGTGGGTGTTCGACCTATGGGTGGACGAATGGCACGTGTATGCGCTGGTGTCCTGACGCAGGTTTTGTTGAGATTGAACTGGCAGTCATGAGGCAAACTCACAGTAATTAAATCTGTAATTTGCTGATTCAGGACATAGAATGGCCTACAGGTTATCTGGCTGATGTGACACATTCACTTGTGTCTGTTTCAGAACAGACTCTTCCTTGGATGTTCTCACATGTCATGTCACTCCTCCTCATTCACTCATGACCTCATCTGGTTTGACAACAGGTGCGTCAAGCAACTTCAGAACATCACATCTGCTGATGGCTTGTTTAGTATCTGACTCACTGCACTACCTTCCAGTCAATGTGTCTGCTTATCAATTATACTGCCTATCCAAGTAATTTCCAGTCAAAGGATAATAAGGACGGATACGTTCCAATGCCGTTGGCAGATTGCTCATTGACCACTCTTATTTAAAGGAGAATTCCGGCGATTTTTCAAATAAATCTGTTTCTCGGGGTCACATAGTACTGTTGGTACGACAAAAATTCTATTTTCGGTTCAATTCGGTTCTACCTAGCTTGAATTGCTGCAGCCAACAGCTAGAGCGGCAAGGAAGCTAAAGTGCTACAATCTGGGGGCATGAACATGGGGGCTCATTCTTTGTACAAAATCACCGGAACTCTCCTTTAAGTGGTTATACACAAGTGAGAGTAAGGTTGGTAAAGGCCACCTGTGGTTCAGCCACAGTCCCAGTGCCACATGTAATCACAGCCATGAGGTCATTCTTTCACCAACCCCTCACAAACGTGTCATATTTTTCTTTTATACAACAATTCTACTACCAAGTAATTGAGTTTGATGACACCATTTTTTGTATCTGTAGTTTATTTCTATTTTTTCTATTACCACTTTGACTAGACTGTGTCTGAACAGACCTGGTTTGGGAGCTGACATTGGTCTGCCTTCATGTGGGCTGCTAGTTTTTATTAATTAAGCTAATCGCTTTTCCAAATGTTCTGATAATAAAATGCACAAATACTGATCAATTTCACATTGTGTATCATGACTGCACAGAACAATGTCAATCATGGAGAATAATGAAAGGCCTTTTTTTGGCCAGCATTCCTAAAAGGGGGAGAGAGCATGAATGAATGTGACTTCTTTCAGATTACAATGCACACAGGCTCGCAAGAAGTTTGCTAGGATGACGTCTTCCCCTTTTGTGTGCTCAGAACAGAGGTGATCTCAAGCCAAAATTATTCCTGCCATTTGGGAGAGTAGATTAATAATAAAAAAAGGTTGGCTGTAAGCACAATGGGACTTCCGTCTATGGATTATGTAGAAGGACCTTTCCTTTGTTCCTACGCAGCAGTGGATTGCCTGGCCAAGGTCTTGGCAGAGACCCCTTAAACCTTCAGGGTTTCTTTTTTACTATTTCTTGAACAAAGAAAGTGAAGTAATATCCGCCTGTGCTCTGAAAAAAACCCCAGATATGTTTGCACACTCTGACAGCACTTGGTCTACACTTGGTAATAACCCTTGCAGTAGATCTTTGTATGTGATGTTGCTCTGCACAAATGAAACATCAAAAATAACTTGCTTCTTTTGAGAGATAGATCTCACACACACAGTTCCCTGAAACAAACACTGAAGATCAGTGTGAAATGTCAACAGCACAGAACGTTATTGTGTGTCCACAATACACACGCGGGTAACTGTCCAGTTCCTTTCTCGCTGTTGATCTCAGTCAAGACATAAAGGGCTACTTAATGTGACTGAAGTTGTGCAATGCCACATGGTTCCTTTCAGAAGAAAGAATTACAGTTGGGTAAACACACCATAAATATTGACTATTTAACAGTTTCAAAAAAGGTTCTTTAGATTAGGATGTTTGTCTTGGCAGTGCTAACTAAATGACTCCTTTGTGAGACTGAAGGTTGGACTTTACGGCTGGGTTAAGGTCTTTTATTTGAACTGAGGCACAGTGCAGGATAATGTTCTTGCCATGACAACTCACAGGAGTTTGATGTGGTTTCTGTTCACTGAGAGCACTTGTATAATGGCTGCCATTGTTCTATGATTGAATCAAGTGGCTTCACTAAGACACTTATGAGGCGGCATAGAGTCACTATTTCATTTCGTGTAATTCACTCAACCGAAGGAAACAACGGCCCATAGCGATGAGATAAACAAGGCAGAGCATGGAGTACTTTGTCCTCATATGAATATAATTCATTATTCAAAGAATGTTGTGTCTTCATAGCAATACATTATACTGCTTGAAGGAACATGTCTAACTTCATGATAAAAGCAGAATGTGTACATAATCTATAGGCAGCTCTGTCTGTCATTGAAGTCAGTGTACAGTATGCTGTTTTGCCAGAGGCAACTCATGTAATTTCAAGATGGCAAACTTTGATGACAAGCTATGCAGAAATTCCCTTTGAGAGGTAAAATAAGTAATTTGTCACACTCTGTATAATGAATGGGTAGGGCTAATGTGTAGGACATTTTTCTCATACATCACAGATCATAACTAAGGTACTTCAGCATACAAATGGCAGGTCATTGCTGTCAGTCGTGTTAAAATGTATGTCATGCCATTGGACTGGGCATGGTGTTTTGGACTGATACTGGATTTCTTAGGACAGGACTCTGTACTCTTTAAGCACAGAAAACTGTGGATTAGCCAGATTCCTCTCGGTCAGACTAATCTTATGAAACTCCTGTATGGGTATGCTATGAAAATGAAGGTAGAGTACAGAGTTTTACCTTCTGGATCAAATCATTGCACTGATACAAGACTCAGCTAGCCTGACGAGCCAGACTCACATTAAAATGTAGGGTCTGGGCACTCACCGTTCGCAGTGCTCAGTCCGAGGGGCGGGATAATCAGTTGTCTTTCAAATTCCCTCTGCACGCAATAGGACAGCGGCAGCGCTATGAGTCCCATGCCTTTCCCACCAGCGGAGCTAGTTGGCTAGTTCAAACGTTTGCCAACTTAATAAAAGCTTAACTCGTGTCACACTGTTCGCCAACAGCAACATCCATCTTATTTGTTTTCAAGTAGCAGGGAATTCAAGCCAAACCGTTGCAACTCTGCCATCAATCATTATGTTAAGCCCACCTAATGACTCTATACACGATTTCATTGGCCTGATTGAGTTTCGATTTCTGGAGCTCACAAGCCAACGGAGAGTTGCTAGACTAGCCCTGGCAGCTAGGGGCACGTCTAGATTTCTAGGCTAAGACTCAGCCACAATGATTTATTATTTTGTCTCAACCATAATATTTGCACAGGGCTCGATATGGGTTTAATGTGGATACTGTACAGAAATGTTCAGAGTTCTCACCAATGGATGACTGTAGACTTTATACAACAGTCTCTCGGGCTGTTTGCAAAATGTTCATAGAAGTCGGTAATAAAATAAACAAACAAATAATCCAGCCGGAGTACAGATGATGCCTGGAATGTGCTGTTTCACTGAAGTACTCTGCAATGAGCGCACTGGTTCAGCTTGTCCTGAAAGAATGCAGCAACAATTCTCTCTTTGTCTAATTACAAAACAACACAGTTTTTTACTGTGGCACTTTGCAAATGTGAAACCAAACAATTTTTAATGCCACAGATTTTTTTAATGGACATTTAAATGTAAATCAAAAGTAGAAACATTGTGCAATGGCTTTGTTTTTCTCCGCCAAGTGGTTGGACTCAGGAGTTCCAACACATGTTTTATGGCAACATAAAATCATGAAGCCCTGTCTAATAGCAGAACAATTCCTATACAAGCAGCCTGGCTGCTCCACTCCAGTGCTTAATGTGTAACCAATTGCTTGGTTACGAGTGGTTTGTTTTGGTTTTTATTTGAAGGGCAATCAATATTGAATGTAAGGAAACCAAGGCAAGCACAAGCTGCTGCCACAGGGGCACATTTCACCATGCTCTGGCACATTCCTGATAGGGATTTGATGGGAGCTTCTCGGTGTAAGGCGAGCGATAAAAAATAAGACAGACCCAACCTCCTTGGTGTTTACAGAGTGACTCACTTGTATCGTGTGTGTGTGTGCGTGTGTGTGTGTGTGTGTGTGTGTGTGTGTGTGTGTGTATGATTGTGTGTGTGTGTACATATTTGCGGAGGGCTCATAATCACAACAACGTGGGTGACATTTCTGAGCAGGAAGCCGAGCAGGAACTTGTGCGCAGGGGGCCTGACAGGGTGCCCTGTGCAAACATTGACAGGCGGGTTTCACCACACCGAAACAAGGCCCCTCGAGGAGGGGACCCAGTCTGCCCTTTCATCTCAGTGTCTCGCTGGGTGGTGTGGAGAAGGAAAAGAAAACCTGTCCACCTGTCTGCGTGCAAGCTTTCGCAAGAAGTTTACAGCTGCTTTGTATTTGTTTCTGGGGGAGATTCAGAGTGTTTACTACTTTAATTTTTCAGAAAAAAAAACAAGTGTGAAAATAGTTAAATGCGATTATGAGATCAATTCTTACCATATTCTGAAACCACAAACAGCTGTAGATAATGGCACAAGATGTAAGGTGGGCTAAATCTGTGGGGACTACCTTGAAGCGTAAGTTTCTCATTTACAGTAGCTTTCGTCCAAGAGCACACAATGAATTCTCCAGGGATTTTGTACTCAACAAACTTCATTCATACGTGTCCAACCATAACATGAGTGATATTGTCTGCTCATTTTGAATGTGCGTCTAGTGTCACAAAAGAGTGTTTTTTGTTTGACGAGACCCAGCTGTTCACTTGCTTTGGTCCTCTGATCCTTATGTTGCAGCTCAGCTCTGAAGTTCAGACATGGCCTCTCTCTCTCTCTCTCTCTCTTTCCTTGTGTGTCCCCAAGTGTGTGGCTCTGATTTCCCATCCTTAACCAAGCCTTTCATTAGCGGGTCTCTAAACACGTCTGACTGAGTGAAGGACACACAGAGGTCATCATCGGGACGCCTGCGGGCTGATGACGGCGCGTAGCACGTCCCAAGTCATTAAGAACAGAGACAATGACACAGGAGCTGAAGGGTCCACGCACCAAAGCTCATCCTAATGAGCTGCAAAGGGTGCACTTGTGGAGCTGCAACCATCATTATCTCTAAACAGTGTTTCCAGTCAAAATACAGTGGAGGCATGTGCCGAGACAATGTGCCCCCCCCGCACAATAGATGTGTGGTGTCCTCATCTTCAGACAACTCATAACACAATAGATAGTAATTGAGACAAGCTAAGACGACTTTTGTCTAGAATTATATAAACATTTTTTTTACTGTTTGGTCACTTACCTGGGCATTTTCAAAGAAAGGTATGACAGAAAAGTCAGTCATGTCAGCAGTGGTTATTTTTGGAGGTATGATGTATTGATGACATCAAAGTTCATAAATGGAAGCATTACAATGATGGCTAGATTATTGGTGGTATATCCAGGTATTGTTTTGTTAGTCATAATATATGACATACTTTTTGTAATGATAATTCAGCATGGAAAACAAGCAGACATAGTTCTAGACCATGGACTGTGTAAAGATTTTTGTATATGCTGGATTTATATCAGTGGTTAACTCATAGAAAAGGCACACCCTGCTTAGTTCAAGTGAGCAATCCACTTTGGGCTTGTCTCTCCATTTTTACAGATAAGAAAACATGCAAGGTAATATCGGAAATGCTTTGTTGGTTTCCATTTCACCTGTCTTAACCTTTTGTCTGCCATTTTATCACTCCTTTGAGAGCAATAACTCAGTAGGTTCTCGTTTGACTGGAGCAGTTCATACACAGAGCAAGTGGTTTTTGTAGAGCCTCAGTACATTTTGACAACTATCGCCAAGTACAGAGGCTCTTTTGTTTGACAAAGAGTTTGATTTGCCTTCTTACCTCAATCAGTCACGTTTTTACTGTTGTCAAGTTCAACTCTAATCTGTCGTCGACATTCACCAAAGCACTCGTTGCAGTATCCTCCATTTGCAAGGTCAACACCTTTATGTACTATGGGCTGAGTTGTAGGCTTGTATTCCCCAGTGGCATATTTAAGTTTACTTTTAAACCGGCATGAAAGGGTTTGCTCAGTGTGGAGTGGAACGAAGGAATTGCAAAAATTCTCATGGCAGTCTGTTTTCCTTTTCCCTCCTCTTCCTTTCTTTTCCGTCTCTTTCGCAGCAATTTAAGTCATATTTTTTTCTCTGTAAACATAGAGTACAAGATATGAAAAACACTGCAATGGTCTTTGTAAGAAAGGGTGAACTATTCGCTATGTTTTGCTCAATGGCATGGTGTCAGTCATGCAGGTTTCTAAATGATGACATGGATTACCTGACATCTGGGCTTGTCCCTGGCTTCTGAGCTTGAATTTGTCCCTTGTGACATAACTACGTGAAGCACATCCTGTATCGGTATATGTATCCTGTATCGGTATATGTATGCACATCCATGTACATCTAGCTGGTGTGCTTTCAAGGTTAACTGTAGACTTACTGTGCTAGTTGGATTCTCTGAGCACATTAAATCCACTCTGTGTGGGACTGGTTAGTGGCAGTTCTGAAATCAGCTCCTGTGCCACCTTAATTGTGATTCTTCTGTCTGGCTCCATGCTGTCCATGGTCTGCCTTTACTTTAATTAGGTTTCACCTCACACACTTAATCACACAAGATGACAGACCTCACCCACATGAGTTTAGTATGCATAAACACATTCATGCACACCAAAGCACAGACATCCAAACACACAGACACATTTTACACAGGCTTTCTAACACTCTTTCATTCTTTCATATACACACACAAACGTTTAACATTTAAATTCTTTATTTGGATTAGAAGATAAGCATATATCATGGCATAATCCAAATTTGATAGAAAGGTGTACAACAGCAGCCAATATCCCAGTCCATTATGCACATTAGGGGTAAAGGTGGCACCTACGCCTCCATATGTAGAGGCTACCAATTACTGCTGATACAGAGCAATATCACACACACACACACATACAGGTGTATTTCTGTAGACGAATTCTGTGTTTTTAACCAATATTTTTTCTGTTTTTTCTGAGTGTGGATCTTGCCATGAACTGAAGGTTATCAGTAGCATAGCCGTGTTCTCATTCAGTGGGAAGCAGACACTTCATGACAAAGAGTTGGGCCATTGCCTTTGGAGAACTGAAGTAGCCTCTAGGGCATACTGCAGCTCCGCTGGCCAGTAAAGTGGGCCAGAGGAGAGGAAAGGTGATAGGCAGAGAAAGAACCCTGTTTGCTCTCAATATTGGCCACAGTGCCTGAGTCTTTTGTTTACTCAGACAAAGACTTACCTTTGGTTTCACCTGCCAAGTTACACCATGAGCAATCGTTCTGTCTTTATCGAGTCATTTGTGTGGCCTCAATCAAATGTCACGTCATGGAATTTCATACGGCGGGCCTCTGGGACCGGTGAACAGAAAGAAGTGACAAAAGGGCCTGTGTGCAAATGCAGTTTATTGCCTTAAATGAAAATGTGGTGCATCAGATATTTGAGAGTTAGATGATAGGACACCAGAGGTTAACGTGAGGTGGGACATTAAGATCTTGTGAAAGGAGACGAGGAGTTCAGGACCCCAGCTTTAGAGACAGAGATCAATTTATTTTCGTTATCACTACAGTCCCAGAGGGAAAGGTTATTTAAGGGTTATTCAAAATTATGAAGTGTCTGTAATTTAGCACTTTTTTCTTGTGTTGGATGCATTACAACTATTTAAAAAGTTCCAAGGTATATTATAGGACATGAGTTTTCTCCACAATATAATTTTATAGTAGTTTCTTTCTGAGTCACTTTGTAAAAAGTAAATAAATAAATGCAAAGTAAACTTTACCATTATAATTGCCCTGCACCTCACTAAAGAAGAGCACTTGACAGAGCACTGCAGCTCTCCAGACTGCCTGTCTTTAGCTCATTTGGAGCCGATTGTGTACCGGTGAATTGGGCATGCAAGTGCTGGCCTGCAGGGAGCTCTAGGAGGCTCCAGACGGGCAACAATGGGAGCCTCCATCACAGAATGGACACCCGGTGGCTCAGGGTCTAGAGGGACGCCTCTCTGTAGAGGTGACTCAGGTCAGGTCAGTCTGCCTTTGGTGAAGCAAATAGAGCATATTCTACTTTAGTGAATGTAGAATCCACTGTTGAAATGTAGGAATAAAAATTTAATCACATGTAACATTTCGTTTTTTTATAATGCTTTTCACTGCCAAAAAAAGAAAGAAAAAACATTCTTTCAGAAATGAAGCATCTTTGGAAAATGTGTGCTTGGTGGTTGTGGTAGCCTAGGCCACCTAACAGTGAAAAACGTGTGTGTGTGTGTGTGTGTGTG